>NC_051161.1:106401184-106617231 GCF_013339745.2 Dermacentor silvarum
GCAAACGAAGTCCTGCCTATAAGTAATGCGGCGGAAGTATCGAAATTCTTGGTCGAATACAACCAGCTGCGACATGGTGCGCCAGAAGTCCTCATTTCCAACAGAGGAACAAGGCTTTTACAGCTGAGCTTACTCAAGCCATCCTGCAGTAGAGCCAGACAAATCACCCCAGGACAATCGCGTACCACCTGCAGACGGATGGTCTAACGGAACGCTTGAACAAGGTTCTCGCCAAACATGTTAGCGATGTATTTACGTACGTCGACGTTGAGCACAAGACGCGCGATGCCGTCCTTCTGTACGTAACCTTCGCCTACAACACGGCAGTGCAAGAAACAACACAGATCACCCCGTTCAAGCTGGTTTGCGGAATAAATGCCACGACTCTCGACGCCACGCTGCCGCACTTCACCGACGAAGCAAATCGCAACGTCGACACTTATCTGCAGCACGCCGATGAAGCACAACTCACGCGCCTGCGCATCAAGAGCCAGCAAAGAACGGACAGCCGAAACTACAATCTTCGACGACGCTCCGTGCACATGGAATATCAGCCGGGTGACCGTGTTTGTGTTTGCACACCGATACGCCGATCCACGAGGAGGAGGAATAAACATTTATTGTGGAACCAGCACTTTAAGATGGCCGGGCCTAAGCCTCCCATGAGGGGACGTCGAGGGCTTGCCTCGCCGCCGCCTCACGGGCGTGCTGGGTCGCCCAGGTTTGGTTGTCGAGGGCGGAGCTCCGCAGAGCCTCACGCAACCTCGACGAGAGGGTCATGGTGTTAGTGTGTGTGTACTGTGCTGGGCACTCCCACAGCATATGCGGAAGCGTAGCCGGGTGAGTGCCACAGCACCGGCAGTTGGGGGTATTGTAAACTTCAGGGAATATAAGGTGGAGGCGGGCGGGTGAAGGGTACGTACTTGTTTGTAGCAGACGCAGGGTGGTAGCTGAACTTGGGGTGAGGTGGGGGGAAGGTTCGGCGACTAAGGTAAAATGCCTTAACGAGATCGTTGTAAGTAGTCAGACTGTCCCTGGTGTCCAACTCGTCTGCAGTGTCTCCGGCGCGGTTGACTTGTCCTCGCGCAATGGAGTGGGTGACCTCGTTGAGGTTGGGGAGGTGTGGGTGGACAGTGCCCGCGTGGGCCCGGATCCATGTCAGGGAGATCATGCTTTCTTTAGAGTGTGGTGCCTGGCGGAGGATACGAAGAGCTTGAGGAGAAATACGGCCTTTGCTGAAGTTAGTGACGGCTGAGCGAGAGTCACACACGATGGTGTGACAGGTGGGATCTAGAGTGGCCAGGGCGATGGCCACTTCTTCAGCCGTTTCGGCAGTGAGGGTAATGACGCTGATCGCGTGTGGCGACGACCACAAATCGTGTGCCATGGGAATATTGGGCTGCGTCAACAAATGTAACGCCAGGTACACGAGCAAAGGCTTTTATGATTGCTCCGGCCCGAGCTTGGCGCCGGGCCCTGTTATATTTAGGGTGCATATTTCTAGGAATAGGGTCTGTGTGGATCCAGCTACGGATGTCAGTCGGGATCGATTGTTTGGGGCCCTGCTGCTGATGGTAAGTAAATCCCAGCGTAGATAGAATAAAGCGTCCCGTTTCAGTAAGGGTGAGCCGTTCAAGCTGAGAGCGTTGTTGTGCTTCAATGAGTTCGGCAAGCGTATTGTGAACTCCTAGTTGGTTGAACAGTTCAGTACTGGTGTAATGCGGGAGGCCAAGTGCTTGCTTGTAGACCCCTCGTATGAGGGTATCGAGCTTGTTTTGTTCAGCCCGGTACCAGTTGAGGTACGCAGCAACGTAGGAGATGCGGCATACGACAAAGGACTGCACGAGGCGGAGAAGGCTTTCTTCTTTGAGTCCCCCTAGTCGGTTGGAGATGCGTTTAAGAAGCCGTAGGGTGTTTTGAGATTGGGCGCAGATCTTGTTGAGAGCCAAGGCATTGGAGCCGTTGGTAGAGATGGTGACACCGAGGACCCGGATACTAGGGACATGTGGTATAGGACTGCCATCTTTATGGCGTAAGGTGATAGAGTCACAGGGTCGGTGCTCAGATTGGTGTTTTGGAGGGCGTCCCCGCTGAATGGGCTTGTAGAGAAGAAGCTCCGATTTAGCCGGCGAACAGTGCAGTCCGGTCCCTTGGAGATAGGCTTCAACCGTGTCAATCGCCGTTTGTAGGGCTGACTCCACTTGACCATCGCTGCCTCGGTAGGCCCAGATGGTGATGTCATCGGCGTAGATGGTATGGTTGATATTGTCGACTCGTTGTAGTTGCTGGGCAAGGCCAATCATTACTAAGGTAAAAAGCATGGGAGAGATAACTGAACCTTGCGGAGTACCTTTGCTGCCAAGGGGAAGCTGGTCTGATCGTAAATCCCCGGCCGAGAGGGTGGCTGTGCGCGATTGCAGAGGAAGTCATGGATGTAATTGTAGGATCGCTCTCCCAGGTGGAGGTGGGAGACCTGGTCAAGGATAGCTTCATGGGAAATGCTGTCAAAGGCTTGAGTGAGGTCGAGTCCGAGGATGGCTTTCGTGTTACGGGAACGGTCCTTTAGTACTTGATGTTTAAGCTGCAACATAGCGTCTTGAGTAGAAAGGTGAGGGCGAAATCCAATGATGGTGTGGGGATAGATAGAGTTGTCTTCGAGGTGTGTGTTGATGCGTGCTAAGAAGGCGTGTTCCATCACTTTGCCTACACATGAAGTGAGGGAGATAGGCCTTAGGTTGTTGAGGCTAGATGGTTTGCCAGGCTTTGGGATTAGGATAACGTTGGCAGTCTTCGATCCACGAGGACTTAGAAACTTTTGCAACGCTATTTCAGACGTTACAAGATCATCCAGCGTATCGGTGCACCGGTCTATGACGTTGAGCCATACAGCACTACCCAATCACAGAGGCGTCACTCGCAGCCTGAAGTAGTCCATGTCATGCGCCTCAAGCCCTTCTACCAGCGCTCTCGAACTGGCGGACTTTGTTTGTTTGTTTGTTTGTTTGTTTGTTTGTTTGTTTGTTTGTTTTATTTACTACGCGTGCTTTAATATTTTAATCTAGTGTTTGTAGCATCGGGTCGATGCTATTTAAGGAGGGGGGAGGGGGCATTGACACGTGTACTTATTTATTCTTTTCCTGAGTACTGCATTTCATCCACGAACAGCTTAAAGTTATTGCTCTGCGCAAGACGCGCCTGCATGCTTTGGAACTCAGCCGAATGTTATCGTCGATTCTATCGTTTTTGTTTTCACCGATCGTTGTGTAATAAGATTGTATGCGCGACACGGATTGCATAGTACTTTCGGAATTGCCGCGCGATTGGCCGCTTGAGGCACTTTGCCTGCTTCGCGGGCTTCTTTCACGCTCGGAAGGACAGTTTTATGTAGCATGCATTGAGCAACAGAAAGCTGTATCGGGAGTTTTTCATGCTGCTCTACAAGTTTACCATTACCCGCAGTGGTTGTTCAGTGGCTATGGTGTTGGGCTGCTGAGCACGAGGTCGCGGGATTGAATCATGGCCACGGCGACCGCATTTCGATGGGGGCGAAATGCGAAAACACCCGTGTACTTGGAATTAGGTGCACGTTAAAGAACCCCAGGTGGTCCAAATTTCCGGATTCTCTCACTACGGCGTGCCTCATAATCAGAACTGGTTTTGGAACGCAAAACCCCATAATTTTTTAAAGTTTACCATTGACCCTTTGGCTGTAATTATAATAATTCAGATAATGATTAATTAATTAGGACTAAGTATGAAATTAGGCGGAATGCAAAAAAAAATATTCTGAGTGCCTCCAAGCGACGGTAAACATCATTACCGTGGTTCTGTCCAGCTACGTGGCATTTGCATATATTGAAATCTTGGTGCATGATAGTTGGGACACCCTGCATATAGGAGCGTGCCACCTAAATGGCCGCTCGATCGAGAGCTTCTTTCTCGTATTTGACTCCGGCGGTTCCGGCGGCTTTGGCTGCTGCCGGACTCGCCACACCAGCTGTGTCGGGCGGTTCTGAGCTGGAGAGCACATCCAGTCCCACTGTTCGGGTGTGGGGTTGAGGATAGGGGGGTGTGTCGGCGTAATTCGACGACCGGGCTACTCTACCGTGTTTCTTTCTGGTCTTCCCGCAATTTTTCCGCCAACTTGGGTCACTGGTTAGTCCATGGTCGAATAGTTAGCGCATCGCGCTGCTGTGTTGAGATAACAAGATTCGACACCAACCGTCGGACCAACTTGGGCCACTCAGTGTGTGCCACTGTGTACATACGGGCCTCTCTTGAACGAAGCTCTTTCAAGCCGACATAGATCACTGTAGATGCGGGACTGGGTAGGCACCGCTGTTCGATGAGGCTCTTCGACATCTACTTTGCATGTACCACTGGGTCAATGTCATTCGGTCTATGCTGGTCTTCAATGAACCTTTTTGATGCCAACTTGATGCCCTAGGTATGTTCCAGTATGTGTGTGCCCCTCATCAATGAACATCCTATAGACGCCAGCTTGGATAATTATGTGCCACTGGAAATATGCCGCACTACAATGACCAAAAAAACTTCCTTAAAGGGACACTAAAGGCAAATATTTGGTAGAACTTTGATCGGAAGATTAGGCTTCTGTAATAATGAATTCTTCATTTGCACCAAAAACATATCTTCTTTCTGGGGTTTTACGTGCCAAAACCACTTCTGATTATGATGCACGCCGTAGTGGAGGGCTCCGGATTAATTTTAACCACCCGGGGTTCTTTAACGTGTACTACAACGCAAGCACACGGGCGTTTTTGCATTTCGCCTCCATCGAAATGCGGCCGCCGCGGCCGGGATTCGATCCCGCTACCTCGTGCTCAGCAGCGCAATGCCTTAGCTGACTGAGCCACCCCGGCGGGTGCACCGAAAACATAGCGTTTGTAAGCGACAAAATGATGTAAATATAAAATCGAAGTGGTGCCATCTGTTGTCGACGATGGTACCTCTTATGTGAGGCGTCAGCACCTCTGATGCACAAAGAGCGGCTGCGACCCGCCACTGCGTGTGCCATCGCTTTTCTCTGTTTAAAACAGCCGAGGCAGTGTGGCAATTGACCACCCTGCCGCTTCCGGAACTGGAGGCTCAAGTGACCATAACCGGTAACCTGAACCCAAGCTGAACCGCAGAGCGACTCACGCAAGCTGAATACCTGTACCCGCCAAGCATTACGCTTCGTATATAGAGCTAAATAAATAGTCTACAAAAGTCATAACAACGGCATGGAGGGCGGTCACGTGGAGACGACGTCAAGTCGTCCGCTTTGGTGCGTGCGGTTCAAACTGATGAGCAGCAGCGAGACCTTCGACGACGATTTCCTACGCAAGAAATTCATATATTGGCACGCAGAAAACGATGACATACATCTAGAGGAATGCTCTGATGATCTAGCTCGACTTAACATTTTCCTTTTGTGTCCTTTTAAATTTATCCGATGCTAATTGTAATCGAACCTCCATCACAAGGGTTCCTCAAGGACACCAAAACAAGGCTTCTGCAGGCAGCGCAACAAATGCACTAGGTATGTGCCGCTTTTAAATGAACACCTTTCACGCCAATGCTTTAGCAAGCTGCGCCATGAATTAACTGGGTATGTGCCACTCCTTAATGAACGTCTCGCCAACTTGTGTCACTCAGTGTGTGTCGCTGAGTGTGCAGCAAGCGAGGGAACAGTTCTCAGCGTTCGCAGGAACCGGCGCGCCACGCTTCTCGTCTCGGATTCCACGCGCGGACTTCTCAGCAGCGCCACTAGATGGCGTAACGTGTCCAAAAAGGAGCGCGAGAGAGGAGCCCGGATGTAGCATGACGCGCTTCCCAGCTTACGCACGCATCGGGGCGCCATTCATTTCGGATGCCATCCTAGGCTTCGCAGCGGCGGCGCTAAATAGCGTCGTGAGCTGCTAGTAAATAGGGAGCCTACATGCAAGGCTCCCTATTAGGAAAAGGCGGGAGAGGAGTCCCGCTGTAGTGCACGCCTCATACTTAACTCATTTCGACGGTGACAATACATTGTGTGGCTGTATTGATTCAATGTTAACGTATTACCGTGGACAGTCATTCTGAGATGGGTTCCGCCGCGTTTTTTTCTTTTTTCTGCTAATTCTCGTGCTGTCTTACTGCCCACACCATGCCGCATGTGTAGCTGCCGTCATCACCTTTCACCACAATAGCAGTTATATTGCTTTGCACTTATAACAATAAGAAAAAATCTAGCAACGAAGTAGCCCATATAACAGCATTACTAACATTCTTTTTTTCCATATGCGCTGCTATCTGATGGGTAAGAATGTTCTGCAGCGTGGCGTAGCCCGCTCATTGAGGTTGACGCCGAGCAGTGCCGACGCCAAAGCACGAATGTGGTGATTATCAAAACCGGTGGCGATATTCTTGATATCATCGAATTCCACCAAATTGTCAAATTACGTAATGGCAGCATTTGGAGCCACTCAAAGAGGCCTTAGCCACCCTCTGGGCCAATGAGAGCTGACAAGATAGCAATATAGTGGACTTTCCCAATGTCCAGAATAGCCCGCCAGCTGCGCAAGTACGTCGCGCTTCTTCGACTTCAGGCACTAAAGAAAATGACAACGCTTTACGGCGTTCCACACGCATTTTGCAGCTATACATTCAAGCATCATGTGATGCATATACTTTCTGCTTTCCGACTTGCAGTTTTGGGCAGTGGTCGCTTGGAATTGCTCCCTACTCCTCACTGCGACAATAGCTGATAGGTGGGTAGTACCGTCAACCACCGCAGCCTATCAGATTTTGTATAGGTAGGCACGCGGGTACGCGATCATTGCTCCATTTATTGGATTCCACTCGATTTGCTCGCATTTCTTGTAATGCGTAAGTGTTCTAAGGCTCTATGAAATTTTTTCCATGCATACCTATGGAGCGCATTGTGTCACGCGTTACAGACAGATGGATGCATGGACAAATTAAACACACACACACACACACACACATATATACATATATATATATATATATATATATATATATATATAAAAGTGGGCATGGTAGGGCATCGAGACAATGCGTCTTGTGAACCCGTTTCTGTTCATTGTTCAGGCCGTGTGTATCGCCAACGGACCGACTACCGAGTATGCGCAGAACTACGGAGCCAAGGCGACGAGGCTGCCCGAACTTTGGGACAAGCCACACGATTTAGCGCTTCCCGGCAACAACCGAACGATGTGGCAGTGGATTCAACTTTCGCCGTTGGAGCGGGATCGAGCGCCACGTCAATCTACGTCGCCGACTTGGAGGCATATATCAAGGGCCGCACCACGGAACCACTTCAGTGTGCACGGCAGAGGCATCGAGATAATGCGTATTATTAACCCGTTTCTGTTCATTCTTCGGGTGAAACACCCTCGTCCTGATTGCTCTTATCGAAGTAAGGATGTCTGTCTTAAGTTTCTACCGTGCCCCGGTGGTATTTTTACTGCACTCTTAGGAATGTACCATTGCTTTGTTGACTTGTCGCCCTTATGCGGGGATGTTGAACCTAACCCTGTCCTCTCTACTGATGTTATGCCTAAAATGATACTGGACGACATACGGGAACTCAAGGCAGATAGCAAGTCTGTTGATACGAAAGTAGACAAGCTGAGTGAAACAGTTGGTGATTGTGTCTTGAAGGTCAATGCGCTGGAACGGAATGTTCACAGTCTCCAAACGAAGGTCGACGATCTTGAAAACAGGAGCCAAAGAAATAACTTGATTACTTACGGAGTTAAAGACAGGAGAGAAACGAGCAGGTCTTGCCTAACGCTGTGTAGCAGCTTATTTTGAAGGACATTTTGAATGTGACAGATGTTTCAATCAAGCGAATTCGTAGAATTGGCAGTCACAAAGAAAACAAATGCCATCCCATTATTTTAGGGGCGAAGCTCCTTATAGCGGCACCCGTTCGTCCCCGTCGTCGTCGTCGTAGTAGTAGTGTGTAACCAGTCTGAGAAAAATGAGAAAAAAAAATACGAAGTTGTGTCCGTAGCGCGGAATCGAACCAGGGACCCCTCGCTTCCGAGCGCGCGGCGTTAGCCCACTACGCCACGAAGCGGGCATGTACACACGCACCACGATGGCAATAAATACCCAACATTAACGAAAGGCCGCGTTTCTAGCACGTTTCTAACGCGTTTGTGCTAGCGCGTTACGGCCCGTGTAAGAAGCTGGTGTAAGACGCTGTGGCCTCTCCGCCTTACCTTCAACGCGTTTCGAACGCGCTGCCCAAAGCGGTGGCAAGTCAAGTTCAAGTCGAGGAGCGTTTATAAATACGGGGGTTATACTCTCTCAGCAGTCATGTGATGGCGTCGGCAAACGCGGTGCACGTTCCGGCATGTGTAAATGGCTGCGTAAGACGCTGTGGCCGCTCCCCCTTACTAGAGAGTACTGCACGTTTCTAACGCGTTTGTGCTAGCGTCCCCTTAAGCGGGAGATCCGATGATTCCCTCCGGAGCTTCGCCCACTCATCATCATTCACCCCGTGGATATGCTATCATTGTTTTTTAAGCTTTCGGACGCTAAAGATAAAAAATGACAGCAGATCCACGAGGTGAATGATGATGAGTGGGTGAAGCTCCGGAGGGAATCATCGGATCTCCCGCTTAAGGGGACGCTAGCACAAACGCGTTAGAAACGTGCAGTACTCTCTAGTAAGGGGGAGCGGCCACAGCGTCTTACGCAGCCATTTACACATGCCGGAACGTGCACCGCGTTTGCCGACGCCATCACATGACTGCTGAGAGAGTATAACCCCCGTATTTATAAACGCTCCTCGACTTGAACTTGACTTGCCACCGCTTTGGGCAGCGCGTTCGAAACGCGTTGAAGGTAAGGTGGAGAGGCCACAGCGTCTTACACCAGCTTCTTACACGGGCCGTAACGCGCTAGCACAAACGCGTTAGAAACGAGCTAGAAACGCGGCCTTTCGTTAATGTTGGGTATTTATAGTCATCGTGGTGCGTTTGTCCATGTCCGCTTCGTGGCGTAGTGGGCTAACGCCGCGCGATCGGAAGCGAGGGGTCCCTGGTTCGATTCCGCGCTACGGACACAACTTCGGAATTTTTTTCTCATTTTTCTCAGACTGGTTACACACTACTACTACTACTACTACGGGGACGGAACGGGTGCCGCCATAAGGAGCTTCGCCCCTAAAAAGTCGCAGTTTCACCTGAAAGGCGAAGCATCAATTGCGATAGCTAATTTGTAGAGAGCTATACGGAGTAATAGTAGGCTTATCAGCTGTATAAACTTGGACATGCAGCAGCACCGGCAACACGCAGAACTGTTGTCGACGCCGTCGGCGTTTTGCCCACGTTCGCATAAAATGCGTGCCGCGTTGGTGACTGTTGCCGGAGCCTCTGATTTAAATAGGCACTTGGTGACGCAGCTAAACGTCGCCTCCCTTCCCTCCCTCTCCCCCGCCCCCCTCCCCCCACGGCTTTCGCGCGTTTCCTCTACATATATTGTAAAGGAGGAAAGAGACGCGTACTTCTGCATCCCTTAAGGGAGCACGGCGCAGAACGCGCGTTTGTTCTCCGCCGAGGGTTCACTCCCCGTGGAAGCGCGCGTCCCTCGCGCCCTTTCACTCGCACATACAGCGTTCGGCGGCGCGCGGCGACGATTTCATCTCCATTGACGTCATACGGAACCTCACGGCGACGGCAACGGCGACGACGACGGCGACGACGACGGCAGAAATCTGCGTTGGAGTGTCCATATAATTGCTATCGCAATGAAAAACTGTGGCCGCTGAAGCACCGACTGAAGCACGCCACGAGTAAAAGAAAATTAGTCGCCTACACAAGTATCATACAACCAGTACTTGAATATGCCTATGTCGTGTGGGACCCACACACCAAGAATGATAGTAGTCGCATAGAAAAGGTGCAAAACAAGGCGCTCCGGTTTATCTAAAATGCCTATGACAGAAACCTATCCATGACCAGCTTGCGCACGCAATCCGGACTGCCCCCACTTGAATCGCGCCGCAAACTGCACCGACTACAGATGCTCTTCGGTATCGTCACCGGCTGAACAAAACTATACTTGCAGGTTATTACCACCCAACAGACTCGAGGCTAGAGCACTGCACGGTACGATTTTTGCGGCCCGGGCCCGGCCCGGGCCCGTTTTTACATCGGGCGGCCCGCCCGAGCCCGATTGAAACCTTTATGGCTAGACCCGGGCCCAGGCCCGGGCCCGGAAATAATCTACGTTACCCGCCCGGCCCGGCCCGCCACCACTTTACCTTAAGCCCGAGCCGGGCCCGAGCCCGGCTCGAAACCGGCCCGAACCCGGCCCGTGACCGAAAAATACATGTTTTTCAGAGTTGAGAAGCCCGATAATAACTCGCACAAAGCCCAGAGCCCGGCCCGGGCCCGGGTCAAAAAGCACACGCCGTGCCCGAGCCCGGCCCGAGCCCGTGAAAAAACTGCTCTACCCGGCCCGGCCCAGCCCACGGGCCGGGCCGGGCCCGGGCTTTCGGGTAAGCCAGAGCCCGTGCAGTGCTCTACTCGAGGCTAACACGAGAAAGTATTATTACTGCCCCAAACGAGAACCAACGCTATCTCTACTCTTTCTTTCCACGAACGATATCGGAATGAAATTCACTGTCACGCCAGGTGACACGAATGACGTCACCCGCATCATTTTTGTCAGTCGTGTCTAATACTGTGTAGTAGTGTTCCTTGCTCATCGTTGGATATGCAAAATGTGGAATTTATAATAAAAGGAGGAAAAAAAACGAGGCGTGGGGGACAGGATTTTCTTTTCATAATTCTCACCCACTTCAGTTTGCTCCCGCTATGTGCGGTGACTTAATGTTCTTTTTGTTTGCTTTTGTATTGCTAATATTCCCGGCGCCTGTGTTGCTTTTATGTTCCGACGACTGTTCGTTACCTTCCTATTTGTTATCATATTTCTTCCTGTACCACTCCTCACTGCGCCACTGCAAGTCGAGGCTCCGTCGATTCTAGGCTCGTCGAGTTCCGTGACACTCTCTCCACCTTCAACGAGGTTACCAAACACTACTACCTTGGTAGAAGACTATACCCTCCCCCACACGGGACACTAACCAGGCCTCAAGCTGTCACACTACGCATGCTTCAGACGGGATCATATCCCAACCTGAATTTATTTCACTACATCAATCCAGACTGCTTTAGTCCAGACTGCCCTAGCTGCGGACAATGTAGTACTTTGGAACACATGCTCTGGGGATGCCCCTCGTTACAGAGGGGCCCGCATCGATGCACTGCAGAGGAGTGGAGCTCTGCTCTTCGGAGCTCCGACCATTCACGCCAATTTTTGGGCTGTCCAGAGAGCCCACGATGCGGCGCTGGAGCTTGGTCTCCCCGTCCCGACGTGGGTGCGGCCCGGGGCTTCGTCGCCTCCCTGAGAGGGGGCAACAGAGCTTCTCAGGACCGCCATTAAAGTTCTTTGTCTGTCTGTCTGTCTGTCTGTCTGTCTGTACCACTCCTGCCTTGGTTGCCAAAAGGCCGCTGGTAGTACTGAATAATGATATGTATGTATATATATATATATATATATATATATATATACATATACCAGGGTAATTTCTGCAACCGGAAAGGGCTGTAATGTTCGCGTAAGATCACCTCTAATGTCCCATGTGTCATATGTATACTACGCTGATCATGGTACATCAAAATTCTAATTTAAGCGCAAGAAACTTAGCGCATAGCATATGCTACTGTTTTTGGCACGCTGGAGCAAGCTATAAGAGCGTAAGAACAACACAAGCATGAAGTGATTCTCAAATAAAGTAAGACAAAGGAAACTTATCTAGCTACACGCCCACAAAACATTATGTATATATATATATATATATATATATATATATATATATATATATATATATATATTATGAGCGATTACAGGAATGCTTACACACTATCAGACAAGTCCCACCAGACAGTTTTTACGGTAAACTTTATTCTCTTTGTCGGTAGTGGTGCGACCGACGAGCATTTCACTAATTCGCGCGGAAGAAAGGCTTTCAAATTTTTTTACCACCGCGCCGGCATCAGGCGATTAGTCAGGTATTTCCTTCCGAGAAACGTGCGGTTTGTAGCGTTCGAAACGTACCACACGAGACCGCCACGACACCATATGTTCTTCATAACCTCAGTAGTTGCGTTAGTTACCACCCTGGAAGTTCCTCAACTGTTCTCTGAGCGCTTGTATCAGTCGTATAGCGCACTCTACAATTGAAAACAATTTTCGTGGCAGTGTACTTATGTTAATCTAAGATAGAGCCGTTACCGTAAAGCTGGGTTCTTGCTCGTTATTGCAAGCAATGTCGACCTATAATGACGGCGTTTCCACAGAGGCCCAAACAAACTCTTTCCACTTAATACCACGTAGCGCTCAACCCAAAGATGCATCACAGGGGAACTGGTAACAACTAAGACAAAAACGTTGTCGCAGTTTCACCTGAAAGGCGAAGCATCAATTGCGATAGCAAATTTGAAGAGAGCTATACGGAGTAATGATAGCAGCTTTATCAGCTGTATAAACTTGGACATGCGGCAGCACCGGCAACACGCAGAACTGTTGTCGACGCCGCCGGCGTTTTGCCCGCGTTCGCTCAAAATGCGTGCGGCGTTGGTGACTGTTGCCGGAGCCTCTGATATAAATAGGCACTTGGTGCCGCAGCTAAACGTCGGCCTCCCTTCCCTGCCCCTCCCTCCCCCCTCCCCCACAGCCTTTCGCGCGTCGGAAGAAGGTACGTTTTACTCTACATATATGGTGATTGTAGAGGAGGAAAGAGACGCCTACTTCTGCAGCCCTTAAGGGAGCACAGCGCAGAACTGACGCTGCGCCGTGCTCCCTATTGGGCAGCAGAAATAAGCGTCACTTTCTTCTTCAATAAAATCACTACTACTACAGCGCAGAACGCGCGTTTGTTCTCAGCCGTGCGTTCACTCCCTGTGAAAGCGCGCGTCCCTCGCGCCCTTTCACTCGCACATACAGCGTTCGACGGCGCGCGGCGATGATTTCATCTCCATTGACGTCATACGGAACCTCACGGCGACGGCGACGGCGACGGCAGAAATCTGCTTTTGAGTGTCCATATAATTGCTATCGCAATAAATTCAGCGACGATTACGATATTCCCTAACGCGAACTTTGAGCGCAGCTGTTTCGGCGTTTTGAAATTAAGCACCCCAAAATTGCACAGGAACTATCGAAAGTGATTTCCAAAGTAAGCGAATAGCCTTAGGCCACAGAAGTCAAGTGAGCCCACAATAGGATCACTCCAGAAGTATATACTGCTTTTGTCAATAACGGTGCTGTATGCGACGGCTGCGCAAGGTGTCGTATACATGTATTGGTAGAGGCGGCATGACAGCGTGACGATAATCCAATTAGGACGGTGAAAATGACGATGACGCGACTACAACGGCATCACGACCAGGATATCATGACGACAGCTTGATGACGATGGCATGACAAAGGCTGCGCACCTGCACTTCTTCGCTCGTTGGCCCCATGAAGGCTGGACACTCCTCCGACCCCTCGCTTCATAGCCATGCAGATCCCATGCACTCCAAAGTCAGTCCAAGCGAGACTGCGGTGCGGCCAAGAAGGAAGTACTGAGATAAAGTATAGCTAGCGTTTGTCAACAAAGGCTTCCTGCAACTGTGTTGCGCGTGAGCGCATGCTGTTTTAGTTGCTCCTTGCGAGAATGGTCGAAAGAGCCAAATAAATTTATTCGCTTTAAAACAAGCCAAGCGCGTAACGGCACCGCTATTAGCAGTAGCAACGAGGTTTCGCTTCGGACACCTTTTAATGACCTTCGATATCTTTTTTTCGTTTTTCTTGCTTGTCCTTTTTTTTCGGTTTTTTTTTTTTCAATTTCTTCTCGTTGTGTTTTTTCTGCGCATGCACGGTAACGATCTGTGTGATTGTTTTGCACATTAACGGCTTTCTTTTACTATTGCTCGCGTTTCTTCACCTGCTGGAACCATCTTAACCTTACGATGTACCAACTCGCCCAGCAAACCACCCTATACTTAACATTTATTTCCAGTTTCAGAGCTGCTCAGACTGCCCGGCGATATATACAACGCTACGCTCTGCGCAATAAAAAAAATAAACGTCGCTTAGAGGCAAGCTCTGCATTTCACGTGCAGCACAACAACAGCTGTTGGTGCCGCGACAATAAAATCGTTAAAATAACTTCTGGGATCACAGTGATGCCAGCTGCACGAAAGCTTATGAGGGTGAGCACCGGGGCGCACAGACTATGGCAGAGACAATAGCTTTCATGTACCCGCGATTGTCGCAGTTGGCATACTGCCATGCACTCCACCTTTCGTCGGATGAAACGCAGTATGCACTCTTCCTCGCACCTGTGTCTAAAGTGGTTCGGAAAAGAAAGCCAAGTCTATGTCGTCACTATAAGTTGTGATGTCGCGAAAGAATGCAGTCCCGTTTGCTTTTACTAACGGTAGAATGTGCTTACTTCAATAAAAAAGAAGTGAAGAAAGGAAGTCGACAGGCTTTCTGCCCCGTCAAACAGAATCACCCACTACTATCGCAGCTGCGTGCGTTATTCACTGGCCCGCAACTGTGAAAACACTTCGCCATACGAAGTTGTTGAAGTGGTCGTAATACCCACCTTTGCTCTGACACCCAGCTCTCGTGACATCACCAGATTACGTCCCCTCTCGCCACCTTGCAGATCCCCAACCACCGCTACTTCCTCCCCTCAGATTTTTTTTTCCTTTATATACTTGACACTGGCGCTGCTGATCCGTTGCTGGAGCGCATGCTGCCCATTCAATGCCGTACACCTTGCGCTGTCACGTGCATGTCCCCGAATAGAGTGTTACAACATGCGCATCTGCGCGTCCCCCCCCCCCCTCGTGTGAGGCAGCGTGCAGTACATAGCCGCACAACTATTATTCGCAGCGAAGAAAGAAACTCGAGTGCCAAGGAGGGGACGACTCCGGCTATAGATATTGTTTTTCAATGGTGCGCCGCTCAGGCACCGTCCTCACTGCGTTGTAATGATAACATTGCACGTGGCATCGTGAAAGCTCCTGATCCTGCGTGGTGAGAAACCTGTTTTCCAAGTCTTTATTCTATTAGTAATGAAGATTTTATGTGCACTCGCTAAATTTGATAAAGCTTGACATGGCACGTGTATTTTTCTCCGCTGCAATGAATTTCTGTGAGCAATCGTTCGCCATGGCTATAGAAACTGAAATACGTCAACCAGGTGACCAGCAGACGCAGTGCCAAAGCGTATATAGGCGCCCCGGTATTGCTTATGAAAACGTACGATATAGCGACACTTCAGAACATACAAGGACACGCTCTTTCTCAGATGTTAAGGTTTTCCGCGGTGTACTTGAACCGTTGCAAAGCTTACCATTCCCAGAGAGCACGCAATCTCGACTTCCATAGCTACTGAGACGCTTAGAGCGCATATTAAGCATTTTCCCCGCATGCCCTGAGCACCATTTCGCTTCATTGCCAGTGTAGAGACCCCAGGCTACATTTTCAAGAACAATGTTTACTCACCAACCATTCCTTCAAAAGAGCTTCGCACCAGCTGCAAGATCTCCATCTCCCTTGTGGTGTATGCAGAAACCTCAAAAACGCGTTCAAATACCAGGGATTTCAAATAATGCCCAGACATTGTCAGCACTCTTAAAGTAGCTTACTCTGTCACTGTGATGAGGAGAAGAAAAAAGAAGAGAAGAAGGAAGAGGAAGAAGGTTGACGTGGTCTGGAAGGAGCGCGGTGGGAAATGGGAGAACACGGCTCTAAGAAAAGAAGGAAGAAGTCCGCTAGGAGACTGGGCGAAGACAACAACAACAGGGCGGTGAACCAATGGCGTCGATATCGAAGAGTTGAGTATAGGAGGAGGACACCAGTGGCCGTGCACCAGTCGGGCTTGATCCTCCACGCCCCGCGGCTGTGCACCGTGGTGGCCAGCAAAGGCTTGGTCCGAGGACAACGGCACCGTCCTATGCTACGGGGATAACCTCACCGACAACATTGCTCGATTTTGTGTGTCTGTCCTGCTTCATGTCTCGTGCACCGGTAACCATGACAGTCACTATTGCACGAAATGTACGCAGACCGCGTTCACGTGTACACGGACGGTTCAGTCACGCCTACCTATTCAACTGCCGCGGCTTTGTTCCGGCCCGCCCGGTCGCAGTGAAATTTAGAACGCCGCACGCATGTGACCATACCCACAGGAATCAGAAATTACCACTATTCATGCCGCTGTTAAATATATTGAACGAGAACCGCCATGCAAATGGGCAGTCTTCTGTGATTATAAGCAGCTCTTCAAAGCCGGCAGGCGGCACTGCGTCATGTACTGATTATTTAAAACATAATAGAGATTTACAATCGCACTGTTGAAAAAGGGCACGATGTTATTTTCCAGTGGCTAACTGGCCATTGTCGCATTTAAGCAAATTTTCGGCATTTCGGCTGATGAGGCTGCTAGATCATCCCCCGATAACGCACTGACAATGATCACACCACAGTCAAGAACGGACACAGTGAGGGAACTTAAAGAAATTGCTCGGGACATCACGATTCCTCTTTGCCAGAGAATTGCAACTTTCGTTTGTGCATGCTTGATCCATCACTGCAAACGGCGATTGCCACCGAACCTCTCCTGGTAGGACACTATTGTGCCTGTTCGATTGGGCGCAGCTTTCTCAAACTCATACTCCTTCCTCATTGGAATGGCTGACTCAAGTATATGCGACCACTGTAACCGTGAGGAGACCATCGCGCACCTCCTCTGCCACTGCACCCGCTTGTATACGTCCAAAGTCAGCCTCTTCGAAGCGTACTCAGCCGACGGGATGGTAGGTCCTAGTTAGACGTACGCATCTTGATGTTTAGTGTTAGTTTCACTCAGGCCAATGTACGCACCACGATGTAAAGGCACACACCTGCTCAGCATAACGCTAATGTGTGCGCGCACATTTTTTCTAGACCTGGGGATAGGTCTTGCTTAGGGAAACGTCAAAATTTCTCCAAATCTAGGGAAATTTTGCAATAATACGTAAAGGGGAAAAAAGAGCTCAGAGAGGAGTGAAACCACTGCTACGACGCCTTGATGACCAATACGTGGAACTGTTGACGCGATGGGGTGTTGTGAGTTCCGCCACCTCAAACTACTTCTGCATTACTAGCAAACGAAGTGCAACCTATGATACTTCGTCGCAGTGATCGCATCTCACGATAGAAATTTAACGACAAGTTGTGGATGTCCTTGACTCGTTAGAAGAGCACAGCCACTGTGCTATTGCCGCTTGTACTTCTAGCTGGGCTTTCGATTGATGTGCCCTTTCAACGAAATATTTCAATGAAATATGAAAAACCGATATAACAAATCTATGCTGAAACAGCAAACAAAGCAGCACAGGCCAATCTCGGCATAAGCGACGCTTGTACCAAGCGCTGGTTTCGACAAGGCGGTCATCGCGCGGCACCGCAGACTATTTACGCAAACTTAACTAGGACCCAGTATAGGCAGAGCAATCTTGGACCGAGTCCCATTGTAGAGTCCCAGTGGTAACGTGTTTCACTGAGTTTTGGCGTGGATGTAAGAAAGAAACTAGGCCCCGAGTCTGTGTGGCTGCGCTCCGATATGACGTGTACCTGTCGTTGTGCTACGTCAGCGCGTCAAGGCATGCAATAACCTATAGAACGTATTTTACATTGGCATTGCCAAGTGGTTCTGGTTCCGTTCTGACACATTTTGTAAGGGTGGTCCTGTGGCCATCTTCCGTAAAATTCGAATGAGATTCCGTGTCAACCTTATCAGATTGCTGTATTCCAAACTTCTTTAACGTGTAGAGAGCTCAAAATACAAGAACGCCAACGTCTTCTGCGAATGTGACTTCAAACAGGATGCTGTGGTGTTAGCACAACAACTTGTACTACGCCACCATTTCAGCTTTCGCGTAATGACTTCATTATTTCAGTAATTTAAAACAAGCTTACACTTAAATGTGAACTATATATGTCAATAGAATAATACGAAATATTTTTAAGAAACATGCAAGGGCATGCTATAAGATAACAGGAGGTTATTTATTTATATAATAACAGGAGGTTATTTATTAAGGCTTTTAAATAAAATCGATTTAGTGCCTACTTCATAGCCCAACCAACTTTTCTACGCAGAAGCCGACAAACTGGGTCCTGTTGCACCAACTCAATTCACGAGAATGCCCAAATTGCAACAAAGCAATTATGTAATTCTACAACTTGAGTATCTCGATTTGAATACAAATCTCAAGAGAAGGATCAGACATACTATTCCCAATAACGTGCTTTTCTGATTTCAGAGGCCCTTGATTAAACCCCACTCGGCAAATAATGTGTGAATGAGCGAGACATTCGCTGACATGATCATCGTAGGCCCTTACGTTGTGCCAAGGTTGCTACTCTGCAATGTACTTTTTCTTTCTTTTCAAGAGAGCTCTAAGCACATACTGCGTCCACGTGTACCTCCGTATCCAGCTCCAAGTAGGGTGCATCCGGGTAACAGAAGTGACGGTACACTGAAAAGATTATGCGCACGAGGAAGCCTGTTTGGTCAGTGGCGTTGAGCAGCGCACGTGTAAAGCATACAGCTTCTGCAGAAAGACGCGTTGTTTCATGGGTTCCAATATTTCCTTTTCTTTATCTCTCGCTCTCTCGGCGAAATCGGAGTTATTTTTACCTACCACCTCCTGCCAACTCATATATTTCCCATTTCTCTCAGTAAAGACAGCCTACGTACTACCGATTCGAGAAAGCTTTAAATCCACCTATAGCATACTGCGCTCGGTAAGATAAGGAGAAGGAGTGCGTTCTTTTCGCACGCCTGAAGAACGGTGGCACATGGTATTAAAACACAGCTCCTTAAAAAGTCCACTCATGCTGTGTTCACGCGTCTCAGGTTTACATAAAAAGGTGCCACTTTACAGGCGGCGAGCTACCACAGCTGTTTCGGTAGGTGCGCGATACGCGATAATCGCGAATCGGCCCAGTAAAGGGCAAGGTTTAAACGAAATCTGGATGAGAGAGCGAAAGAGAGAGAGAGAGACGGCGTAGCTCCAGCACTTGTGGGAGGAGAGAACAATGACATTAGGGCGGAGCGTTCCGCCGCAGTTGCGGAGCGCGGCGCAAAGCCGTTCGATTGAGGAAGGGCATCCCACCTCTCCTCCTCCACAAACCTGAGCCCAGCTGGGCGAATGGGATGGCGGCGTAGGTGACAAGAGACCGGGGGTTCCCCTTCTCGGTGGGCGGGGCTCTCGAAAGAGCTCTGCCCCCTTTCCCACCTCGTGCAGCTTCCCGGCTGTGCACCTCTTCGGCCGGACGTAACGCGTGTCAGGTATGCGGTGCTTGTTTGTCGTTGTTTGCAGTCGACAAAAAGAGAGAGAGAGAGACGCAGTAGCGTAACAACCCGCAATAGAAAAACGCAATGACTTTTCTCCTCACTCACATTTTGCGCGTAACACCCTCTCCCGTTTTCTCCACTCCACTGAATCCCGCTACCTGCACCGCCTCCGTTCGGCAGCGGCCTGGACATGTCCCGAACAGCGACTGACTTCATGTTCCCGCACGATGCGAAGTCTCTGCCCGGTTCTACATGTTATTCCCAACGGGAATGGTGACGCTTTAGCGTTACATCGGCGATGCTAGTCGGCAAAAGTGCAGTTTTTGCCTACTCATTTTGATATTGGAACTCATACACTCAATCACTCAAGCACTGCATCGCCAAACGTGTACGGCGACATTGTCCCACCATTTCGGCCAGCGGGAACCGAACCAGGCGGAAAACTGTAAGCAAGATCTGAACCGAGTTGTGCGCCATGGCGGCTACCGCACGAGAATGAAGATGCCTTTGAGGAATTCCTGGTGGCACTGGCCTTGCCGGACATTCCACGTGCTTCGGCGATGAGGAGGCTACAGCACGACTGAGGTAAGTTAGATCCCCATCGTGCAATTCAGGCCATCGTGCGCTGAACCTGAAGCAGTACATAGGAATTGCTCTCGGAATTTCTCTGTTGAAGCACCCTCGGCAGCTAATAACATGGTTCTGACGTACTTCTGAGCGTTTCTATTTGAAGGCTTCGCTTTGCGCAGGGCTAAGCACACTGAACAGAACTGACTGACCATGTCTCACCACATGTACATCGTTATCCCTTCAATCTTCCCTTCCCCACACATATTTCCATTAGTTCTTTAGTTATTTTCGCGGTACTTCACAGCATTTGAAGGAAACTCGCTTCAAGCCATGAATTTGCAGAAGCATAGCCGTACGCATCTGCACTCATTGGCGACTCCGCGGAAGAAACCTTGAAATCAAGGTGGATGGTTTAGCGAACGTATAAAGCAAGTTTTCCTACGAGGACGTCTTGAAAGCAATACTTATAGTGAGACCGATCTTTATTTTGTAGGATGAAGCAATGAAGGCAGTGTACAGTGAGGGTTGGAATTAACAAAAAGAAACCCGCCGTCCCACTTTTTTGAGAACGCGTAGTAAAGCTACAACGGTTGCCACGACACGTTAACGTACTCCTACGTACGCCTCATAGGCTCATACTATGCCTGTTATCACTTGTGACTGCCATGCCGCTGTGACTGCGGGACTAGGGCATTCTGCAGCCGAGAACGAGGACACGGCTTCAATTTCCAGTCATGGCAACCGCATTAGGACTGGGGCGACGTGCAAAAAAAGAGTCAAACTCGGCAAAAATGATTCAGGAGCCGGCTACAAATGCGCATATTTGATAGTGTCGGAGTTGCTCCAGTACTATCAATCGATCAGTCAACCGCACGATGAACTTGAGATTAATCTGTGCACCTCTCAATTCAATTTTACCAATATATATGGTCCTGGGCACCTTACTTCAACTGTAATGTCCTACTGAGTACTATTCGAAGCCCCAAAATGCCCAACAGGATTTATTCATGCATCAAACAGTCTATGTAGTGAAAAAGATCACATCCTAATCTTCTGTTGATAGGCATCTGTATCCGACGCGCCTGCCATCTATCCCTCCAGACATGAACCACATGATGATGAAGTCTTACTCGCTGAATAATACAGATAAGCTGCGGTGACAACTTATCTAAACCGCACTCATGCAGCTATATTGGACATTCTGGACGCCGCCTTCTGATTTTTCAGCATAACCAATAGAGGTGTTGTGGTAATGGCATGAACAGTCCACATTAAGAGTTCCTTTCGCGCAACCTTTTCCTTCATGTAAAGCGTGCTGAGTTTACTTCTGAAGGGGCAAACACTGTAGCAGTAATTGCAGCATAGGTTTGATGTTTGAAAGGGGCAACTGCATGGTTCGTGTCGGCAAGACAGTTTCCGCAAGGCGGTTTCAGTAACAAGACTTTCCCACGTTGTAGTGAACACGACGCAGCCAAGTCTCGCACCCCATTTCAGCCCCATATAGGCCGGCTTTACAATTCTTTTAAGTGTCTCAATTTCACATATCGCTGTGCATCAGACAACGAAGCTGCTGAGAGTGTTACCCCAGGTGGTCAAAATTAATCCGGAGCCCTCCACTACGGCGTGCCTCATAATCAGAAGTGGTTTTGGCACGTAAAACCCCAGAAAGAAGAAGAAGAGTGTTTCGAGCCCAGCGCTGAAGTTAAGGCCAACGAAGAAGGTTCCTCTGAACACGAAAATAGTTGTGAAGTAGGCTTTCTTGAAGGCACACTGATTTGATATTTTCGACAAATATATATATATTTGTGCGTGTGTTAAATGCAGGTACTGGAGCTCTAGACTCTGCAAAAAAAAAATAGTGACAATCCTCAGAGTGCCGTTTATAATTTGATAAAATAGGTTTTCGACAGCCTGTTTCAGTTTCGTTTCCTACGAGGATACTGTGTCGTGACGTCCCGACGCAGTATGTGGCCGTGTGGGAGCAGGACATTGGCGACCTTTTGAAACTCGCTCCAGCTCGCTCTCTCATTGATTATGCTGCGACATCGGCCCTCACACTGAGTAGCAGCATGCGAGGCGACCGAGCAAGCCGGAGCAAGTATCAAAACATCGCCAATGTACAGCTTACACGTGACCACATATACAGGGTGTTTCAGCCAAGACATTCAAAATTTTTTAAAGGTTGCCTTTGGTAGATAGCCCAATTCTAGTTAATGAGCTGGTCTACTCGAAGCGGCGGACATAACTTGCGCACAAAATTGCAATGCATAACCGACTAATTAACAAAAATTCACTGAATAAGTTTTTATCTAATTACCTGATGGCCCATATTGCAATTTACAAATTGTAGCCCTGGGGTTCGCAAGGCGGATCCACTTAGAATGAATTCTCGGGATGACGCCAGTTTCGATATATTAATTCTCGAACTTTGCGGAGAAATGCATTGGCGTTCCAGTTACTTTTGTGCTTCAAGGCATGAAGCGAGGTTTTTTTAAGAAAGTAACTGGAACGCCAGTGCATTTCTCCGCAAAGTTCGAGAATTACTATCTCGAAACTGGCGCCATCCCGAGAATTCGTTCCAAGTGGATCCGCCTTGCGAACTCCATGGCTACAATTTGTAAATTGCAGTATGGGCCATCAGGCAATCAGATAAAACTTAATTAGTGAATGTTTGTTAATTAGTCGATTATGCATTGCAATTTCTTGTGCAAGGAATGTCCGCCTCTTCGAGTAGACCAGCTCATTACCTAGAATTGGGCTATCTGCCACAGGCAACCTTTAAAAATTTTTGAAAGTGTTCGCTGAAACACCCTGTATATTCCGTCGGAAGGTCACGCCACAGTATCCTCCTGAGAAACAAAACCGAAGCTGGCTGTAGAAAACCTGTGTTATCAAATTCTTAACAGCGGCCTGAGGGTCGTCACAATATTTTCTACGTTTGAGAAGTGTCGGGCTTTCACTTAACGCAAGAAGGTGAATGGCCAGAAATGTCATTTCAGTACCCCTTTAAGCCACCTAGGTTCGTTGTACGTAATTTCCACCGCACACACCGTGTGGTGTGACTAAGGAACTTGAATAAACTAAATCCGTCCTCGTTTATCCCATCCGCGCCTGTGCAAGGCACACTCCCGCCTTGTGGTGCAAGACAGGACTTATAGTGCGTCATCGTCTATTATGCAATATGAAGGTCTTTGGGACAATAATCTTCATTGATTAGTCTGTACTGTATTGGTACTGGACTGAAGTTTGAAATTGTCCTGCCCACAAGTGCAAGTGACAATCATGTTCCCGAGAAGGCATTGTATACAGTCGAACCCAGATATATAGAATCTGATGGGGGATCACAATAAAATTGATATATAGGCATAATTCGATATATGAAATAAAAAATTCATACAAACATTTGCAAGGGGATTGTACTGCTGTTCGGTATACAAAATAATTCGTTATATATGGGTTCTACATATCCGGGTTTGACTGTATAAAGGCGGGAAGTGTTAATGTTTCTTACCGAATTGCTCCGTAATACAGAGCTGCAGTGTGAAGCCGCGTAGGTGGCCTAGTCGAGCAAGGTGGGAGGGATGGTGCGAGGTTGTTTGCGGCCAGTTCCATTGCGTCATCGCCGTTAGTTTGCCTGTATATATATTATATCACCTTTCAGACTCAACTCCACTTGGTAAGGAGTAGTACTTGCTAATATTCGTCACACCGGATATCCGGCTTAAGTGGAGGAAAATGACTGCTGTCTTTAAAACCGGTTATGTGGTTATCCGGTTTTACAAAACCGAATATACTCAATATCCGGTTTGTTGAACCGGATATTCGAACGCGAATATTTCGTACCAACAATTCTCTTCATTGAAATATTAGATTTCATCCACATGTATTACGATATCACATGCAAGCTGCAATATTTCACAGCCTATAAAACACACTGTTCATTAGACGCTGTTAATCATCAAAATGTGTTCACAAATTATTCATTTATGCTCCCGTTTATGCTTCATGTGTCCCTCCATACCGACAAAGGGCTGCTAAATTTTTTTTCTGCAAGTACGTACGCCGCTTTACGTGTCCGATAAATATGCGGGGCAAAAATATGCGAACGTTTCCACGAAGCTCGTAGGTTGTAGTCAGAACAGCATATAGAAAATAAAGAGCTTCAAAGATTTCTCTGATTATTGTGGCTAACCATTCTGGTGACATTTCTGGTTAACCAATGAGCTTCGTTACCCATGAGTACATTACATTGGTGACCTCCTCTGTGGCTACATCGTGCAGTTCTCTTAAATAGTAATTCCGGCAGCAATGACCCGCGTTAAAGGTTGTCTCTATCCATTAAAGCGCGAGCCTTCTCACGCCTACGGCTCCACTGTAGGGTCATATTTCTCATCGATGGCGCTTACACACTGTTACCTGAGGCATACACTGCTCAGGTAACCTTCATTTCACTTTGTCGATGTTTCTTTACAGGTGCCGTCAATTTTAGTTCAACAAAAGTTGATAAATGCGTATGGAAGAAAGTGTCAAAGGTCACCCTCAGCGATTTAGCCAAATGTTCATGACTCCACGAACAAAAGATGCGTTTAAATTTACGAAACTAGCCCACGTTTACGACCGGGGTGGTGTGTGTGTTGATGACGCAAACACAGTTCTTACTTAGCCCTAGCTATTTTGTTAGGAGACCAATGTACTGATGGCACTTTTTATGCTCTTATTGAAGGTGTCCCAGCTAACGTTAGCCAACCTGTTAAACCATTTCGCACAATATACGATTGGGGAGCTTCAGCATTCAGTCACCAGACCACTTCCGCCACGAGGATAATTATTCAGTGCTAAGTAGCCAGCCCATCAGATGACATCATTTAATAAGTTATTAATTCTTAATTCAACGCATGGTTTCTCATGAAAAAAGTGTTGTTACGTCCCGAAATAATACATTTCATCATTTTCATTACACTATGTCTCACGTAAATATTTTTCCACGCTTCACCGACAGCACGCAAAGCACGCAAAGTCGCGCGTGACTGCGCATCCCGACATCGCGACACCAGTGGTCCGAAAAACGACCCGACAATGTCCTCTCGCTGCCTGACTTCCGGCAACCGTCTAGAAGTGACAAAATGTCGGTGTCGGCTTCTGCTGATCGCGTGCCGTGTGCACCGCGTGACGTTCGCAGCCTGTAGCAATGACCAGGTGGTTGCCAATTCAGTCAATGAGCGGAATTGAGTGGCGCAGCCGTGGTGGCTAGCCCACCGGGCACGTATCGCCCCCCCCCCCTCCAAAAAAATTTTCTGTTAATATGTGCCAGGTGCATTTGTCACTTCCCAAATGTTCTTTGTAGCGTGGTTACATGTATGCTCGTGACGTCTTACAATCAATCTCCTTCTTTACAACAAGGATCGCCCAGCATTTGGATCTTTCGAAATCTCGGAAAGTTGCAAACATGAGGGGAATTTTTAAATAACGGAGGACGGCCATCCACAATAAGCGTTAGTGAAACTACAGAAAGAGAGAGAAACATGAAAGGTGTGCAGCAAAATAGCCATATTTTTCACTTAGTGTTTTGTTTCCTCAGAAAAGAAGAATTCTACAGTGTACCTAAGCGTCACGTTGCTAAGAACGAGTGGGCACGTATTATAGCACTTTTAGGCTAGTGTCGATGAGGAAAGAACTTTCTGGAAACGACTTCTCTAATAGAGTTAAGATGACCGCGGTACTTGAAGCTGACTTGAAGCTCCTTGCTACGCCGTTTTCTACAAACAATTGAATGCGTAATCGAGTCATTCCGAACAATGCGCCCCCTATAGGACGGAGTAAGCAAGAAACAGGTCGAAGTGCGTGGGGAAGGTACATATTTCCGAAAAGGCGCGTAGAAGGAGGGGAAAGGCGAAGAATGTTGACAGGACACGACGCAGGTGCCACGGGCCACCTTTCTTCGCCTTGGCCCTCGTTCTACACTCACTTTCTAAAACTAAACAACAGCAACTCACCCATTGCGCTCGACTGCATTTGGTGGTATAGATATGTCCACTACTCTCGCTGGAAATGGATTAGATTGCAGTGAAAGATGACTGCGGTGAGACGAAGCTATGCTTTACCTTCACACATGGTTCGAGCTTTCACGGCACGTGGCTTTTATCAATCTTAATGTTCATCGTCTTCGTTGTGGATGTCGAAATTTACCATGTTAAAGCAGATAAGCTTCCTCGTCTGGACATTCTACACTGCAAATGGTGACTGATCGTACTATTTGATGCGGCATCGAGACCTATATTTGAAACATCGAAACGTAGGTGAGGAGGAAGGGATCGCACTCGCTGTTGATGTTTATGGAGGACAACCAACCCCACAATGATCACCGGGGGTATGTAGACGAGGCCATCATCAACCTGTATGGCTAAAGCTGCACGTGTACGCGCACGCACTCACACATTACCTCATTCATTCACTTACTAACTCACTCATTAAATCATGCACTCATTCACATGCTTCCAGCTTTCACACCGAATATCTCTTGTACAAAACCTTTGTTGAGCTTGACGTTGTATTTGGGTAGGTCCAGCCATAACTACATGTCTGGTACCAAAAGCCCGTAACTAGAATCATTGCCAACATAAGGTAGCCGACGAACTGCCTTTGTTGTCGCTAGGTTTTTTTTTTTTTTTTTTTTTTTTTTTTTTTTTTTTTTTTTACACCGGGCACACTGTCCCAAATGCAGAAAACCACGTAATCCCAGCAGAAGGGCGATGCAAGATTACTTGAAAGAGACGAAAGCACAGCAGAACTCAGCAAACTGCTCGTAAACGTGTCGCCATAAACATATATACAGCTAATTTGTGCGCTGTTAGAACATGTGCGGCAGAGGGACCAGTATAAATACGAAAAATGATAATAATAATAATGAAACACTAGCCTTTCTCCCAAAGGCAAACAAACCTCGCGAGCCATAAGTACTGCTCACAAATCCCACGAGTTCCCTGCAAACAGTTTTCGTAGACGGCCAGCTTAGCGCAGCCCTCAAAATCTTCAAAACCCATACACAAAGCACCGCGCACTTTTAAACAAGCACGAGTGTTTCCGGGTAAAGCGATCCCTGGGAGAGTGTTCAGCTGCTCGCCGGCGAGAAACTATCGGCCCGCGTTCGGCACTTTGTTGAGCGGCAGGGACACATTGCTTTTCTAACTTCCCCTCTCGTCGTCCTCCACCCAACCCTCGTTCAGCACCCCTTGTTATTGTTTTGTCTTTTTTTATGTAACTTTCACTGCTACCCTTTGTTCGTCTGCGTACTGAGGGCGTGGAAACTGGATCCACCCTAAACGACACTCATCCGGGAACCCGTAAGTCCTTTCGAGTGGCATCAGTGATGGCTCAGGGTATAGGGGGGTATAGAGCCATTGCGGACTGCCAGTGATCGGGGTTCTTGAGTAAATAGTCGCCGTATACGATGTAGGCCTTGCCGCCTCTCTGTGCCCTCAGTTCTATTCCCCAGCGTCCTCATGGGCGGTGTGCATCTTGCCCGTTTGCAAGTCTACACTGCCTTTGTGTACTGGCGCAGCGTGCGTGTGTGTGTGCGTCCGTGCGTGTGTGCTTGCTTGCATGATGTGTGAGGAGTCAGGAAAAACGTATCCTTCCCGCTTAGTCCCTAAAGACACCCAGCCACGCTCGTGGTCCTTTCCCGAAAAGCCACCGGCGTGACGGGGGCGCCACCGTCACGCCGGTGTTAAACGCGTACAAATGCCGGGACCATTTAAAAAGTACAGTGTTTAGTGAGATGACTAGGGTTGTGTATAGCCTGATTAAAAAGCATTATTATTCATGGTTTTGTTTCATGTTTGATGTTACTCTTGTTTAATACCCACCTGAGCATTGAAGAACCGTGACTTCTTTCTGAGGTCCTGGGTGGTCCTCACCAAGAAGACGCAGCTGCGGTTGAACCGAACAGAGAACTCTTTATTAAACGAACTTAAGAAATTGGAAGAAAGCGCTCTTAATAAATTAAATCTAAACTTGTCCAGGCTCCCTGCAACCGTCGTTGGCCGATCAACCTTGGCCCCGGCGATACGCACTAAAAATAATAAATTGGCAATTATAAAACAGCGGGAAAAATAAAAACTTAGCACTTCTTGCATATTGTGACATAGGAACCGAAGCACACAGTTTTCTATGATATACATATAGTCATTTTCAGGGAAAAAAAAACTAAAAAATTTAACTTTAGAGTTTTATGTGCCAAAGCGACGACCTGATTACGAGACACGCCCGTAGCGGGGACTCCAGATTATTTTCAACCACCCGAGGTTCTTTAACGGGCACCCAATGCACGGTTCTAGAGCGTTCTTGCATTTAGCCTCCATCGAAATGCGGCCGCTGCAGAAGGCAATCCAACAGGCGTCCTCGTGCTTAGCAGCCCAACGCCATACCCACCAAGTTGCGTAAGAAAAAAAAGAAAAGAACAGAAAAAAATCGACAGTATATACTGCTTTCCGAAACCACGTATGAAATATCAGACCTAATCAAGGACAAAGCGTGCAAATCAAACAATTTTAACACCATACTGTTAAGGGCCCCGCGACGCCAAAATCTGGTGTGGGTATCTGAGTCGACGGAGTTGTCCGTGAGCAAAAATTTTCGTATATATTTAGGTATATGTACATACAACGCCTTGCTATACGACATGCGTTATATGCGGGTTATACTGCCACACCATTCCATCACTAAAGTTGCTCATACCTTCTCTTGAATTCTTGACAAAGCTATTTCTCGGAATTTTGACAATTACAGCCCACAAACAAATGTCACGAAACAAAAGACCGACGGCGCATGCCTTTTACAACGAAGCTGCATGTGGCTAACCTATTCGTCCGTGTGTATCCTGTACGCCGAAAACTATCATCAGCAGCAATGGCTCGAGCGTCGTCTTCTTCCACAGCTGGCTCGTTGGCGTCCCTCGGCGCAACCGCGCGAACGCGCTCGTGCCACTCCTCCCGCGTTCGTCGTCTTCTTCCGGAGCTGGCTCAGTTGCCGCTCATCATTCCAGCGTAGAATTTCACTTCTCTTCTGTCCTCGTAATGGGGAGGCCTTGTTGACGGGGGTACGAGCCATTCCTTAATGGGGTTTGATCCATTAATTGTCTTACGTGACGGACAGATTTAATTGTCAAGCAATTTAATTTTGCAGAATCGCAAGCGGCAATGCCACAACGGCGGACTGCGGGCATATACTGTCAGGTGACGTCGTTTTCTCCGCCGCAGCCGAACGTGTGTGTAACCTCATTAAGAAACACAAACACCTACCAATAATTGAGAAAGACTTTAATGTACCGTCGGGATTAACGCAATCATAAATACCGGTGCCGCACGTTTCAGCTCCGCTGGTTAACCATCTGTACGGAGTGCTTGGGCGGTGATTTTTTTGTGTTAAGTCTGCTCATACTTAGATATTAAAAGTGCGAAACAATAACAGAAACCGCAAAAATGATGTCATTTTATCTGCGCGGCTGTGACGTACCTCCGGGATCGGCCCGCGCAAGATTCTACCAGAAAGCTCGCCTTCGTGCATAGCGTTCGCCGCCAGCGTTTCCAGGTAAACATTACGGTTACATAAACTGCAGTTGCCCTGAAGCGTCAGAAGCAGTCGGGGATCTTTGAATGCAATTGCGCTCCACTCTTAGAAGCGAAGCTTAAGCGTCTTCAAAGTTTTTATTGCGATAGCAATTATATGGACACTCAAAAGCAGATTTCTGCCGTCGGCGTCGCCGTCGCCGTCGGTGTCGCCGTCGCCGTCGCCGTCGCCGTGAGGTTCCGTATGACGTCATTTGGAGATGAAATCGTCGCCGCGCGCCGAACGCTGTATGTGCGAGTGAAAGGGCGCGAGGGGCGCGTCTTTCACGGGGAGTGAACGCACGGCGGAGAACAAACGCGCGTTCTGCGCCGTGCTCGCTTCAGGGCTGCAGAAGTAGGCGTCTCTTTTCTCCTTTACAATCACCATATATGTAGAGCAAACGCGCCTTCTTCGGACGCGCGAGAGGCCGTGGGGGAGGGGGAGGGAAGGGAGGCGACGTTTAGCTGCGGCACCAAGTGCCTATTTATATCAGAGGCTCCAGCAACAGTCACCAACGCCGCACGCATTTTGAGCTAACGCGGGCAAAACGCCGATGGCGTCGACAACAGTTCTGCGTGTTGTTGCTACCAAAGCCGCTCACCTTACTTCGTATGACATTGCTGTGTTGCTATCGCATTCATTGCTTCGCCCTTAGGGCGAAACTGTGACATTTTTTGTTTGCTAAATTAAATGATTCCGGAAAGATAGGCCCCCGGGGAGGACTGCATATCCCATAAACATAAATATACACAGCAATGACAACATTAATGGGAGCAAAGAAAAATTATGAGGACGCTCACACACACACACAAACAAACAACGGCAACAAAAAATTGTCGCAGTTTCACCTGAAAGGCGAAGCATCAATTGCGATAGCAAACTTGTAGAGAGCTATACGGAGTAATGATATTAGCTTTATCAGCTGTATAAACTTGGACATGCAGCAGCATCGGCAACACGCAGAACTGTTGTCGACGCCATCGGCGTTTTGCCCGCGTTCGCTCAAAATGCGTGCGGCGTTGGTGACTGTTGCCGGAGCCTCTGATATAAATAGGCACTGCGTGCCGCAGCTAAACGTCGCCTCCCTTCCCTCCCCCTCCCCCACGGCCTCTCCCTCTTCGGAAGAAGGCGCGTTTGCTCTACATACATGGTGATTGTGAAGGAGAACAGAGACGCCTACTTCTGCAGCCCTTAAGCGAGCACGGCGCAGAACGCGCGTTTGTTCTTCGCCGTGCGTTCACTCCCCGTGAAAGACGCGCCCCTCGCGCCCTTTCACTCGCACATACAGCGTTCGGCGCGCGGCGACGATTTCTTCTCCAAATGACGTCATACGGAACCTCACGGCGACGGCGACGGCGACGGCGACGCCGACGGCAGAAATCTGCTTTTGAGTGTCCATATAATTGCTATCGCAATAAAAAGAAAACAGAACAGATATTTTGGGGCTTGTAAGGCGAAATACTTTAACAAGAGGAAAGGAAACAATTAAACGAATTTTATGTCTCCGAACAAATCACGAAAAGACACCGAAAGATTACTAAACGACGGAACTGTTTCCATAGCATGTAACGTGTTTTCAGCTTCAATGTGTCTATAGCGTCCGATAGTCAGCAATTGGAATTATGGGATAACATTATCGATGAAATACGATCTACTTTCTTATGAACACCAGCGTTGCGACTGTATTAGGTTAGAACTTACATAAAAGCTTTGTGAACAACTTGTGCTGCTCAGGGGGCTTAAAATGTAGAGCCAGAGGTAGAAGCCCTTTAACTACTACTCCTCTACAGCATTCCCTAAATTCCGGTCAGTAGGCAGTTTTAGAATTGGGGACCCAAGACTCCGGGTCCCCAAGCCGCGTTGCGTTAGTTCCTCTTGGGTTTACAGGAGCAGCAGAGTTGGGTCATAGAGAAAGAAATTTCTTTCTCTGTGGTTGGGTCGAGCGCCTGCGGACGACGCAGTGGGGAAAATAAAAAGGTGCTTGGATAGTAACAAAGAAGACAATCTTTTCTTGCAAGTGAAAATGAACAAAATGCATTTTTGAGCAAAAAAAAGCGAGAAATAAAATGTCATAAACGGAATCGCTTTGTTAGTACTACGAATTAGGTAAACTATTTTAGGTCCAGCAAAGCCAATCGTGTGTGTGTGTGTGTGTGTGTGTGTGTGTGTGTGTGTGTGTGTGTGTGTGTGTGTGTGTGTGTGTGTGTGTGTGTGTGTGTGTGTGCGTGTGCGTGTGCGCGTGCGTGTGTGTGTGTGTGTGTGTGTGTGTGTGTGTGTGTGTGTGCGTGCGTGCGTGCGTGCGTGCGTGCGTGCGTGCGTGCGTGCGTGCGTGCGTGCGTGCGTGCGTGCGTGCGTGCGCGCGCGCGCGCATCGAGGGATTTCACGCAGGCGCTGGTGCGACGACGAGTGCAGAAAGCTGTTGTCTCACTTTCTTAATATTACTTTAATTCATATTCGCTATGTTTCAAGCTGTAACTTCGCGCAATAATCATGCCCATTGTTAATGAGGCAGAACTTTATCATTTGCGATATTGTACTTGTAATAGCGCACACCAAAAGGAGTATTATAAATAATTGTGTCATGTTCCTTCAACGTTCATCAGCTTGCTGGACAGCCAAGAAAACGAAAATAGCAGTCAAGAATTAAGTGCAGCAAGATTGTGAGAAAAGTGGCAGACACATGACAATCGGAAGAAAGTGCGAAATGCAAGTGATGGAGAATACTCGGAAATGAATGGCGTGATTGCAATAAACTTTACACAAGCATAACAACACACACAGGACGTATTGCAAGTATCCTGATAAAGGAAAAAAAGGCCTACACAAACAAGCCAGCAATTCATTTACTCAAAATGGGATTGTTTTAAAAGGAATAAGTATATATGATGCTGTTCCTTGTACTTCTATGAAGGAGGGTGAATTAAGGTAACAAAATTATGTGATTGCATGGTTGCATGCCAGAATGAAATGGCTGGATAAACAATTGGCCACGCACCAACATCATTGTCTGATGTGCAGTGTATTGAGTCCCTCAATAAAGAGCTGCAAGATAATGGTATATCAGCCACTTAAGCACTTCGACTGTGCTGGGGGTCTTCACCCGCCGTGTCTTGGAAATTTGCCCTTGAATATGGATGATGTCCTTTGGCTGTAGAGTGTATTTTGACGGAAGAATTGTGGAGATCCCTGCAATGCATAGAGTGACAGAGGGAGACGCACGCAATACTGGATGCTTCAAAGCTTTTGAAGGTAGAAGCTACGTTCCTTCTTGTAATGCATATTTTTCTGATCTAACAGAGCGACGGTCTCTGGTATTAATGTATGTCATTAAAAAGAATGCCATCAATGAAGCAATGTTATAAATGCCAAGAAACAAGAAACTTGCGACGGTAAGGACTCCATATACAATTAAAACATGAAAATACCTACCTTCAGCACAATTCAAAACTGTGACCAACGCTCGAGCGTCCATTGCATAGTGCAGAGGTTGAGGAGGAGGAATAAACTTTTATTGCAGAACCAGCACTTTAAGATGGCAGAGGTTGAGAGAGCACGTATTATTGCCATACTGCAAATATTACCCGTGCATGGCTTTACAAGTAACCATATATATTTTGCAAAACTGGCGCACCATACTTTTTCAGAAGGCGCTGCGCGCAACCTTCTTCAGTAAATCGACATTAAGTCCTCTGCACCGAACGGCATGTGTTCATGGGCCGCATTTCTTAACGAACCATTTCATTTTCCTTTCTTTTCGAACTTCATCGTTGTTTCGAACGTGCCTCGCAGCTCGGACGCTGCCGCATCGCTGTTATCGCTGGCATCATCATTCATTGCTCCGCATGACAAAAAGAATGCAAAATGAAATTCAACGTTACAAATCGGCAGCAGCTGTTTATGGCTTCAAGGCCGCCATTCTGGGGCCATTACTCTTCTTGCTGTAGATTAATGATTTACTTTCTAGCATACCTGTCAATATACTGAAAGGCAGCAGCACAGCTGTTGTCTCGACGCCTTTATTCGGCTGAATCACGCGCTGAACGAAGATGACGCTCACCGTGATGATGATGATTATATACAGATGAAGATGAAGGATGAATATTGTGCTCACACTAATTTCCCCCTCGCGCGGAAGTGGGCAACCTGGCCGCTGTTTATAGCAGTGCGGTATGCCCTACGAATGGTTTTTAGGCGCGAAACGTGGACGGTTTCTGCAGTGCCACGGTAGCGGACATCGAAAGGCGTGACAGCGGGAGTGACGGGGTAGTTCACTGGAGAAGTTTGCTCGACAACAGTGTAGGGTGCTATAAAACGTGAATGAAACATTTCACACGGGCCAGGAACTCAAGTTGGTGTCCACAATAAGACTTCATCTCCAGGGTTGAACATAACGACGCGGTGAAATGCATTGTAGCGAGTCATCCGATCCTGTTGATTTGCTTCGGTGTTGAGGCGGGCGCGATGGCGACACGAGGCAAGGCGAGATATTAACTGCTCACTCACTGACGCCGACGAGTTCATGGGGACATCAAAAAAAAAAAAGAGAGACGTCAAGGAGAGAGGTCGATTGACGGCCGTAGACAAGAAAGAACGGTGAGTAGGCAGCAATGCGCTGTGCAGCGGTATTGTAGGCAAAAGTCACGAATGGCAGGGTGGTATCCCAGTTGGTGTGGTCAGCGCTGATGTACATTAATATCATGTCAAAGAGAGTTCGATGAAAGCGCTCTGTGAGGCCATTATTCTGAGGATGGAAGCTGGTATATAGTCGTCTTGTAGATGGTGTTACATGTGCGGAGGACGTCCTCGAGTAGCTTCGCCAGAAACGCCTCTCCACGGTTACTCAAAAGGACTCGTGGCGATTCATGCTGCAGAAAGATGGCTTCCACGAAGAAAGTCGCAAAGTCCTCCGCGGATCCTGATGATAGCGCAGCTGTTTCGGCCTACCTGGTCAAGTGGTCGACTGCAGTGACAATCCATCGCTTGTCGCTAGCTGATAATGGTAGCGGTCCGTAGAGGTCAATCCTGACGACTGAGAATGGAGCATCAGGACAGGGAAGAGGTTGCAGCAGTCCAGCCGGAGGTGAAGTGGGTCGTTTGCAGCACTGGCAGAGCGAGCAAGAAGCGACGTATCTTGTTACGCAAGTGACAAGTCCAGGCCAGGAAAAAAGACTGCGGACGCGTTCATAGATTTTGTGAAAGCCGATATGACCAGCCGTGGGATCATGATGAAATGTATCCAGCCTGTGTGCACTGTGTGATCGAGGAGCGACAGTAACCCAACGCTGTCCTTCGGGGTAGAAGACATACTGGTATAGGATAGAGTGTTCACTCTTGAAGTTCTGTAACTGGCGACGGGATCGAGCGTTAGGAGGACGAGATGAGCCATGAAGGCGTCCCATAATTGAGTGGCAGTAAGCGTCGTTGCATTTGTGGGACGCAAACGTTTCGGGGTGGAAAGAAGGAATACCGTTGAGAGCGACGAGTGAAATAACTGCAGAGGACGCGTTCACAGGCTCGTGACGGATGGAGGCTGGCCGGGAACGTCGGACTGTGGCGGTAACGGACAGCGACTGAGAGCATCTGGATCGTTGTGTTTCCTGCCGAATTGTACGTGAATTCGAAGTCATATTCTTGCAGACGAAGTAACCAGCGACCTAGACGTCCAGACAAATTCTTTACCGTCGACAACCAGCACAAGGCGTGGTGGTCAGTCACGATCGTATTGTGGCGGCCGTGTTCACTCTCCGTCACTCGTTCATGCGGCCATCGTTGACAACGAAAAAAGTGTCGCAGTTTCGCCCGAAACACGAAGCATCGATTGCGATAGCGAATTAGTGGACAGCTATACGAAGTAAGGATATATGTTAGTTTTATCGGCCGTATAAACTTGCAAACATAGGCATACTAACTAAATTAACAAGCATGGAGTCAATGCGCGCACAAGCAAACATGAACGCATCTCACTCGATCACCGCGGAAATTCGCTGTCAAAACGCTGGAGTGAGTAAGGCTCGAAACTTAAGCCGATAGCAGTTATATACGGACACTCGAGGCACGTTTTCATCGCCGCCAATCGCGCCGTGGTGTTCCCATGGTTCCCGCCCGTGGCTGGTCGGAAGGTCTCCAGAGAGGCGACAAAGGCGTAGTGCGTCTGGCTGCAAAAACCACAAAGCCCAGTGGACGCTCAGTCGAGCTCTGCGGAATTCCCTCAGTAGGGCAGAGAGGTCAGTGTTCCTGCTGATGGCATGCAATGTTGTGCGGACAAGCACTAGCGATGTCGCTGTGCCGGTGGGTAGTATAACACGGCATGGTGCATAAGTAAAGTTGGTTTGAGCAGAACGAACGGTAAACGGCGTGCCCGTGCAAGTGCGACGCCCGCAACGCCACTAGCTACGCTCCTATACCCGCCAACACTCTGAGATCCCTGTAAGCTGCCACGGCCGGATTTCTGCTGCGCAGCCGCAGTTGCCTCGCGAACTCCGTCGCGTCGACAAGTCGCCCCGCTAACATTGCGATCGCCTTCAGTGCTTTGCCCTTCGGACAACACTGCCAACATTTTAACACGAAAGTGTTTCATGCCGGACGACATATTGTAGCGCAAAGGTACAATTACACAGAAGATACACAGCAACACACAGACACACGTCACAGTGCCTGTGACGGATGTACGACATGTCGTTACAATATGTCGTTCAGCAAACACCCACTTGGCCAACACCAAGTCCTTCTGCAGTTTTATGCCGGGTTTCACGACTGATTTCTGGCAATGTATGTAACGGATGTGAATGTGACGTCGGTCCTGGCGCCGCCATCTTGGAGCAGTGAGGCGAAGTACTGTATCGTGACACTAACGAGCGCCGACAGGGAGCACTTCGGTAGTCACCAGCGCAGTGCAGGATCCAACGCGGTGTAGCCACAGAATAAAGAACCAAGTGTAACCGTTTGGCTTTGTGACTTTGTAAACTCGTCATTGTCAACTGAAGTACTGGGCCTCTTCGATTATCCGTCCTTGGACAGTCCCGGACTGTCCGAGAAGCTGCACAGGCAGCGCTCATTGGCTGAAAGCACTGCTTCGGGCAGTCCGGGGCTGTCAGGGATAGATAATCGAAGAGGCCCACTGTCGAATAAATAATCAAATAAAGACTAATAAAAGTGCCGACGGTAGGATTCGAACCCAGGAGCTCTAGTATAGAAGCCCGATATTGAAACCATTACGCCACGGCCGCTTTTTTTTTTCTTCATTGCCTCGCATGTCAGAGATCTTACGAGCTCAGAAGAGCAGAATAACAAGATCATATATCGGTTAACCGTTGGCTGTTTGGTGACTACATGCAACAGTATTTTGGCACGTGCAACAATAGTTCCAAGCTTGGAACCCACTCCGGTACATACGTCTGCACCTTCTGCACTTCGACAAAATGGGACACAGATTCGCAAAAATGTTCGCGAACGAGTCTAACATCAATATCTGCATTGTGTGCAGCCGTCCGCGTTCGCCATATGCTGTGCAGGCCCAGAAGCATGACAAGATCAAAAGGCACGCCATCGTCGTTTCCAACCGTGAGATAACGGATACCATGCGGATTTAATGGCAACTCTTTTTCAGAGTTCTCTGTAAGATGTCCCAGAAGAACACCCCGCTCCAGAAATCTAAAAACACGTGTTGAATGGTCTCTGGTTTTTTGCATAATGAACAGTTAGTACCCCAGGGAATAAATAAATCCCTATCTTCTAACCATGTTTTAACGGGCAAGGTTCCTGTGCGCAGCTTAAAATAAGGTTTTAACACTGGCGCAACGAGCATTCTTTTAATGTGTTTCAAAGCATCTTTTCCTGGGCCTACACAGTATAATTCACGGTACAATGGCCCAGGAAATAACACATAAACGAGGCTTTTGTACAGTTTCTTACGTGACACCTCGGTCAATTATTGCAAAGAAAAGCGTACCGATAAGAAAAGGAAAGATGAAACTACTTATTTAGATATCCCCGTACTGGTCCTTGCTCAAACCTCGAAGTCACAACAAATTCCGGCAGCACTTTACCCAGCCTTAGTTGAATCATAGTTCTGAGAAACGTGTCATCTACATCCCGGAGAAATACAAATCGACTGACGAGAGCCCACCATCACGCACTCTATTAAATAGATTTGTATGGCTCGTTTTTTTTTTTCCATACAGAGCTTCAAATAAAGACCGCGAATAATCACCTGCTGCAATGTAAGACCTGCATTACATACCATAGCTTGCTTACGAGAAATATGTTGCAAGTCGTGGCCCGTGCGCAAATGAACTTATCCCAGCCTTTCTATTTTTGTGCCTTTTCACGCAACACTTCTGTTTGTTTCTTCCAATAAGGCTCGCTGTCACAGTAGGTACTGCAGGGGCACACCTAAGTATTTTGTAGGTGTTTCTTGCCATTTAATGTTCAGAAATACCCTGGGAGCGATGTCCCATTCCCCATGCCAAAACACAAGGCACTTGTCCCAGCTTACAGCACTACCACTTGCTTGACAGTAACTTTTTACAGCATTGACAGTATGCATTACACTTTCATGATCAACACAGAAAACTGCAATGTCATCAGCGTAAGCAAAAAGGCTGACTTCGGCTTTATATAAGTTGAATCCTCGTATTGCGTCATTCCTAATTATGCTTAGACAAAAAGGTTTAATATATATATACAAAAGAGAAGCAGTGATAACGGGCAGCCTTGCCTTACTGAGCGCTGTACTGGTATGCACTCACCTACTGATTTGTTCATTATCAGCCTCGTCGTACATCCGGCGTAAGTCATCCGCACACCTCCACTGATCATATTGCCTACATTCACATACTCAAGTATGGATTGAAGTAAGTCGTGCGGCACGTGGTCGAATGCCTTCTCAAGGTTAACTTGCAGCATGGTGACACTGAGTCGCATTGCGTCACAGCATTCAAGGATTGATCGTGCTATGTGCATGTTTGTCATAATTGTCCTTCCTTTTATTGAGCATGTTTGAGGCGAGCCGAGCAAATATTTCATTACTGTCTGCACCCTGTTAACCAATACTTTCATTAGTATTTTATAGTCTCTGTTTGTCAGACTAATGGGTCAATACGATGTAACGCCACATAATCTGATTGGGTCTTCAATTTTTGGTATTAAGACCGTGTGTGCAGACGAAAGGACGGCGGAAGATGTTTTTTCTCATAAGCCTCGTTGTATACTTCAGTCAAAACAGGTGCGATAACTCCCTCAAATACTTTGTACAATGCAACGCCTAAGCCATCCGGCCCCGGTGACTTACCATTATTAACCTCCTCTCCTAGCTGTTGTGGGTACTTCTAATATTTTCTTGATTTCATCGTTTAATGTTGGCATCAATGAAAGGAAGTCATCTTTAAATTGATCAGCGCCAACTTGACCGCGAGCAAACAATGATTTGTAATATTCGAAAAAACAACGTGCTATATTTTTCCGTGTTGGTAAGCAATGACCCATTATGTTCTATTTCTGTTATTTCATTTTGTGAAGCATATTTCTTTTCGACTCCCAAGGCACGTTTTGTTGGCATTTCACCTGTGCACAAGTTCTCAGCTCTGACTCCTATCAATGCTCCCTTGTATCGCTCTTGGTCTATCAACTCAAGTTTTTGCTTTATGCTTTTTATGTCTTCTAAGAAGTAACCGGCTTGTGTACTTTCCGCTTACAATAATTGGTGCAGATTCCATCTACAAGACGGGACGCAATTTCTTTTTCCACGTGTCTCAAAACACTGGCCCTTTCAAGTGCTTTTAATTGAATTGTTTGTTTACAAACTTACCATTTGACGCCACGGCCGCATGCAGAGACACGCATTAGAACGCCGTTATCAATTTCTCGCGTGCGAGTCGGCGGGTTGAGCCGCCTGGCGCGTTTCAACGCCATTCGCCAACAGGACGCGCGCGAAGCAAACATGCAACACGGTCGCCGTCCCGCAAGTCGTGCGCCTTGCGCTGCAGCGGACCATGAGTTCATGAAGCAAACATGCAACAGGTTCTGTGAAGACACGGTTCACTTTCGTGTTCTACCAATTTCTATGAAAGACGGATCAAGCATAATTTGTTTAGGAACAATCTAGCCAGAGCAAGATGGGGACTGTGGAAGAACGCTTGCTGCCCCAGGCACATTCCAGCGACCATGCCCCTGGATATGAGTTCAGAGCCGAAGAAATTGCATAAGTCTGCACTTCTGATGCGAAAGCGTCAAATGGCTCATTGAGCGAAAAAGCCGGCATCCGGCGTCTGTAGCAAACAAAATTCCCATTCGCTGCGAGGCCACATCACGAGCGCGCCTCGACGGAGTTGCCATTAAAGTGTTATAGCTGAGCGGGTTCCGGTTCAGCAGTCCTGGAGTTGCTGAGCGCTTTGCTGCGCCACCTGTCGAGCAAGGTTGTAGTTTGCGTCAGAGCGCTGCCAAGCGCTCGCTACGGGTTCTATATCGCGGTCATCCACTTCAAATCGTCATCAAATGGCCTCGTTGCTGAAACCTCTCGCAGGATACAGAGGTCATATTCAGTGGTGAAACACTTCCGGATCTTTTTCGCCTGCAGGCGAGCCAGCGCCGCTTTGAAGACGACGCCGACGACATGCCACTGCTGTTCATGCTGATGGTCGCCATATTTGTCTTACAAGAACGCTTGTCCGCTGCTCGCGCTCCGCTGGGGAGCGGAAACAAGCGAATTGAGCGGCCCGATCCGTAAACACACCTGGCCGCCCCAGAGTGCCGCACATGCGCCGTGGCGTCTCCGCTCGCCCGCTGGCCCGTACACCCGCTCATCTATACTATAACCTAGGGACCTTAGTTTCGTAGTTTCACCCGCTCTTCTCCGTCGTCTCCGTCGAGGTGCGCTCGTTCCGTGGCGTCGCAGCCAAAAGAGAGTAGCAGTGATTTTATTGAAAAAAAAATAGGCGTCATTTTTCTTCAATAAAATCACTACTACTCTCTTTTGGCTGCGACGCCACGGAACGAGCGCACCTCGACGGAGACGACGGAGAAGAGCGGGTGAAACTACGAAACTAAGGTCCCTAGGGGACCTTATACGAAACGGACACCAGCGCGCCAGGTGTTGTGTAAGGGGGAGAGGGCATCACCACGACGCTACGTCACCCTCAATTTCTCTCTCGGAAGCCTGTGTTATCGGCGCGTTCCTTGTCCGCACAAGCTCTCGCCTGCGTTCTAACAGCGCCTCGGTAAGGCCCAATCAAAGCGCGCCAAGCGTCTCAACGCGCTCGCTTGCCCGCGAGGAGTTCATAACTCGAAGGACCGCTCGTGGTATTTTATTGGACATTGGTGCTTTCGCATTCGGAACTCATAAGTGCTTAGGTGTCCTCAGATTTTTTATTGGTAGCTTTGGCGGACTATATTAGAAGTCACGCGATGCAAGAATAATTCGTTTTAGATATCTTTCCACGGTCTATACTAGTCGTATATTCAAAGAAACATTTGTTCAATGATCACATGTTTGGTCGGAACAAGTACGGACGTCAATGATGGTACCGTCTGCACGGCATCTAAGCGGTTGCCGTCTCCATTGAAGTATATGTCTTTCACTCCACAACTTTGTACCTAACCGTGCCTCGAGGCAAAGTTTTGCTACAGCCAGAATAATGCCCAAATTTTGTTTACCTGAGTAGAGACTGTATTTGTGTGTGTGTGCTTCGGGTGTCATTCATGAATCCGAGGCTGACATTTATGATTTTGCATGTACGCTGTCAGTGTTTTTGATGTGTGGCAAAGTCTATGTCAAGAAGACGCAATTTACTATTTTGTTTGCTCATCTGTTTTGTTTATATCAAGTACGATGTATCGCATGTGTGGTGCGTTATATTGTACTCCACGTTCACACAACAGCTGTACGCGTGCCTACGGGTAAATAAATTTCCTTGTGAACTTTGGATTTGAGCAGTTTTCATTCGAAGTGTCAGTGGGGCATTACACCTAAAAAAAACGCTTAACCTTGCACTCGGCCGCACAACGCTTGAAACAGCGAAGCTGGGCGATTGTAGCCCAGCATTTTCCGGAAGGGCACGCGAACTTTTCATTTTATTACTCATTATGATGATAATTTTCTTTCGCGCGTCTCGGACATACGGCCGTCACTGCGCAGTGCATAGCGCAGCTTGCAACACCGACACCGCGTTGCAATGCCGACAACGCGTTCCAGCCGGCCCGCTCCGTGAATGCGTATCTCTCTCTCCCATTTTCTTTCTCTCTCTCCCGATCATAGCGCGCAAAACCCCTTCTTCACCTCGCAGAGAACGAGCGTGCGAACGCGCCAGCTGTGGACCAAGACGACGACGCTCGAACGCAATCATACGGTTCGCATAAATGCATGTTCGGCAAGCGTGGCTGTATAGCGTAGTGGTTACGACGCTCGCCTTGGGACCGTGGGTACGACGGTTCCAATCCAGCCTCGGCAAGAATCTCTATTTTCTTCTTGATAGTTTACTGATACGAACCACAAACCACAAATTACCGCTAGCTTAAACAGCTTCGCTGTTCAAAGACAGGGTTAAAAGCCGGGAAATTGTCTGTAATGATAAGTGCATAAACTGTTCACAAAAAATTAGCAGTGGCGTAGCTCGGCTATGCCAGGATATACGTAGCGCGAGCTAAGTTGGCCACATCGTTCAGAACCGACCTGGTGGCATGGGCTGGTAATGATACCTATTGGTAACGCTAAAGATTGGAATCTTCTGCTTAACGAGAAATGTTCTTGCACGTTGTACAAACCCGCGCCACTGTTTCACCCCACTCAGGCGGCGTCGCTAAACTCAACGATTCACGCATGGCACTACCACGGCCGCTGGATTAAAAAAAAGCTTTTTTTTAACTTAACTTTTTTTTTATCCAAAACTTAAACTTTTTTTATAAACTTTTTTTTTATCCAGCGGCCGTGGCACTACTTACTGGCGTCAAGTCTTTCATGTGCCACAGTGTTTCATGTGCCACAGTCTTATATGTGTGCCACACATATCCAAACCGATTATTTACGAAGTCCGTATCGAAGGTCCGAGTCGCACTGGCGCTTTCGCTAAGTTTCACCGTATAGTCAGTCAATCGGCGAGCCTTGACGTCATCGACGGCGTCTTGTTGTTGCTGCTGCTGAGATGGTCGGGCACGTCGCTCAGCCTCCTGGCGACGCCGCTTTGCTAGACGTTCCTCCCTTTGCTCCGGTGTCTCCGCAGCACGTTTAGCCTTCTTCTGTTCATTCTTCCTACGCTCAACCGCTAATTGCCAGGCAACTACTCCGGGATCCGATGAGTTGAGCTTCTCCGCTCTTCTGCGCCGCTGAGCAGTAATTTCGCTCTCCTTCTGCATGGCTATACCACACTGGCAAATTCCCAACGCAAACACCTGGAAAACGCCCGGCGCCAGCTGTTCGCCGTGTGACGTCACTGCTCCTCGCGCATGCGCAGCATGGCTCTCCAGGAGCCACACCAAACTGCTCAACCTCGGCCAGTGTAGCTCACGCTACAAAAGCAACCAATACACATGTACATACGTACTCGAGGAGGTATATGTATAGTAAAGGAGTGCGTTGTAGCACGCACCTTCTGAAAGCTCGTTGCAAGGACGTTAGGAGCGTTTCATTGTGCACCCACAAATGTGACGTTATCGGTTTGTGAGTCTCGTGTACTACAGCACTAGCTACGTATTGTGGTTCTTGCGCAACATGTCAGAGATCTCGGCAACCAAATAAAATGATGTACCCTATATAAGCTGCGCAAGTTACGGGTGACAGTATGGGGTCATCTACAACAACAGCTGTTTAAACTGGCTAAAGCCGAGCTTCTTCAACGCCTGTCTACCCGGCAGCTAACCTGGCCGTGGCTGTTTCCTAGTAACAGCAGCCAACTGTTACCCCATCACCTTGCCACTTTTTTTTTGAGTTCCCCAAGTCAGCCATTCAGAAGTGTCGATTATTTTAAACCCCTTTTGAGAGCGCTGTGGTCACGCGCTCGAAACCAGTGCTGCCAGGTTTGGCTATACATAGCCAAATTGGGCGACAGGAAAAAATCTTTGGCGTCGACTTAGACGAGTTGGCTATGTGGCTATATTTGGGGTACTGAAATTCTGCGACTTGGCTTTGTTTGGGCTATAAGTGGCGCCCTAATCCACGCTCCAGAGGTAGCTCTGATCGGGTAGAAGCAAATCTCGAAGGGTATGTTTTAGCTGGCTGAGCCAGCCGGCGTGGCTGTGCGCGTGTGCGTGCGCGAAGTGACCGCCCCCTCCCTCCCCTTCCCTTCCCTCCCTGCGCCGTTGTCTGAGCCATTGGCTTTGATCTTTGATGCACTGAAACTTACAACCCGCGTGACCGCTCTGCACCCAATACCCGGTCATTGGGATGAACCTGGGAGTAGTGGGTTTTTCACAGTACACTGTACTAACATGGCTATGCTCAGGAAGGGAGAGCAATAACATAGGATCGGGGCCGTCGGGCGATCGTGGCACCGACATCAAAGAAGGGAAGCACGGGTGGATGACACGCCCCAGTGTGTTCATGGCCCTGTCTTAATTCTGGTTGAAGTATCGCACCGGGCACAGCTTTCGACCTACTCCACGTATCTCACGCGAAGCTTTACTGCCATTTTCCTTCTCCTCCTAGATGAATTTTTGTTCGTGCTTACATTCGAGATTCATTTCGATAGGTTGGATGTAAGATCGGATCCTCCTGACAGAGGAGAATCCAAGCATGGGGAAGTTGGCCAAGTATGCGAGAACGTATAAAAAAGAATGGGAGCAAGACCCCGAGACAAAGGTGGGCTCTGGTGCTTTTACTTCTAGATGGTTGGCCCGTAACGTCACGGATGCAGATACTCATTCTGCTAATATCGAAACGCGTTTGCCACCATGACATCAGTGCACCACGTCACATGAACTTCACCCACCGTGTTATCTTAGCTTGTGAGGTGTCGCGCTGCTGGCTCGAGGACGTGGGTTTGATTTCCGGCCACGGCGGCCGCATTTCGATCAAGGCGAAATGCAGGAACACCCATGTACTTAGATTTAGGTGTACGTTAAAGAAACCGAGGTGGCCAAAATGAATCCGGAGTCCCCCTCTGCGTCATGCCTCCCAATCATATCGTGGCTTTGGCACGTAAAAGCCCAGCAATTATTAGAGAGTTTTATAATAGGGGCCTAAACGCTTTGGTGCCCCAAAAACATTGCGTTGAAGCCACTGAGCATGCGCAAGACGCAAACAGTGTTTGGATTTTGCGTCGGGCACGCTATTTCATCGATTTAGCGGGAGCCCCAAAAGCTGCCCCAAAAGCTTTTGTCAAGAAACATGGCAGCGCCCATCGAAGCGACGGCTCCAACCTAGCACCAAACTGGGCTCGATTCGTGGTAACGCGTGAAGTTCGTAAGCTAGGAGAAGTGATTGTGGTTATCGCTTTCTTTCAACTAACATGTGTAACGAATATTGATTCATTAGGCGCCGCTGAATCCGAATTCATGGCTCGTAGGCCTAACACGGATCGACTTGGCTGGGTGAACGTACATTAAGTTGGTTACTCAAAACTAAACGCAATACGTTACTTGCTGCTAATACAATAAGTTTTAAATTGTAATTAAACATGAAAATCTAAATTACTCTTCTTATCATAAAATTGTATATATTTTTTTAATATTTATGCCCCAACGCTAACACCTGCAAAGCTCTTTGGGGCCCCACATTTGGGGGCCCCTGCTCTAAAACTTTATTAGCACATCAACATGGTTTGCTTTTTGACAGTAACCGGTTTGCACATTATAACCACTGTTATCAATTTGTCGTTTACCATTGCTCTTTGTGCGCCGTCGCGGCTTTTACCATTTCCAGCGAGTTACGTTCGGGACGTGCTCGTCGCCGGAAACGACTGCGCGCTTCTTACACTGGTGTGCCGTTTTGCGCAGTAATCTTTTAAAGCTTCGCTTACACCGATTCGGACAGCGAGTGGCACCTGTGGTCTGACACTGTTGCCGTGCTAGAGACCTAAGATGGCGGCCAGGTTGATGTAAATGGACAGTATACAGTATAGAGCATGTACCAGCTAACCCGGGCCAAGCTAACTGAAAAAAAAAACGAGAAAACAAGATATGACGATGAGACAAATAACACGAGAAATCATAGCGCGAAAGACTTGTTTTAGCACATAAAAAAAGAAGCCGTGAGATCGCTCGACAGCTGAATTTCTACGCCGCAGGCAAAGATGACGTGAAAGATCGGTGATACTAAACATTATTTTGCATTCACGACAGCTAAAAAGCAGTGTTTGTAGTTAATTATACAGTAAATAACTAAAAATAATAACTTAGTACTATCTGTCATAAAATAAAAAGCACTGATTTCGCCCTCTGCAGCGATTCGCTGGAACTTAAGAGTTTCCGGGCCGTCATGGCGGCACGAACATTTTGTTACGACGGGTTGTGCAAAAAAGGATTGCCGTATTCGAATGTGAAAATGTACACACAAATAAAACTGCAAATAAAATTGGCTTTATTTGGCTACGAAATTGTTTGCACTTTTTTTGTCTTTGGCTACATTTGGGCTACAACTTCTCTAGCTTTTGGCTACGCCGCCTCGTCGGACCTGGCAACACTGCTCGAAACATGTGGGCCCGCCTTCACTTCGCATTATTATCTTTTTGTGGTTTTGCGCCACAACTTCGTCGCGCGTGAAAATATAACTGCGGAAAGTGTAACAAGTTGGAACCTAGGGGCTCCGGCGAGCTCCCTCCAGCTGCGCGCTACTGCGCAGGCGCCGTGACGTCATCCTGGTGCGTCTGCGCTCGCCGCCCATACACTGTGCATAGCTTTCGCCCCACTTTCCCTGCGCATTCGCCACCAGGTGCGAAGTACTGAGCATGCGCCGCGAGTCAGACGTGACGTCACGACCAACTGTGCATGCGCTCCTTCGTTCCGTATGAAAGCCGGTGCGCGGCGGCGGCGCGCCAGACGTAGACAAGGAGAGACCAAGGAAGGTTCGCACTGCCGAGGAAGAAGCCGCTTAACAAGAGTCGCGGCGCGCTGCTAAGCGACACTGGCAGCGTCGACGCCGATTGGACCCAGCATGGTTAGCCGAAGAAGCAGCTGCAGAACGACGACTTGGCATTACTTCGTATAACTTAGGATGACTTCGTATTGCCAGGACCAGCTAGCAACCGATCAGCTCTCCTGTGTCTTAAGCCTTGCGCCACTAGTGCAAGTTATCGCGAATTTTTTTCTTTCTCTTTTCACTTTTTCTTTTTTTGAGATTGTTGTTAGCTATCCAGTCACCCCTTCTGTAAGGCCTAATGGTTCCTGGGTGTTACAGACAAATATATTTGTAATTATCGGAGTGCACATGGCTGTGTAACCATAATCACTTTGTTATGATTGCTGGTGGGAAATGACATCTGCCACGCAACGCAGGCCCTGTAACTAAGAACTGTGTTTACAACGGCGTCTTCTTTTCATACTGCAAATGCTGGTAGAGTAATGAGCGACTTTGGAGATAACAAGACGCCATGAAGCACATGTTGTGCACCTCTCCTTAATGTAAAGCTTAGCGCCTCTCTCCACACCATAATAAACGAACCTGACTGCAGAACGTTTTCAAAGGCGTACATTTTGAGACTTGCGGCTACATCTATCGCTGGCAAGTAGTCTTCGAAGCCCGTCGACGCCTTGCGAGCACACACTGTTCCCTCTCCTTATTTTCTCTTTGCATCGCGTAGGCGGGCAAATCAGGTGCTCGCCTGGTTGACCTCTCCCCAGACGTTCTTTCTATTTGAATTATTTCTCTTTCACACATTATCATGTCAGATGATGCACCACTCAGGCTCGTGACGATCTAAATTTATTGTTAAATCGGCACACTATACCGATTCATTGACGTTAATTGCCAAGACAAAGTGCATGGCCGAGCGGCGCAGCCCGACTTGGAATATCCCTTGCAGACTCTGGTGTCCATGCACGTCTGCTTAGACGAACACGAGCAACCACGAATTCTGACCCTTGGAAAAACGTCCTCGTCGAAATGACCGACGACGGTACAACGTCTGCACGTCCTAGCACTGTCCTTCTTTTAGACTACTTGCAGAGCAAATAACGTTTAAAATTCGTTGACTAGCATTGCACGTTCTCTACACCAAGCTAAACGCTGCCAGGAAAGATCTCCAGACCAATACCGTTTGGCTTTCTAGAGGGGAGTCTAGTCGAATGACGACATCATCAACGCAAATAAATGGAATACTGCGTTTACTCAAATTGCGTAATGCGAGTAAATGAAACCCTGCGTACTGAAGCCTGCCATAACTATTTTGATTAGATTAGTTATAATGAATAATGTACATTTAATATGGTCATTTTATAAAAACTGTTGAACTACAGAGACTTGTCGGCTCCCTTGGAATGGACACAGATTTATTCGTATATGATAATAGGTGAGCCTTGTTTGAAAACCTACAAAGCCAAGCAAAGCTCACTTAGGGGTTTCCTTTACTGGAAGAGCCCTGATTAACAGCCGTTGCATAATTATATATGGCTGGATCAATTCGGCCTACATTTGATACTTTCTTCCTTGTTCTAGTAGGATATTAGAGAAGTTCGCAAAAGACACCTAAATAAGTTCTATAATTATCGGCTTGAATTCAAATTAGGAGCATTTATCTGCGCTTGCCAGCTTAACGGTACTTTTGTGTCGCAGGCCGATCATCCAAAGGAGACAATTGGATCAAGCTTAAAATTCATTACTTAACTTCTATTTTGCGTCTAAACCGAGAATAGAGGAAAAAGCCAGATGACTAACTCAGCTAGTTTATATCGCCGTGTAATTAATGCACTTTAAGAGAGGGAAGAAAACGAAAACACCCCCAAACTCGGCCGCGCGTTAATTTCATCGAGATGTGATTGCCACGATCTTGGTTCCATTCCCTCCTGAGATTTTTCTACAGAGCCATTCTCCTTGGCGCACAGTAGCCCCGGACAGCGGGCTGAAATCAAATAAATGTTTCTCATGCAGCCTGTCGCCATTTTCGAGCAGGTAGGATTAGAAAGACCGCACTCAACATCATCAAGAACCAAAACATCCCTGAAACGTATATTGTCTGGACCCCGGGACGGGACACGAATCCTTTTGCGGAAACCAAGCAGCTCACGCCGCTGGCCGAGAAGATGTACGCCGGGCAACCCCACAAGGACATCGTCTACCATCAGACTAAGACGAAATTACAGAAGGCAAATATTACAACATTCTAGAGCATTACAAGAAGAAAAGGCGGGAATATCCGCCACCACACATCAAGACTAACAGAGCAGAAGTCGTCATACTACGCTGACCTGAGATGGGCAATTACCTCCAAGGGGCTCCACGCGATCTACCCCTCAACATCTACAACAGTCTGCCAATTCTGCAATACACCAAACACCATTTACCACATGGTCTGGGAATGCAAAAAGAACCCGCGTACAACGCCTATTCAAGCACTAACAGAAGACCAGTGGGAGGCCCAGCTGACAAGCCCCAAGACCTCAGGACCAGCTACGGCTGGTGAGCAGGATCCTGGCTATCAGCACAGGGCCACGGCTACCTGGAATTGGGTGGCCACCCACCTTCGGGCATCAACAGCTTGGTCTCCCAAATAAAGTTTATTCATTCACTCTCTCTCTCTCTCTCGAAGCCCTGCGGCGCACAACGACGATACGTGTATGCCTCGCAACTCGGTTCGGTCGCAGAGTTTGTAAGGCCGTATAGTGGTTTTCCGTCGCGAAGCCGCACACTCTACAGATAAACACAGAACGCGATCAGCTATATACGTATATATTCCCTAGCACGATAGGCTAAGGTGCAAGCACAAGGCGCGGTCCGCCAAGAACTCCGGGCTTTTCTCTGTAAGGCCTGATTTATGGCCGAGCCCTGTTGGTGCTTCCATTTCTCGGTGAGAGTGGACTTACCGTGCGGTGTGATGTAAGGCCTGGATCTAAAACAAAAGGCAGCCTGCTAAAAACGGGCTCTCGGTTAGAAGATGTGCTGGCGGGAGAGGGAGGGGGGGGGGGGGGGTTGTAAGGAAGCTGGAGAACCTCCTTCCGTACAAACATCGCCAGAAATGTCAGATTCCCTTTTAATTTAATAATTATTTCCTTTCGCCTTACATACAAACATCGCTGGCCTTATGCTGCCTCAAAGCGAGTGTATACTGGCTTATTCGCAAACAGAAAGACGCCCAGCCGGTCTTGGAACAACGGGCCATAATACCGTAGATAGCATAATTCCGTGCAGCATTGGAGAAGCTGGCGCGCTATTGTGCTATGCTTTTTCTAGCTGCTCAAACAGTCTACGCTCTGGAGGCAGTCATGCTGGACTGCTTATTTTACTTTCTCAACAGCTTGGCTTAAGTACACTAGTACTACAGGGTTGCCTTTGAAACTACAGGTGCATTGGCACCACACGAATTCAACCACATGACCAAATTGCTAAATGTGTCCCCGTTGAGCTATTTTTAAGAAGCGACTCTGCAGATGGACGCGCGTTCGATCACTCCAGTCAACCACTACTCAAGCCGCAGAAGTACTGCACCGGAATGCTTGAACGGAACACAACAGCGTACCCCAGGTTTCACGGCATCTCAGGCTTTTTTTTTTTCTTTTTTTCTTGTTCGCCCGGTTTAGCCATTTATCTTGGCTTCACTCAGTGTTGGTAGAACCTGCGCTCTCGGATAGCGTTTCGCGGGTGCTTCTCACTTCGCTTCGAGACGAGGCAGCTCGCTCTCTCTCTCTTCTTATGTTCCTTCTCGCCAACGCTCGCCTGTATCGTTAACACATACGAAACGAAAGCGACGCCCCAGTCTTCGTTACGGCATTCTTTCGAGCACTTCGTGTGACGAAGGAAAAAAATCAGGGAGGTTTTCCAGGAATCGAGAATGTGATCTGCCAAAAAGCGCAACGCTGGAAAAACCGCCGAACTCTCCTCAGCCTGTGTTGTTGCTGGGCCGAATACGCAACACTTGCCACTTCATCTTTGAACTTTACACGGAGAAACACTGGCGAATAATAGGGTGGGAGAGCTTTTAAAGACAAATTGTTTTGAGGCAGACAGTCTTGCCTGAATATTTCACTTACTTCCCCTTACTAATAAGGCAAGCACGTAAGTATAGGGAGCAGCTATATAGATGGGAATTTACGGCGAGCGTATGCAACGAATTTCTTTGAAATCTCCATGTGACGTGCACAAATATTTGGTTTTACTGCTCTTTGTTATCTTTAATTTGTGAGTAGGTTTGAGTTATTTGTTTTATTTTTCTTTGTATCCCTAGTCAGTCACTAGTCACAAGAGATATGCCTCTGACTCACATGACCATAATGTTATCGACAGTACCACATAACTACGCTCAAAGAACCAACAAGCTGAGGAAATAAAATGCGTGCAAGAGATAAGTACTAATTTACTGAAAGCATGCAAATCCTACATAGGCGTGCATATGGGCGTAGCGTACGTAGACTGAGGGGCATGACTGGTGGCGTGTGGAGGCACGACGCCCATATTTTCAACCTATTGACGCAAAATGGCTTGAACAAGAGATGTGGCTGCCAGGCGGTCGTGCACCGAGCCTTGGTGAGCAGCGGGAGCCATCGCTTTTATTTCTATACGGACAAACCTTGTCAGGTTGTCAGAAGTCGAGTACGGATGCAGCATCACTGAATCGTCTCATGCACAAAGAAGTCGCAGCGGTGTTAGGGAGCCGGTCGAAACATATGCTTACCTTTTAGCCTGCTCGAATCGCTTACATTCAGTGACCATGGCTTCAACTGTAGAACAGTTCTTAAAGAGGAACATGTTAAAGGCATCGTCGGTTATTCCTTTCAACTCATGCCCCACTTTTCCGCCTCTGGCATGTCTTCATCAACATTGCGGCACGGAGCTAACACGTCTGGGATATATGCGACGCTCGACTCCATGGATGCCCGAGGTCTCGGCGTGAGTTCGCGCCTTGCAGCCTATATATACTGTCGTCCAACTGGTCAGCCAAACAGTGGCGTAGCTTCTGTTTACATACGTTCGTAAGTTATTCGTGCGTATTGAAGCAAACGCGTGCTGTATACGTTCATGTTGTCAAGCATCGTAGTCTCGTCCCACCTGTTCTGTTTGTTCACACGCTCGTATAATCTGAGCCATTGTTCTACGTCAGTGCTGTCCGTCCCGCAGAATGTATCCGGATCACGAGGATACAAAAGGATGGCCGTTGATGTAGATGGAGCTGGCGTGGACTGCGCACCGTCTTCAGGCATCGTGATGGGACAAACATAGCGTCCGCTGCGGATATCCAGGACCTGATTGTATTGAGGCGTACCCCGCACTTCCACCGAAAAAAAGATATTACGAGGAGTATTTGCTCAGCAGTAGCTTGGCAGCCAGTCGGGAAGCTGCACAGCACAGAAGCACAGGCTTCAGGAATGTTGGTTTGGTTTGATTTGGTGCCCATATAGGTACGGCTCAACCCACTACAGGGGATCGGCCATGAATCGGGTGCAGTAGATAAATATGGAGGAAACCTTCTATATAATTTGTAAATTAGGAATGAGATACTACATGAATACTAATTAATATTATCAAATTTAACGGTAAATTAAATAAAATATAAAGTTCATATTTTTTTTCATGGTGAAGAAAAGAACCCCGATAAAATTAACATTAACATTAATTCCTTGTTTCAGTTACAAAATTATATATGGTATGACATACGTTCCTGTTGCAGTATCCAAGCTGAATGAATGAATTCTGGGATTTTACATGCCAAAACCACGATTTCATCATGAGGCACGTCGTAGTGGGGGACTCCGGATTAATTTTTACCACCAAGAGATCATTAACGTGCTCCAAATTCACGGGACACGAGCGTTTTTGCATTTAGCCCCCATCGAAATGCGGCCGCCGCGGCTGGGATTCGACCCCGCGACCTGGTGCTTAGCAGGGCAACACTATAGCCGCTAAGCCACCGAGGCCCAAGTTCCGACGCCCCAAGATATAGCAGGAAGCGTGATGCCCAATCCAAGTTGGCGAAGGGGACCTTCCAAAGTCGTTTACTTTGCACCATTGAACCTACGACATTCTATGAAGGCTGGGACTAGGCAGCCATCATCGCAACCGAGAAACATTGATCTGCACGTTTGCTTTTAGAATCCTACTACATTCAATCAACTAAACGCACGATAAACAGGACGCTGGGTAACCTTTCCAAGATAAACACCAGCACGCTGCGCCACCTCTCCCGTTAATAGTCGCGCGGCCATGCTTGCACCTTCATTGTGATCAAGGGACCCGTACGGGGCCTGCAACGTCTTTTTTTTTTCTTTCTTGTATCCTGGGCGAGTGTATGTTTTTTGCGCCAGTAGGGTTCCTTGCCAGACAAGTTTTCGTCAAATACTAGATTCTGTGAAGAAATGTTCCATGGTTTCCGGTTCATCGCAATAATAACATTCAGGAGAAGGAGCCAAACCAGCCCTGTGGGAATACAAATGAAGCATTCGTATTCGGCAATGCCATTCTTCTAAACGAAACCTCAAATTTTGTTGTTGAATACCTCCTGCTGCGTCAAGGGAATCTAAAATTCTGAAAGTCAGTGTTATTGAATACACATGATTACGCATATTCCTCTTCAGCAGCATTTTTTTTTAATATCGCAGCAGTGATGTACACCGGCGGTAGTAGAATCCTCAGTACCCGGCTTTTAAGAGATGCCGCCGCAAATGCGTCTGCTGACTCGTTTAAAGTTAGTTCCATGTGCCTTGGTGTCCATACCAAATGGTCAATGCGCAAATGTTGGGGGATATATGTATAGAAGGCTCGAGAATGGTAGATTAATTTGGCACTGATAGAGCAGAACAAACAAACTAGGAGTCGGTTATGATTACGGCTCAAGAAATATATGGGGAAGTTTTCGTAGAGCTAGCATAATAGCCAATAACTCTGCTGGGAATACTGGTGTAAGCTCGAACGTTCAGTCGCGTCAACATCATTGTGGTCTTTTTTATTTATTTATTTTTATTTATAGATAGTGCAATCACCAAAGGTGATTTTAGCAGGGTGGTACAACAAAGTCATACTACAATGACAAGTATGCTGTAAATAAATTGGGCTAATGCTAACAACAAGAAACTCACAGGGGTTACATATGGCACGGAAAATTTTGGTACACACACGCACATCAAATTGTTCACACTGCTTAGAGAGAAAATGAACATACATTAATCGCACTAAGCAGTACAATACTAAAAGTATGCAGCTACATAACTGCAGTATACAATAAATGCAGTATACGCTACAGCCTTTCAAGACTACAGTACAGTAACTCGGTACATCAAAACAAAAGACACATTAGAAGAATATACCGGGTATTCAAAATTAAGCTTTATGAACGGAATTTTTAAAAAGCGCCTGCGGCAGGTAACACAATTCTTATCATTGAGCTGGGTTATTCGAAGAGGCGGACATTAGTAGCACGAGAAGTCGAAGCACATACTCAACTAGTTACCAAAAATTGACTAATGAACTTCTTAGTTAATTGCTTTACGATACATATTGCAATTTACGAATTGTAGCCGGTAAGCTTGCAAGACGCCTCCACTTGAAATGAATTTCCAGGATGACACCAGTTGCGAGATATGCGCCATCAAACACGCCGTAAAAATGCACTGTTGTTCCACTTACTTTTTTACCGAAATGCTGTTTTATACATACAAGCACAAAAGTAACTGTAACGCCCATGTATTACGTCCGAGGCTTTGGGAAATAATATCTAAAATGTCTTTTTCTTCGTCTGAGCAAATATATTCAATTCATATTTTCTTGTCATATTGTTGCATCAACATAATTAGACGACTTCGGCCTGCTATGCTTGCTTTCTCTGAACAGGCCGAGGACTCGGAAGTTCCATGTTCCAGGCCACCTAAATTTAAGAACACAGAAAAAAAAAGCCTAATGCGCTTCTGCAATGTAATCTTTTCCATCGCATGCTGCCTACTATTACTGTTGGGACATGTTACCTATGATGGAAAAACGCCCGGGCCTGCAAATGTGCACCTTATGCTAGTAAATCTCACTTTCCGAAAGCCCAAGATACGGGGGATGCTATGCATTTTCGACCCATGCTGAGAAACTTGAATGCCCCCTACTAAATCACTTTGCTGTAGTAGTCGGCTCTGACACATTTTCGTTTCTCTTTTTTAGATACGAATCGTTTATTATCAAAGGCTGCTTTTGTTCTCTTCACGCATTTTTTATTATACGGTAAAGGGTTTTCTTCCGATGCCTGATTGGAACTGCAACTTGAAGGCCCGTATTCACAAGAAAGCTCTTGCCCTGTAATTGTTCGTAAAACGAAATTGCCGCCAGCTCTCATGCTGGACAAAGAATTAGCGAAGGAGGATGGCCCATAGCTAAAAGCACTTAAGAACGGAAAAATTTTGGAATTCGGCCCCACCTTCCTTATCATTCCTCATCCAACACACCTGCTTGCTTCATTGCGCTTCAGCTAAACATTGCGATTTAGCCTTAGAATATATCCAGGGTCGAGCCTACAATCGATGACCGATTCACAGAACGTGCTTAATCCAACAGAGAATTTATTTAATTTATCTGGTGGACACAGAGTTTCACTTCGTCCTGTATTGTTTGGTATCACTTGATGAGCGTTGTAAATTGCATGGGCTGCCATTGACAACACTTTCAGTTATTTCCATTTTCGCGTAATATTTCATAGAGGGAGACGTCACTCTTTACGATCTCAGTCTTTGCAGCAGAGATTTGGAATCATCACTCGTCAAAAGACATACTGCTGTCCAAATACTGCATCTAGTACACTGACTAGTCCTTGTTGTTGTGCTGCGTGTTTAGGTTTAACATTCCTGTGGGAAGGCATACGCAGAGAGCACTGCTAAGCACGAGCACTTTTGTTGCGTTATCGCAGGTCACTCCGCTCTACCACCTCCGTAGAGTTGGTGTCAAGATTGCTGCCGGTGAATTCTGGAAGTGCAACCGGGTCGTCTAAGTGCGTGTTTCCAGCAACTGTGCTTGTAAAAATGAAACTGTATGAACAGCATGTGCTTGTATACATGGTTGCTGCGAGACGCTTCAGCAGCTGATATTGAAGTGCCCCGCTGCCCCTGCGCAGCGCACGTCGCTTGTGATGGACTTTGACCTCCTTGGCCTGCAGTGTACGACACTCGACGAGTATTTCTAGCCCAGTGGTTGTGCGTCTCGACGTCATCGGGCGCATCGCGCTCTTTCTGACTTTTCTAAATGTAACTAACTTAACTTCACGTTTGTAGCCTTTTCCTGTTTTCCGGTGACGGGATCGCAGACACTGTTTCTTCTATTTAGGCATTCTTGAGTGCGTGACCTGCAGTGACCAGCCCTACTGTGTGTGATTCGTACTGAGTGTGTTCTGCTTAATTCTTAGAGATTTGTAATCTTGCTCTTCCCTCCCCTTCTGCTTATCTTCTATTTCTGTTTCTGTCTCCTCCTTTCTGAAGAGTAGGCAGGCATTGCGCGCCTTCCGGTGTGAGTTGCCAGCCTGCTCCTTGCTTTTCCTTTCTTATCTAATGTATGTATGTTTTCGAAACAAATAATCATAATAACAATATCAATATTCTACATGCTGACGCCGCCACCGGACTGTCTGTCGTTCGTCTTCAAGGACAGCGCTCATCTGGAAATGTTATAATTTCAAACTTGTTACAGTCACTATGGTCATTACAGTCCCAAATGCGCTCAGTTTAATCAGCGATTTTCAAAATCGAGAATTCTGGCAAATTATAAATAAATGTAGGCAAATATAAAGTGCATGTTCGAATCTATGTCAAGCGAAGCCTTCGTGAAGCCGCTAATTAAATGTTATAAAACTAAATGCGATTCGGACACCTGTCTTACTTGTCATCCTACGGAACGTGCAATCTCATGCAATCTTTACGTTTAAGCTATGCACAGGGCACAGCGTTTAGTTATGCAATGCTTATGCTTGGGCACTACACCGCTCACACGCTTTTCTGGAATGCTGACAGCAGTTCATGAGAATATACGCACAGTGAGACGTCGGCGCGGGGACCTCATGAGGTCGAAGGCGGTGTTCGATGCTTGCCGAGGGAGAGAATGGTGAGCAGAAGCGTATGGAAAGGCAAGTCCAACGGGAACTAAAACGTAAAGGTTGAATAGTATTCGCTCCTTTCATTCCTGAGTATGCGAGCTAATGCAAACTGGCACGCGCACGTGTATGCTATGCGACGTCACGCACGCGTCAATCATCTAATTGAGATACTTGTCACTTGCACGAGAAAAGTTTGAGGGTAGCTGCAATTTAATGGTCTTAGTGATGAGCTGTTCTGTAGGGAGACCGAGGCTCGATCTCATCGTCGGACACATACATTATTTTTATTATTTTCTTTGTGACAGCTATTGGGCAAGACAACAGCAGTAACAGCAGTCGCCGACAGCAAAGTCCAGGAGAGTTTGAAAAGAAGGCTTCACTTTAAAATCATCTTCGACCATCCCGACTAATGCTAATATTATTCAGAAGTTTGCACAGACGTGGCGGCTTGTAGTAAGTTCATCGCTTCAGCCTCAGCTCACAGCGGCTTGCATTGCCAGTGAAGACAGTGTCGGTACTGCGTTCACTTAAGGTTGGGATAATGCTATAGGGAGAAAGGGTGTCCCGGGCATTTCTTACTTTCATACTTCACTGTACACCTCGTCCCAAGCCCTGGCTGTGCTTCTCTAATGTGCCGGTAAAGAGGATGGGGGTCATCGCACTCACTTTAGTGACCGACCTCGGGGCCGGCGATGGCCACGCTTGTGTGTATATCTGCGTCGGCGCGTGTGCACGTGTTTTCAGCCGCGGGGTCAGCTGGACCCGGCAGGTGCCTGCGGCGGGACTCACAAAACGAGCAAGGGGACGCCGACAATGGCGGTCGGTTCGAGTCGCCTGGCTGCTCGCCGCCTTTTTTTCGCGTGGCATCGGCACGGCTGCGGGAGGAACTGGTGGTCGGAGCGACGCGGGCACCAAAGGCCGCAAATATTTGCGCTCTGTCTTAAGGAACGTGGCCGGCTTTGACGGGAGCGTAGGGATGGCGCGGAGTCGCGCACTCGGAACCACGCTGCCTGTGTGCGTATTCGCAGACTATAAGCGTTGCAGAGAGAGAATGTTCTGCTTTTTTTCGCGTGTACTGAACTGTTTTCTTGCTGTTCAGTTGACTACAAGCCTCAGAACGAGCAGAAAACGCTTCTAAAGCCACATGTGGAGCCATGCGTCATGATACGGTCCCTGATTTTGTGACCCGACCACGTTAAACGTGTGCCGAGTACACCCAGACACCCCGCTTTGCCGACTTGGGAAGAAAGACCCAGCCGGCGAGGAAGCGTCGATCCTATAGTAAAAGGAAAGTACAACAACGGTACGGGGTCGGCGTTTATGGGTAGTATACTTTCTGACAGAGTGATATATGTTGGGCCAAGTATTTCTTGAAGGTTGTGCCTTTTTACGGTTCCCCATTTGCAATTGGCATTTCTCGCAGTCTGGGCATGTTTAGCTATAAGATCACCTTTAGAGGTATTCTACCCCGAACTTATCTGCTTTGTGGAGAGCACCGTTATGCAGAGCTCTCGGTACAAGACTGATTAGTTTTACCGCCGCTTGAAAAACTATGCAAGAAGCGGAAACGACCCGGTAAAAACCATTAGTAAGCTTATATTTATTTCAAAAATGAGCGTCTTCTTAAAAATAAAAATTTCTCTGCAGACTACAAACTTGCGAAACTGCGATCGCTATGCCTCGTGATAGGAACTTTAGTAGGAAAGTGCGATTGCTTATCGAATTTCTATGTGTCAGGCTGGATTATCGTACAATTTTCAGCAATGTAACTGTGACAAAAATCACTGACTCTGTTAGAAATCATACTTGTTCTACAAAGGCTAAAATTGACCTGATCAAAGCAGATCAAATTATAAGAATGGTCAGAATAAAACATGAATTATTGGAATTTTGATGACTCATTCTTGCGGTTAAGAAATCGACACAGGTAACGTACACATGCCCGCACACACTCAGACACACAAGCACAAAGAAAAAGAGAGGGCACAGCGCTCTGCAAAATTCAAGTTTTTATGTTACACACCTACCGTATGTAGTTATAAGGAGAATATCGCGCACATAAAGCAGAGCGTAAGTGAGCTTACCACATACATCAACAAGAAGATTACACGTATTTAAAAGTCCATTACTCACAACACAAACGGGAATAATAAGAACAAGGAGCTCTCCACTATCAAAGTATGTAAACTTTTGATTATGCAATGTTGTTACCGCGGCTGCACTAATACTAACACAAGTATCAGCCCTCTTTCTTGTATTGTGCAATTAAGCATACTCGTGAATTAGATTACTATGTTCACTTATGCACTGCCACATGCACGATATGTCTTTTTTGCTATTTAGATCTTCTTTATGACGATAATGAAACAGGTTCAGTTGTGAGAAGGCAGTATCTCGGCTTTTTTTTTTCTTTCTTTCCTTTTTGGGTGTGAGCGTGTGCGTGTGGTCACACACAGATTGGTCAGATTGTTTTTTTTTTTTCTATAGACCAACAGTCTCCGTTGCCACATTTCTCGAACTTGAGTTTGCTGTTTTTTTTAAATCACCGCCATTTCCTCATGTACAACATTACAAAACAGACTACTTATGAGAAGCATGGGTATACATAGGATATTTACGCATGTTGCACGTGTTTTCTAATTATTCGCAACAGAAAAAATCAGAAACTGCTCTGCTAAAAAGCAGACCGAAATGCACATACAGCTTTTCAAGTTATCTGATGAAGCCCCAGTAGGAATGCCCGGAAATTAGGAGGTCGGGATGCAACGTGGTAATACGTATATGAGCAACTTTAAATCTGAAAACAATTTACATAGTAATATTGTACACCATGTGAATAAAGGTCTACCGGCTTATGTTTACGAATATCAAATCTTGCACGAGTGTACGTAAACAGTGAAACGCGTTTTTGTATCATCAGTTAGGTCTCATCACCTAATCAGGACTTAGATCTCACATCATCAAACTTGGATCATGAAAATGGTTACATTGTCGAATGTTTATGCGAAATTACATATTCCACTAGCTATACTGTGCAACAGTGGGAAAATTACGCTATCAAGATTGGTTGCCACAGTGTGATTGTCTAACACGAAGGAGCTTGAAAATTTTAAATTAGTATTCACAATATTACCACAATGTGGCCTGCATTCGGGAAGCTCCCGAATATATTGACTATAGCAGCTTAATTCAGTTCGTAAAGAGCGATGCGGGTAGCAAGGCACTGCGATAGAGCCAACGTAATGTTTTTAGCTGAGACTCCGGCCTGTTATTTCTCCAGGGAAAGCTTAGAACACTATAAATGCCACAAACAGGAATACCACGGGTAATATGAAAGAGCAATATTCATATGAGAGCAAACTTGTCCGACCAATATTCAACTCAAATAAAGAAAAAACATGCGGCCGTAGGGAGAAGAACTAGGGCCGAACTCGCCAAAGCGTTTCTGTCGTAAAGGATATTTGCCATTCGCCAGCCGCCTTCGCTAATAATATGTTCAGCATCAGGATCACATCACATCAGATCACATCACTTTATTTCTTTAAAGACCCCTCTAGGAGGCATGACATAAGGGGTGGTTTTACAATATAGCCACATGACATCATTCAGAAAGAACATTTGTTACATCATTCAAGAAAGTTGATCGACATGCGATTGCTGAAATTTGGTGGGAAAGGTCGTTCCATCCTGATGCTGCGCGCGGAAAAAAATGGAGGGAAATGTAACTGTGCAGAAACGCAGGCGTGACACTTGAAGTCAATGGCCCAAGCGATGACATATGCGTTCCGGGGGTACGATGTAAGATGTATGACCGAAAGACCTGAAAAAAAAAAACTGTGGAACAAGGACAGTGGGGAATGTGATGGCGAAGATAGAGATTTGATATGCCGGATTCTGCTTTTAAAGATGACACATTCACGTGGTATTGATAAGTGGAATGGATGAATCTAGAAGCGCTGTTTTGAAGTGCTTCCAGAACAGTGGTGAGGTAAGACTGGTGTGGCCTCCAAATGGCGGATGCGTACTCGAACTTAGGTCTGACGAGTGATTTATAAGGGAGAAGTTTTACATGAATGGGGGCATGTGACAGGTGGCGCTTTAAGAATCCAAGTGTTTTATTGGCAGATGATATGATGTTAGTAATATGAGTACGCCAGGACAGGTTACTGTATAAGGTTACACCCAAGTATTTGAATGAGATAAGGGATTTTACGCGAACGCCATAAATTGTGTATGGTAAATGAAGGGGGCTACAACGGCATGAGAACGTTACAGATTTAGATTTATTAGGAATAAGCGTCATTACCCGTTGGTCGCACCAGTTTAAGAAGTGGTAGAGATCAGTCTGTAAAGCTTGTTGGTCGAGGGCGTTATTGATAGGGCGGTAATTGACGAAGTCGTCAGCTAACATACGGATGCTAGTTGATTGAATTGAATTCTGGGGTTTACGTGCCCAAACCACGATTTGATTATGAGGCATGCCGCAGGGGTGGACTCCGGATTAATGTTGTCTACCAGGTAATATTTAACGTGCCCCTAAAGCACTGTTAGTTGATACGTATTCGTTTGAAAGCAAATCGTTAATATAAATCAAGAACAAAAGGAGCCCAAGGACGGATCCTTGTGGTATACACCTGAGGTTACTGGGAGGAAATCAGAGGTTTTGTTATTAATAAGAACATTTTGAGAGCGGTTTACGAGGAATGCCTTCATCTATTCAAGAATATGGGTATCTACGTTTAAGTGGCTAAATTTTAGTATTCATTTTTGGTGTGCTACTTTGATGAATGTCCTTGCAAAATCTAAAAACGTTGCGTCTGTCTGTACGTTGCGATCGAGGTTAGTGTGTAAGTCGTGAAGGAAGGTGGCCACTTGGGTTTCGCATGATTGGCCTTTGCTGAAACCATGCTGTGAAGGGTCAATGAACTGGATCGAGTCTAGAAAATTCATAATATGAGAGTAAATGACGTGTTCCATGACTTTGCAAGCAACGCTGGTTAGGCAAATGGGTCGGTAGTTCAATGACGAGTTTTTGTTGCCTGCTTTGTAGATTGGAAGGACCTTTCCCACTTTGCAGTCCTCGGGTAAGCTTGCAGTAGCTGAAACTTTGGCTGAAAGTTTATCTTACGAAGAATTGCAACTTAAAAGCTAGCGATATCTGGCCATTATCTATTTCCTATTCCTCAATTTCGAATTCTGGTTTACAGTATCTGAGCCATTTCTTAGTGTGAACTTGTTGCTTGCTCTTTACGTTTTCAGTCAAGACGCTAGTGTCGTGAGGGCACGCCCATTCTACGATACGCAATCGCTCCAATCAGATTGCGCTATGGCGAAGCCCATAGCAGACTGATTACAACAAGCAGCAACACGCGCCCCTTAAGTGTTTTTTGTCTTTCTTGTACAGAAAACATGAGTTACCAATTGTTTCAGAAACATTTGTAGGGTCTTCTGCAGCATTTTTGCGAGAAAAAGGACACACTAATGGAAATGATCGCATATTCTTATTTATAACTATATTTTTACTGACCTTTCATGGACATACATAGGACGTTTTTTTAGCTCCACCAATATTTTTTTTAATTTGCCTGTTGCAGAAAGCGTAGTTGTAACCCTTGTGCTAAATTACTCGATGAGGCGACCATTACTACTAGAAGAAATCAAAATGCCTAATTATATAATTAACGTAGTTACACTAAACAGCTTTCTAAATATTTATTTTACGGCGCATGTTTCGACCCAGGAGTTGTAGCTAGATAGTTTGCAAAGCATATTCACTTGGAATAAATTCTGAGCATGCGACCGGTCTCGAGATGTGCGGCTGTCAAACTTGGGGGAAAAATACACTGTTGTTCCACCTACATTTTAAAGAAAATCCTGTTTTATGCATCGAATCACAAAAGTAACTAGAACGCCAAAGCATTGCGTCGGGGACTTCGAAAATGAATGCCTCGAAATTGATGTAGTCCTGAGATTTCCTTCCAAGTGGACACGCCTTGCGAATTCAGCGGCTCGAAATCGTAAACTTAAATATGTGCTGTAAAGTAATTATTTAGAAGGTAATTATAGTAATTATCTTAATCATACAATTCGCCTTTTGGTTTTTCGTAGAAGTAATGGCTGCCTCATCAAGTAATTTACTTTAGCACAACCGTTACAATCTGCCACAGGCTACTTTTCAAAGTTTGGTGCGGCTAAAAAAAAAGCACCTGGTATGTATAACCCACGAACAAGAATACCCAATCGCCAGAGCAACCACGATAACGATAAGAACAAGCTAACTTATGAGAAAACATTATATATGCTCCCCAGAGAGACGTTCCTCGATTGTTTCTTGTATATTGGAATCCCAGCTACCACTTGACTTCATCAGCGAGGTTTAGCCGAGTAAAACCGCAGTGTATCATGTGGCTGTGTGCTGTCTATGCGCGAATAGTCGCAGGTTTCTTTAGAGCCACATCACAGACATTCGGTTGCAGTGAAAGTAATTCTACCATAAAGCAACTTTTCGTGGGATGCGATGCTTGCGTAGTCGAACTTCAACTTTAGTTCGCACCCGTGGAAAGCGGGTAGTGGCGGCTAGAAAGCAAAGCCTACGTTACACAGGCGCGCAAACTCTAGCGCCTGTTGAGCTATAGAGCAACTTTTCTCAGAATAATGCGGCTGAATGGTTGAAGAAGTAAATAAAACTGGAGGCAAGATACGAGGCCATTCCGTGTATCTTGCCGAGGCGCATGCGCGCATGGTGCCCGTGGCTGCCCCCTGACCCCGTGGCAGCGCGTCAGGAGAAGGTTGCACTACGTACCGGCAAGTGGCCCGTAAATCGTGGTGTTCATGCCGAGGGCGGTATGATCATCCCGGTGCTAGAGCAGCGTAGAAGACAACGGCAGCGGTCTTTCTTTTTTTTATGCTTCTTCTCCCCTTACGTCTATTTAAACCACACACTCATGGACCGCGTGCAACGGCTGAGTGACTTGCATGGCTGCATGCACGCCTGTAGCGAGGGCCTGTGCCGTAACGTCGTTTCCAATTCTTAGAAGCCGAAGGCAAAATGACTCGCGAGACCTCGGGCACGAGATACCCGGAGCCGCTGCCGACTCAGCCGAGGTGTCTATGCAACATACTTTACGGACGTTGACAGCCATTCGGTCTCACCGTCCTAGTTCAGTTTTCATGTGGATCATTTGGGAATGAAACGAGGTTTTTTTTTTTGGAAATGGCCGGAATTCTTCGAGCTTAGTTTCCTGTCTGACCTCGAGCATCTCTGGAGCTCGTCGTGATCCGGTGATGATGCTTATGGCAGAAGCCACCGACGTACGACAGCCAGAAGATGCGCATACCGTAATTTTGAAACAGAAAACCCCTGTCGAGAATGATCAGCTGTAACATTGTACCCCTCTGTTTCCTTGCTTTCTTAAAAGGAGAAAATGACGAAAAAAGAAAGCAGACGTTGCTGAGGAATTAGCTATATGTTTTCTGCCAGGCAAGCACAAAATGGTCCTACTGAAGTGTTCTTTAGTTACAAGAGACATCATGTAATGGCAAGAGGGTGTGGACAAGAATTGGAGCCATCGCAAGTTGGGCGGGACGCACGAAGGTTGTTTATCCTGGGCATTTCAAGAAGAAGACCAATACATTCACGGTCGTCATAACATCGTGAAATGGAATGTGTATCTTAAGACCGCGTTCTCACACACCGCTTTCCGGAAAAAAATAAACCTGAAATATTGCTTCGTGAGAGGTGCCGCGCCTACATGAACTTCGTGACTGCCGAAAAAATAAAGGTAAAGTGAAATGTCTTTGGTCACACATACGGGAGATGGTAGACAAATGCCGAGCTGCGAGACCTCAGTGATTAAAAATGCAAAGAAACAGATATTCTCTGGTCCTTTTATGTCTTGCTCTAATGTGTACCAGCCGAAGAACAACAACAGCGTAAAACATGATACGCTATTCATACCATCAGCGCATCGTCTGCTGATACTGACGTTATAAGGTGAAAGTGGATTACTTGTTCATTGTCTATTTTTCAAGCAAGAAAGTAGTAGCTCAGGAAGATAGAGCGAACAGAGCTATTAAGCAATCACATTGGCCATACGACAGTTGTTAGAGGCGCCTATCACAGTATCACCTATCACATTTTGACGTTTACTGAAGATATTTTTCGGTCGTTCTAACTTATGCTGCAATAGGGAAACAGCTACATTCTCTACAACTAATCTGTTCTAGTCATTATTCTTATGCTGAAGCTATAATTAGTCTTCTCTGCTATGAATACTTAATACGTAGGGAAATCTGTCCTCTTCATCTCGACCACATTTATACAAGATAAGCTTCTACCTTGTGTGCTGTTTAACAGAACTTAGAGCGGTCTAAATATATCACCATGAAACTTGACGTAATGCTTAGTGCAGATAACTGGTGATCAGTTAGGTGTATAACCTAATGTGTGTCAGGACAAGGCAAAGGCCTTCGACGATGGCAGATGGTAATGTGGTACGGGGAGATTAAGAAACTTGCAGACATAAGTCGCAATCGCTAGACGCAGGATAGGGTAAATGGGAGACGCCTTCAGCCTGAAGCACGCATAAAATAGACGGGTGACCATGAAATTTAATCCTACTGTTCTAGAATGAGCATTCCCCAGCAATATTTTCTCCATTAGCTTTTTTTTTTTACATATCTACCAATCCATTAACTTCCACTGCAAAGTTTCTTTTACAAACAGAGAATTTGGAAATAATTGTAAACGAAACATGAATGTTGCACTAAGCCCTGCAGCTATGTTAACGTTTTTGTGGACGGCTCGTTGTGATACAGATGAAAGTTGACAATGTTTGGATTAAAGGCCGACTTCCGCGTAGCTGCTGTTCCACTGCGCATGCGTTCTTCTCAGATGTGTATGGGTCGCTATAAGCACTGATTCGTTATCAGATTTTCCATCCTATGCAACCGCTTAACTACAAGCACACATTCCCCAAAACGGCGAGCACCGCACTGGCCACAAACACTTTAAACACAGCATTCTAAGATTCCATTTTTTTAATAACTGCACACCGGATGAAGATGGGCTTCATGAGATCCGGCTATACCAATACACAGATTTCATATGTGCCCTTTTTATAAACAGACTGCGAAACGTTGGATTTCCTATACTGAATTTGTCGTTTACAGTTGCTTTAAGTAAGACTTCTTTTACATTTCTTACAGGTAACCAAGACTAAATCACTAGTGAAGCTATTCTCAAAGTTGGGGAGGTTATTCATATAGCTGGTTAAGGGCTGCTTTGGCGAAATCCTTTTTGTCTGTGAATATATTCTTCACTTATTCAAAGTTTATTAAACTTGTGTATACCTTCCACAACAGTGTCCGTAAATCTGTGCGTCACGTTCTCCAGGAATGCAGCTGCATAAAAATCAACGGTGTGTCTTCTATCCCATTTCAAAAAGAGTTACTTTCTACTCCGCGTGAACTGAGTATCATATTGTAGTGGATTCCCGTCGAATATAAAAATATTTATCTCATTTGGGAAAGGAATCGGGCCCATATTTAGTAATCTTCCATTTCATTTCCCATTCATAATTTCTTGTCACGCGGCAGTTGCTATCGATAACGGCGACACGGCAACGCGTGAATCATGACCGAGCGAATGACGAAGGACGATTTTTTTTTATGAGTTCAAGTAGAATGCTAGAAAAAAACTTTGACAGTGCTTGAGCTACGCCTTTAATTGTCGAACGTGATAGCATTCAAAGATCGCTGACTGCTTCTCACACTTCCCGGCAACTGCAGCCTATGTAACCGTAATGTTTACCGGGAAACGCGGGCGGGTAACGCAATGCACAAAGGCGAGCTTTCTGGCAGAAACGCGGCTTCTTGCGTGGGCCGATCTCGGATGTTGTGCACAGCGGCGGCAAAAAAAAAAATTACATCATTTGCAGGTTTCTATTACTGCTTCGCACTTTTGACATTTCAGTCTGAGAAGATTAAACATAAAAATCATGCACCGTCGGTGTTTTGTCTCAATAAATTTGTTGCTGGGCTGTTATTATCATTATTACGAGAAATAACTTTGTCAAGAACGTAAGACCAGGTATGAGCAACTTTAATGATAGAATGGTGTGGCAATATAACCCGCCTTGTCGTAGGGCAAGGCGTAGCATATGCATATACCTAAATATAATTTTCCCTGACGGACAACACCGAAAGTAGAGTTTTAGTACTTGAAGTATCTGCTTTGAGAAAGAGTTTAAGCATAACTCTCACTTGAAAATATGATTTTCACTTAAATCCTGCCACCTTGCATCTCGGAGTTTCTACCTTTTTTTTCCCCCCTTCACTACTGCCATTGCTGTCTATAGTATAATAGACGGTGTCCCAACTGTCATGCACCAAGACTTAAAAATATGCCAATGCCACGTAGTTGGACAAAACAAGGTAATATTGTTTGCCGTCACTCGGAGATACTGAGATACATTTTTTAGCATTCCGTCTAAATACATCATTAGTCCTAATTAATTATTCAACATCTAAATTATTATAACTAGATCAAAAGGGTCAATGGTAAAAGTGTAGAGCAGCAAGAAAAACTCCCGATACAGCTTTCTGTTGCTCAATACGTGCTACATAAAAATGTCTTTCCGACCGTGAAAGAAGCCCGCGAATACATGCAATGTGCCTCCATAGGCGAGTCGCGCGGCATATTTTTGTGTATTCAAGGGCTTTTTTCACACTTGAAAAAAAACATCCCATTCCTCCGAAGGCCTTTTCATGCATCTATAGATAGATCAATATTTATTTATTTTATTTTATTTTATTTATTCAGTACCTGCATCGCCAATAAGGCAGAAGGGGGATTTCATTCGAAAATACAAAAATTTACAGAAGGGTATTTATACACTCAAAGTGTGGTAAAAATCAACAAATGTTGATCAACAAATCAACAATTGTTCCTCCTCACCGCACTTCTCGTCGACTTTTCAACAGCTTAAGTATACAACGTCTTCATGGAACTACCACCGCATTTCATAAATCTTTCCTGCCCATCACAATAGAGCACTGGAACGAACTGCCACAATCAATAGTTATTGAGCGTGATAGCTCAAAATTCAAGCAGTTACTGACAGCCCATTATCAAACCTAATCACCTTGCTTACACCTGTGCCACGTCTTACTACTATTGCTGTATTTTTATTATATATATATATATATATATATATATTTTTTTTTTTTCCTATATTTAGCGTTCATACAATTTTTGATATCATGACTGCTCTGTATTTCTGTTTTTGCCCCCCCCCCTTGTGTAATACCCCGAAAGGGGCCTTTAAGGGTTATTAAATGATGAAATGATGAATGATGAAATGTAAAATAAGTTGTTGATCAAATCGCTTGCTTACTTTATTAATATCTTTACTAATGCAGGTGGTTGGTATCAACTCATTATTTCTTACTGGTTTTTAGCATTTGGCGCCATAAACAGTATAACTTTATTGGTTTTATCCACTGAGAAAAATCTACGGGTTCACTATGAACCTAAAAGTTTAGGAGAATTCAACTCCCTCGCGGAAAAGCCCGAGAGTATGGACGCCAGGGCTGTTTTTGTATTTCTTCCTTTTATGTAATGGCTTACACTGTGCATATTCGTAAAAAAAATGCTGCCTTCTTTGTACATGGCATCTGAAACATTTGGTTTCCTTTCCGTTGAAACGAGGCTTGGGAGCCAACATTATGCGCGCACCACAGGCTGCTTTTCTGACTATGGTAGATATATGAGTTCAGACCGAAAAATAATAGTGATTCTACAATGACATTTACTGATGGGGGAAATTCCCCACGGTTGAAATGATTCGTGCAAATGACAGTAACATTCGTAACAGTTAGTCGCCGTCTTGCAAAGTACTGACATTTGCAAGAAACTTGTTACCTTCGTTATTCGAAGGCTTCCTGTGTGGCAGCTTACTGTCGTTCGCGCGAAGCTTTTTCAACATGGTTGAAATGGTCAAGGGGTAAAACGCATCATGCGAGTGATGGCCCCTGTATTAGTGTTTTTATGACAGTGCAACTGCAAAAACTGTGGTAAAAATAAATGATTGATACAAAACATAATTTCCATCCTAAAGGCCCTACTTAATTGGCGCGGTAGTATGGACTACGGTAAAGCCACTGTAGTATACAAGAACTTCCTACTGGACTACGTGTTGTTTTCGATTGATGCTCAGGAGTTCTCAGGAACAAAAAAGACTAAACTTTACGGAGAGCAGACAGGAAGATCGACTATAGATGCTCCTCGTTTGTCCGCTAGAACATCTACGTTTCTAACATAAAGCAACATAAAGAAACACACTCAGATGGGAGGACTCGAAGAACAAGCGCTCGATCTTCGTGCGGGCTCGCCGTAACAGAAGCTGACCAAGCTTTTTCTCTCTCCTATGTGAGTGTGTCTTTCTTGCGTTACCTTCTGTTGCAAGTATTTCTTACACACTAGAACATGACGACAAGTTTAGAATTACTAGAGCATATGAACGCTAACTGGAATCAGGCGCAAGTCGGAATCAGCTAGCGCAAGATAGGGGTAATTGCAGATCGCAGGGAGAGGCCTTCGTCCTGCAGTGGACATGAATATAGGCTGATGATGACGATGAACGTTAATGTGTAGCATACATTGGCCGATGCCCAACGTGAGGCTAATTTGATGCTACATCAGGTCACGTTGCTGGCACATAGGTCCTACGTTGGCCTCAGTGACAATTGGCTGCAATGCGTGCAACGGGTGTTGCAAGCCACGCCAATCGCCTTGTTTACCGTTCGTGGGCGCAGGCTGCGGGATGAAGGAAAAGTCCAAGAACGCGGCCCGCTCCCGACGAGAGAAGGAGAACGCGGAGTTCGGGGAGCTGGGCCAGCTCCTGCCGCTGCCGGCGGCCATCACCAGCCAGCTCGACAAGGCGTCCGTCATCAGGCTCACCAGTTCGTACCTGAAGATGAGGGACCTGTTCCCGGACGGTAAGTGATCGGTCATCTGTTGCATTTGCAGATTGACGAATACTATACATGTGTCGTTGAGGTGGCGCTAAGACAGCACGTCAAGGCGCATGGACAAAGTGGTGGTTTAACTCATGATATGATGCTTTTTTGTGCGCACACAGCAATAGAACATTTAAAAGGGAATATCCCAAATGTAACGCCACGCACTCCACTACAAATATTTAGTTAGTTTGATTACACTTACCCTCAGTATCTTCTCTTACAGCTTCCACGATATCAACAGCATTTAGTGCGTTCGTCTCATTATCTCGTAGACCTCGTTAAGTTGTTGAGGGTGCCCGTTATTATGAGGTCATACTTAAAGGTCACCTGTAACGAAATTTTACTTTCACTCAGGTGGGTTATTATTTATAACTAATTATACACAATATATCGTACTCTTTTATAACTTATAAATGAGTAGCATCTACTCTCGAAGTAACCTTGGGTGAACTGCAGAGCTGATAGTTGTGTAATGTTCTTGTAGGTGGCCTTTGAACAGCACCTGTAAGCAGAGTACGCCCGCACTTGGTGGTTAGGGAATATAACGTAAATTCTATCTGAGATATTTAAGCGCGCCGTGCCAATCTCGGAGGTCACTCTGAGGATCCGCACTGGTTCTCAACGTTTAGGATCATGCATTTCTACCGGCAAGCTGTAAAGGGGGCGCTTCATTTTTCAATTTAGTTTATTTAGAAGGGCAGTTCTTTCGCGGTTTTCCTGACGGAAAGGCAGTTTTTTGCTTCACGCCTTCTGTGTATTTATACATTGTCTGAAAATCAACCATTTACTTGGTGTGAAAAGTCATTGCAGTTAGCCTTTAAATGAAATGGCTGATGTGTTACTGCATCTCAGTGGATCTGCCATCGCTCTGTTACCATCGGTAGAACAAATGCGAAATGCATGCTGATGCCATGAAATTATCACTGACATCATCGGCTGACTTTCATCATTTTCGTTTTTCCTGAAATAAATGCTGCACCTGAAGACAGTGGGAGGTTTCGTTTAGGATGTTACGTAGTTGTCTCCCACAAATAAATCTGCATTTACGCAGGGGAGATCTAGCATGATTGTCTTTCCTCTGTGTTATTTTTGTAACTTTAATAATCTACCGATCAATAAATGTATTTTGTAGGCAAACTTTTATTCACTGCAAAATGCTTCTCGAAGCTCGGCATCGTAAACTTGCTTCCGAACTAAATGTTTCTGTTCTACTCTCACCTGAGGCATTACCGCAAGGTTTTAGTCGCGTGGTATGCGATTTCATTCAATCGATACAGTATCGCATACATGCATACAGTATGCGATACTGTATGCGATTTCATTCAATCTACAAAATACCATCTGTGTTAGTTTATGCCACTGTTATCTTCCGATTTATTTATGGCTTCAGTCAGTCTATGGAGTTTACATTTCTTCTAAAGCTATTCTTGGTTGTACATTGCTTCGATCTGATTATTCAGTTAGGCACTATTCTTTATTTCCTAGTTTTCTTTTCGCTTTTCTTTTTCCTTTGCATGTCCTACCACTACGTTTCCTTTTTCGTATATATTTATTATCTTTAACTTCTTGAAAAGGCCCAATTGTTTCCTCATCGCCCGTAGTGGGTACGTGCCATGTTTGAGAGCCATCGTCATTATAATTCGCGCGACTGCGAACGTTTTCTCGCGCTGCTGCTGATAACACAGCGTGGGTCTTATTTTGCGCACTGCGCCAACCATTCCTGTTATTACTTAGCTACTTCGGTAAAACTGCGACGTGTTTAATGTTACCTCGGTTAAGGCACATATTGAAGGGGCTTCATAATACTGAGGGGCATGGCGAGGTCTTCGTATATGAAAAGACAAAGCACCAGACAGTGGCGCGTCGCCGCAGCACGAACGTATAGTAAGTTTAAAGTTTAATGCGCTCACACCTGACAATGCCACGCCGAAAGACCATACACGCTCCACATGATCGCAGCTTTACGCTACTTTCAAATGACCAATTGACTTCCTCAACTTTACTGTAACTCTAACCAAGCCTTGTATCCAAATTTATCTTTCAAAGTTGACTATTCCCGTATTGTTCACGCTTTCGGGAAGACTTAATACAAGCAACGGGACTGTTTCCATTCTTTTTTCTTGCTTTTTTCTTCTTGCTTTTTTTTTCTTTCTGCTTTCTTTTTTTCCCATTTTTTTGTCACGGCTACTAAGCGAGACTTCATCGTTCCAGGGCGGGCATTATACAGGTTCGTTTCCTCTTACTTTTGTGGGAGCCATTGCTGGAAGCAATTGCCATTCGAAGCATCGTCAATGCACTTCTCATTTTCCCCGCTGGTCACTCCTCTATAGTGCTGGTCGCTATACAGACTCGAGAGTCAATTAGGAAGCCGAAAAGTCTACTCCATGCCGCACACGACCGAACACGCGGACGGCGCTCCGAGGCGAAAACGACAACAGAACCGCGCGCCATACGCAGCGCGCCACGCGTCCCAACGTCAACCCAACGTCATCGGGCACGTGCGCGCCAAATAAAGACACACTGGTGCCACGCCGGTGCCGCTCACAACAGAACAGAATTGCTCGTCGACCCTCTGCTTCACGTCGTCGCGGTATCAAAGCAGGAAGCTACGGCGTAAAAAAATAAGAGCAGAAAGTGCATGAAGTTACGAAGAAAAGCGGACGGAAGAGCCCCCTCTAGGCAGCTCGCAACACTGGAACACAGGCAGCGGCCATGGCGGCCTCTTGCGAAGAAAAGAAACAAAAGGGGGAGGAGGGGATCCCACGTTGCGACGAGGGGGGAGGGGGGGAATTGTGCACTGGTTCGGCAGTTTGAGCCAGCGCTCGCACTCCCAGAGCGCGCGATGGCAATCGATGGCGGCGCGTGCCTCAAACCCCGGGCGGCCACTTGTCGCTACTACAAAGCGCCGGGCGAGAGAGAGAGAGAGGAGATTGGGGAGGGCGAGAGACCCGACCTCGCCTTCGCCGTCAGCCACCGCCGTCGCGTGCGGCCCATCGACGCATCGTTAGCGGCGCCCCCGGCGACACGCCGAAGGCATTCTCTCCCCAATTTCTCTCCCGTCCTCCCCTTGTTCCCAAAAGCAGCTATAGGGAGGGGAGGTTTTGATGCGGGTAGAACGCCCGTGTGCGGGTGCCCTCTTCGCAGAGATTTTTCTTTTCCGGCTTCCCCCCCTCCTCAGCATTGACTCTCGCGCGGCGGCCGAAGTTGCTCCGTCGGGTCGACCCTTCTTCACCCGCTGGCACGGTCAATGCCGAACCGATGGCGTTGAGAATGCCGTCTAACTGTATACCCCCGTGGGGCCTTTACCTTTTCAATGCTCCCGCATGGCCCCGCCGGCCCGGTTCTGTGGCAGAGTTTTGCGCCGAGGATAGAGAGGCTTTCCCGGTGACCGTGTCACTAATTGGGACTACAGACACGGCTACGCACACTTGGCCGTAACGAGAGAACGAGAGCACTTGCTGAGACGGGGCCCGCACAGAAGTATACGAGCTGGGCTCGGCGACCGAGATTCACCAATCCACGTGCATTTGTGCGCAGAACAATTTCACAGCATAAACGCGCGATTTCGCTTTTTTTCTTTGTGGGGAGGAGTAAAACAGAGTCGGGACCTGCGTTCGTGGCTTTGCGCGCGTTGTTTTTTGCCCGAACCCATGTGCTGCTTCGAACCACTAGGCAGATCCGCCCCTTTATGACATCGTGGCGCAGCAAATCTGCATGCTCCTTCTATTTATATACATACGTTACGATTTGGCGGGAGATAACAATTGTAAGAGGCGTCTGCGGCACCCGCTGGAAGCGCGCTTTGGTGATCGATAAATGAATGTGGCAAGGCGGACCGACAACGACGTCACTGACATGTACGCGGTCTGTTTCGCGATGAGCAGATAAAAACGTTTCTATTTTTTTACCTTTTTTGAATGTTGATTTCGCCTTTGATTGTAGTTGAGGAAGCGCGATTACGGCGAGTTGAAAGTGCAATCTATAAAATGAAGCTCCACTTCCCATAGCTTGTTTTAAAAAATAATAAAAGAATTAAGATAATCTTCGTGTATTTTTCGATTTTGTGTATCTGTGTGACGTTATGCTAAGGCTCCTACAAAAAAAAGGGTGATAGGGTCTAATCAGTCTTATGCCGCTTAATATTCCAATTTCGCTCCAAGATTAATGGTGCAGTGTACAATTTATCGCACTCAGCAGCACCTGCTCTTTTTTTAACGTGGCTTACACTGTAATATATACAAGTTCGCAGTAAATCGTGATCCTTGAAACAGGACATAGTTTAAACAGAGAGCCCGCTGTTGCAGATCCTAACGATGGCCTTAGCAGTGTTCAAGGAAAGTCCTAAATATACCACCAGATGCCTATGTACGTGCATGAGGGAGGCCACGCTTGCATGCATGGTCGGAACGGCTCTCATGGGGCCAGGACGGCGAGAAGAATCATTCGGTGAATTATCCTTGTCTTTCGGTTGTGCAGACTCAATCCGTGCACTTGCACAAGTGCACTTTTCCAAGTTTGCGATACTGAAACCACAGATGAGGAAGAGCCTTCTTCATCAGTACGTATAAGGCTGGTTCAGATAACTTTTTATTGCAGCCATCAATGCAGGGCTAACAGACAGAAAGGTTCGGGAGGAACGAAAGCGAGTTATGTGTGGGCAGGAAACGGGAGTACACGCACTTTATTTAAGCTAGAAAGGGGCCGCATTTAAATGCACAGAACCCAGTAAACGCTAGGATTCAAATCAAGCAAGAGCCGTCAATGACTGCGAGAAATGTATCCACAGGTATTCGGAGGTTATTCGACACCATGCATACGTCCCGACGCTTTGGGATGTCAAAGGCCAGAAGATGCGGTATATATATATATATATATATATATATATATATATATATTGTACCGGAGCACATCGGCACCAGCTCTGTGCCAGCGAGTGTGTGGAAGAAGACGTTGACGATCGTGTGGTTCGCGCGAGGTCGGTTTTCAACGAGCCAGCTTGTTTAACCACTTCATCTAGTCTACCTGCAAAATCACACACCGAGCGCAGCGTCATCAGTGAACAAGTCGATGACATGCTGCAACGTGGCGTGATCCAGCAGTCACACAGTCCGTGGGCATCTCCGGTCGTCCTGGTACGGAAAAAGGACGGCTCAATCAGATTTTGCGTGGATTACCGCCGACTGAACAAGATCACACGTAAGGATGTTTATCCTCTACCACGAATAGACGATGCTCTAGATTGTCTACCAGGTGCCGAATTTTTTTCTTCCCTGGATCTTCGCTCTGGATACTGGCAAGTGCCGATGGCTGAAGCGGACCGTCCAAAAACGGCTTTTGTGACCCCTGACGGGTTATACGAATTTAATGTGATGCCCTTCGGCCTGTGTAATGCGCCTGCAACTTTCGAGAGGATGATGGACACTATCCTCCGGGGACTTAAGTGGCGTACCTGTCTTTGCTACTTAGACGACATAGTTGTCTTCTCTCCCAATTTTGAATCTCATCTCGATCGCCTCGAGCAAGTTCTTGAGTGTCTCACGGCCGCTGGTTTGCAATTAAACTTGAAAAAATGCCATTTTGGTGCCAGGCAGCTTACGATTCTCGGCCACGTCGTTTCACAAGAGGGAATCCTACCAGACCCTGCCAAACTGCGAGCCGTTGCTGAGTTTCCCAAGCCAACCACTCTTAAAGAGCTCCGTAGCTTCATCGGCTTGTGCTCTTATTTTCGGCGTTTCATCCGTAATTTCGCCTCTATTATCGCCCCCTTGACTCAGCTACTTGCCAGCAGCGCTGACCTCTCGGCCTGGAATCCCGATTGCGACGAGTCATTTACTACGCTCCGCCGGCTCCTTACGTCCCCTCCAGTACTGCGCCACTTCGATCCCAATGCGCCTACTGAAGTTCACACGGACGCTAGCGGTGTCGGTCTTGGTGCCATCCTCGCCCAACGCAAAGACGGCTATGACGAGTATGTCGTTGCATATGCCAGCCGTACCCTAACAAAGGCAGAGTCGAACTATTCTGTAACGGAAAAGGAATGCTTGGCAATTATTTGGGCAATCAGCAAATTCCGTACTTACCTTTACGGACGCCAGTTTGACGTTGTGACTGACCACCATGCCTTATGCTGGTTGTCATCTATGAAAGACCCCACTGGCCGCCTCGCACGTTGGGCTTTACGCCTTCAAGAGTATGACATACGTGTCATTTATCGCTCGGGACGCAAGCATTCAGACGCCGATGCCCTATCCCGTTCTCCGCTGCCTCCTGACCTACTTTGCTTACGAACTTCCACCTGCGATTCGTCGTCCCTCAGCATCACCGACATGCCGGCCGAGCAACGCAAGGATCCCTGGATCGCTTCTCTGCTTGACGTTCTCTCTCACCGTTCACTTGAATCTGTTTCACGCACCATTCGTCGTCAAGCGCATCACTTTGTCGTTCGTGACGGCTTGTTGTACCGGCGCAATTACCTAACCGATGGCCGCAGGTGGCTGCTTGTTATCCCCCGTCATCTGCGCTCGGACATATGCACCGCCTACCACGACGATCCTCAATGCGGTCACGCTGGCGTATTCAAGACCTACTCCCGCTTACGCCTGAGGTATTACTGGCGCGGCATGTATCAATACATTCGCCAGTACGTGCGATCATGCCTTTCGTGCCAACGCCGCAAGACTCCCCCTCATAGCACCGCTGGTCCTCTACAACCTTTACCGTGCCCTACACGACCATTTGACCGTGTTGGCATTGATCTTTACGGTCCCCTCCCGAACACTCCTGCGGGCAACCGGTGGATCATTGTCGCCGTCGACCATCTCACATGGTACGCTGAAACATCTGCGCTGCCAGCTGCCACCGCGATAGCCGTCGCTCGCTTCCTTCTTCGCCGCCTCATTTTGCGACACGGTGCGCCCCATGAATTATTAAGCGATCGTGGCCGCGTCTTTCTCTCAAACGCTATTGAGGCACTGCTCCAAGAATGCCGCATCGTTCACCGCACCACCTCTGCGTACCATCCTCAAACAAACGGCATGACGGAGCGTTTCAACCGTACCCTTGGAGATATGCTTGCGATGTACGTGTCCGATGATCACTCCAATTGGGACCAGGTGCTCCCCTTCGTCACGTACGCCTATAACTCTGCGCCACAAGCTACCACCGGCTTCTCCCCTTTCTTTCTTCTATATGGACGTGAACCATCATGTTCAATGGACACCATTCTCCCCTACCGACCCGATGTCTCTGAGGCCACGCCCGTTTCCGAAGCGGCTGCTTATGCTGAAGAGTGTCGTCAACTGGCTCGCTCGTTTACCGCGCAAGACCAATGTCGCCAAAAATCTCGCCATGACGAATCTGCATCTAGCGCCCACTATTCCCCGGGAATGCTAGTTTGGCTCTGGGTCCCATCCACTACTCCCGGCCTTTCGACCAAGCTTCTCTCGAATTACCACGGTCCCTACCGAGTAGTAGAGCAAACATCTCCCGTCAACTACATCATCGAGCCGCTCGAGCCATCTTCCGACCACCGCTGCCGAGGGCGTGAAACAGTTCACGTCACTCGGCTGAAACCGTTCTACGACCCTCCTGTGCTGTCATTCCCCTAAGTCGCCAGGTTGGCTCCTTTCTGCGCGGGGAGTGATTGTACCGGAGCACATCGGCACCAGCTCTGTGCCAGCGAGTGTGTGGAAGAAGACGTTGACGATCGTGTGGTTCGCGCGAGGTCGGTTTTCAACGAGCCAGCTTGTTTAACCGCTTCATCTAGTCTACCTGCAAAATACTCTTGTTGCAATATATATATATATATAGAAGTAACTGGATTTTTAATAGGCCAAGTGTATTGAGAAGAATGGGAAGCCCAACTTCGCGGTGATCTTAGCTTTATATACCCAACAGTTTCGGTCGCTCCGACCTTGGAAAAGGTTGGTCCACCGACCGCTACTGTTGGGTAAGTAAACCTAAGGTAACCGCGAAGTTGTACTTCTCGTTTATATATATATATATATATATATATATATATATATATATATATATATATATATTGAATCCCCTAGCTAGGTGCATAAGTGCACCTAGGCAGCAGCAGTGGGCGACGTTGAGCTATATTTGCTGTACTGTATTTGCTATATGCTATATGTATTTGCTATATGCACTGCCTTATAAGTGCGAAACCGCGCAGCAAGACCAATACCGACCAGCAGTTATCACGATTACTTAATTCAGCTTGTCTCGTAAATCTGCGTTTTGTAAACAGTTTTATTTTGTCGTCAATCTTCTGTTACTTATTATTCTTCATCTTATACCATTACGATATTAGGGCGTGATGATGTGCGTCGTATACGTATGCATCAGCTTCTGCACGTTTATACACTGCCCTATTGCAATAAAGCCACGGCTTGTTAGTTTACTTGGGGTGCCTCACTGCCTGACAGTATTCGTGTTGCTGCGCTGTTCCGCGCTTTTAAATCCATCAGCATTGGTTGGGCAAATCATGCTTTAGGCTGCATCCAACGTTCCGCCGAGAGGTGTAGTTTTCGTCAAGGACTTTTCAGGGGTCTTGCGTAAGCCACGACGAAGACAAATCCTCTTGTCGAAACGTTGGCCCCAGCTTGACCCCTGTTAGACCTCTGCTAGTCATTTCAAGTCGCCATCTTCCGGTGAAACCATCTTGCTTGTCCTTCTAATGCCAGTCACCTATTAAGCTTGCGTATATAATGAAAACACGGTTTACACGCGTACTGTAGACGGCGAGTCTAAAAATGACAGTATACGCGCACGATGCTTCCCCCCTCCTCCTGCCGTATTAATATGGTAGCGGCATACAAAAGGCTCGTGCACAAACTATTGAGTTCGCAGTGTGAAAAGCCCCAGATGAGAATAATTAGTCCAGCGACTTAAAGAGCTTATACGATAAATCGGGTGTCGCATTGGGGCGGTAAGCTCGCAAAAATCAATCAGGCGAAGTCGAAGGAAGGATTGAGCGTACATTCGCACCGATACCATGGAACAAATGCCTCGCCGCACATGCTACGAAAGCTGCACCTCAACACCGAAGGCGTCGAGGCCCCACAGTATGAGCGCAAGATGTCCAAGCAAGTCTCGGAAGGCGTGAAGACGGGAAAGCGCTGGCGGGATGAAGTGAATGTATACAACTGGGCGAACCCATTCTAAAGTTTACGTACGTCAGCTTTCACGCTCACTGCTTAGAACTTCAATATATTTCGATAAAGCCTAGACCGTTTTGTATCACGTGTTATATCACCGGAATAAAACGGCGCCTACGAGAAAGGAAACGCCAAGGCCACGTTTCTCCTTTCCTCGAAATTTACGAGCGCGTACGACATTGGTGTGATTCATTCCCAGACGCTTAATAAGAGCGGATTCAGCGCCCCCTCACACCCCTATCGCACATCACTGTTTCAAGTGTTCAAACGTCACAGCTACCCGCCTAACTTTATGCATTCCCGTTCGGGCTTCATTTCAGCGCTATAGAGTATCTCGCCATTCGTGAGAAATTCGTTAACATTTTTCATTCCGAGGAATCGACTCGATTCCGACTTGTGCTTCCAGTATTCCTGAAATCGATACTATGCAAAATTTGTACTGCATTACCGCCAGCCTCGCCAGACTACGAAAATGCGTCGCGCCCCCACGCAGAGCGGCGCGGACTCGCGAACCGCACAGAAGGCAACCGCAAACACTGCCGCCAGAGCGCGCCCGAGGCGTCCGCATCCGGTGCTCGTCGGGTCACCGCCTGGGCAATCAATCACGTCACCCCGCTGCGTGCAATTGCTCCTGTCTGGGTTCACTCGCACCCTCTTCCCAGCACACACGCACACACACCTTCCGTAATCATGTGCGCTACTACAACATTTGCCCTCACACCCGCGCAAGGCTTCGCCGTACAGAGAGAGTGTCCGTGGTGGCGATCGGGTGTCTCGCTTAAACCGCGCTCCTGCTGTTCCTCTCGTCTGTCCCAGTAGGCGACGGGGAACGCTGCGAAGGCGGGGGGTGCCAAAATGCCGCGCATGCCGACGCGAGATAGCTGGCTGCCGCCGTTCAGACCGCAGAGTCAACAGGCGATCGGAACCGCAGCTGGAACTGTGGATTAAGCGGAGGAGCGGAGGGGGGGAGTATGGCACCACGAGGCAGCAGCAATCGCCACCGCCCGCTTCGCGGCGGTGTCGGACCGCGCCATTCTTCACCGGCTTAGCGCGGGGACGAGACGAGCTGCGTAGCTAATTTGACGGCGCCCGCTGTTTGTCCTTCCCTTCCGTTTTGTCCTTTCATGAGACCAGGCGAAAGACAGCGCAAGCGGTCACTGTGCCGCTGGCAGTAAATGTGCGCTTGACGAGTGCACGGCGCTAGCGTTAAATGCGCTCACCAGGCTTCTTTCGAGTCGGAACAGCGCAGCGCACACGTGGTTTGTACAGTGGTCGCCGGTGTCGTATGGCTTGAATCTTGCGGCTGGTGGTCTCTTCTCTCTTTCTCTCCTTGAGTGGTTCCCCAAGCATAGCCCCCACCTCCCCAACCCCTCTATCCTGGCTACGCGGGTGGCCCTCCTCGGCTGTAAGCAGCGGTGACTACATAACCGCGAAACTACGACTCCATGTGCCCGCAGCTGCGTCTGCGTCGTCGGCCGCGTGCGCGGATCCGTCTTCTCGCGGCAGGACATCACTCGCCTATGACCACCATGGTGAACAGGAAACGCGGTCCCGCCCAATTTCACCGCCGGTGCCACCGTCGAGACCTTGCTAACTGTATATATACGTTCCTGCACCATGCAGTATTATAGACACGAGAGTCGACTTTCCTATCTCACAATCAACTTGCTACGTCCAAATATATTTTCCCATGGGAGCGCCCCGCTAAACCTTTATGTTCTGCTCTGTTCCACCGGTAGTATTCTCTCTTGTTGGTACCTTTGTAATGTACTCTCTGTTCTTTCCTTCTCGCCGAGACTTAAGCAAAAAATAAGGCAGCAAGAAAAAGTGAGCACATGAGAAAGAACGGTGCCCGTAGGCCAGTCTTACCGTCCACGCGCCCGTCGCAAAACTGTATTGCAACCCTGTAGGACGTGTGTCCTAAAAAAAGAAGTGTCAGAGCTGAGCAATGGACCTTTCGCGTCGTTTTCCAGAGCTGGAAAACAGCGCTAGAGACCTATGCTCAGATGATAGTCCGCTCCGGGCAGTGGTTTCGGGTGGGAGTATAGTGAATGTTGACGCCACCTATGTGCTACTCAGCGCGAAGCATGAATCAGTAGGACGTTAGTTGGCATGGGCGTAATACCCGAATCGGTGTTTTCCTCTATCTTATTCCGTGATCTGTGCTCTCGGGCGACAGGACTGCTGCGCAGCGCTGTTTTGTTCGTTTGCGTATTCGCGTCCCGCCGTTAGCAGCATTGCCACTGGCGTTCACACGGCGAAGGCGCTAAGTATCTTCAGCACCTCACGCCGTCCTTGGAGAGTGGACGGAAGCGCTGTTATGCGGTCAGCGGGTGACCACGAAGTCTCTTCCGCTGGCGTGCTTTATTATACTCAAGGACAGGTGGTGGCCAGTTACGAACTCGATGAAAAATGGTGTTCCTGGCATTTCGGTTAAGAGCTGACCGGCTGGCCAGTCTTAGGGTGAGGAAGTGCTATGACCATCGGAAATGCAATTAGCACCTTGTGAGTCGGGTTCCTAGAGGAAGAGTAAACAACTGGTAACCGCGACTGTGGTGGCGGAAGCTGAGGCCACACCCACTTGATGAGTTGCGAGTGACAGGCAGAGAGCGAGGAAGTAACTTTGATTTGGCACTCCATGTCCGGTGCTCGTTAAGTTATGGGCGCAGCGTTTTAAGAAACACGCCTGAAAGGTCTCGCGCGATGATTTACAACTCCAGCGCACCTGCTACAAGACGCATTGTCAAGGACTGACGTATACAGGTGTATTGCTTTGTGCAAAACTGCAGCATAGAGCGGACGCCTGTATGCCACAATTACCGGAACGAAGCTTGTTTCAGTAAAGAAGGTAATTCTGGTAAGATGGGACGATACAAATGTGTTGCACTTTGCAAGCCTGCTCACGATACTGAACACGTATTGGGCACGTAACACTGGAAATTGGTTTGCGCCATTAATGTACCTTTCTCGTCTCTGTAAGCCGGTCTGTTGTAGTAATCGCAACAATGTTTGTTTATTAACAACGTATAGGAGTCATGGAATAACGCCACGGTGGCCGCCATCCTGCTACACAGCTAGCACAGTGCACGTACGTCCTCACGACCTGTTTATATACGTTTACGTGCGTTAGGAAGAAACTGGCGATGAATAATTAAGGTTATTCACAGATATGCCCGTCTATAACTACAGCAGTACGCTGTGTGCCTGATTGGTGCTTTTAAAAAAAATCTGAAACTCAGCAAAAGAACTAACGTGGCATTCAGTCCGCAAGCGTCAGAATGCTTGAATGAGCGCAGGAGTTCGGGTCAAAGGCACCTTGATGATCCTATAACACTGAAAGATTTTGGCGCAATTGTCTTAAAGGAAAGGATTTAATCTTGCACTTGGCTTGGGGGAGGGACGTGTACGTATGAGAGGCTAACACATTATGAGGACATGTAATGGGACGAAAATCGCATTCGGTTCGAATAAACTTGAAGTGAATGCACGAATTTAAATAATTAAACATTTTTTTTCAGGGCACGCGAGCGCAACTTGTATCTAGCAACCAACTAGAGCTCCGAATAAACTCGGCCTCGCTTTCCACGCTTGGAGCCGCGTGACTGTACTGTGAAGCCCGTGCTGCGACGCCTCGAACCGAGGCCGCTGGGAAGGACATAAAAATAACGAAGCCCCGAAGGAGGAAACCCCGTACGGCGCTGCTCGGGGAGTTGTCCATCCCCCGATATCCTCGCCTCACGACTGCTGGACAAAGGCCACCACGGCAACGGCAGCACGCTCTCACGCATCCCCGCCGCTGATCACGGTAGCGGAAGTGTGCACACCAATCCAGGGCTCACCTCGGTACTACAAGGTGCGGCCGTAGGTGTGCGTAGAACATGTACGGATGCCAGCCAGCGGCGGTGGTCTGCATATAGCGGTAGCTACAGGAAAGGGCAGGAAGGAGCAACAACTCCGAGCGCCGCGGGTGGTGCTTTCAATGAGGGCCGTTCAATTCATAAGCGCCGTCGTCCCTCTGCTATAGCGAGCGTGTAGAAGGAACCACGGCAAGTGGGGTCTGCGGCATGAGAACGTGCGTCTTGTTGTTCGAATGTCAGACGCCGCGTGTCGACAAGGGCGGGCGTGCGTGCGCCGGCGGCTGGTTAGAAGCCACGTGGGAACTCAAAGCGGCACGCGTCGGCAGCGACCCCTGCAGGGAGACACCGCGTGCCGCCCTCCCAGCGGGAGTGTTGGGGGGGGCAGTGGATGGTCGCCCTTCCTGGCTCCTTTTCGCGCATCTCCCGCAGAGGTGCAGCGGGCCGGTGGACCGCGCGATTCGGCGCTTAGTTGCGTGCTGCACTGTTTTGAGCTGCGTCTCTATATAGTCAGTTCGTGATGCACCCTCGAGTGCCTAGCGTGGGTAAATATACCTTAGGAATTGAAATGTTCGCGTAAATCTTTAGGTTATCGAAAGTTAGTTGCAACTGCATGCTATACCGTATGGTGGATGTGTGTACCCCATCAACGCATTGTGCTTATGTACCCTTGAAAGTCAGGTGAGCTTTCAACCAGACAAGGATAAATAACCAAAGCACTAAACTCTAGTACTAGCACAGTGTAACTATATTGCAATGTCAGCGTTACATTACGCGTAATGCAAACACTATGTGCAGCACTAGGCTTATGCTCGCTGGAGTCTAGCATAGAAAAAGGAACACAGGGACAGCTTCGCGAATTAAGTTGTAATGCTCTCAATTAGCAATCTACGCTTGAGTGCGCATTTAAGGCAACGTCAACCACTGACACCAATCTTGGCTTTTCAGGTGACTGATATACTGCATTCCTTGTTTAAGTTCTGATCTCAGAACAACGCTCGTCTTCTAGCCAACGCAAATTGACCTAGAACGTTAGGTGGTCCAGTCATAGCAACCTTTCTGCGCCCTTGCCATTGCGTTGCACCGAACTGTTGGGAATCGCAAAGAGAGCTGCACTTGTGAGCAACAGTTGGGGGCCGCTGAGTACACCATATGCAGCGACGTGCGCCTCGGTGACGACAGTGCAAATGCGAACGTTATACGCGGATCAAGTGCAGACAAACGAGAGGAGTCTATACGATAATTGGAATGGGATTTCGGTGGCTCCGTTATACGCGCGATGCGTGTGCTCCCGAGCACGCTTTTTTGACTTGTGGACCTCACGCTGCGAAAGCGTTGTTGTATGCATAGCCGTGTGGCGTGGGAACGGCGCTCCAAAGGGATTTCGTCGACTTTTCAAGCTACCTTTCAATGGAAGTACTCTTTAAATACCACAAAGGGTGCGCTACGACCATATTAGTCCACCAAAACGCCACCCATCGCGTTCTTTGTTTTACCTTTTTTTAACGATACGACGGGTGATTACTCGCAAATAAACCTATCCTTAGACACACTTTATTTGGACGACGTACGGCAAACCTGTGTTGCTGTTGCACGAACTGAGCAAGACAGCCCCAGGCTGAAAATGCAAGGGCCATTTATGTAAGTTTCTTTTTTTTCCCCCTTCGTTGATATTCTGGTTTGCATTACTGCAATACAAGGTGGCCACGCAAGTGCAAGTCAACAAAGGTATTGTGGTCCATATCAATTTATTCTTTCAGCGGGCCATAGGCAAATACGGACGTGTCATCCGTGTACATAACAATGGAAGTTCGCACTACTGTGAGGTACAAGCTACTGCCTCGGAACATTTCAACCCGTCCAAACCGTTTTGGACGCTTTGGGCGATGTCGGCCTGGGTGGCCTTGTTTTGCGATGTATACTCAGCTATTTCAAGGACAGGTCATTCTTTGTGCAAACAGAGGATGGTGTGGCATCGCAGCACTACACCTACCGTGGCGTACCGCAAGGTGGAGTCTTGAGTCCCACTCTATTTAATCTAGTGCTCATCGACCTGGTTCATTCCCTTCCGCAATCCGTCAATGTGTCGATTTATGCGGACGATATATGCATTTGGTCATCAGGAGTTACGCGTCCCCAGGTGCGCGCCAGACTTCAAAAAGCGGCCACAGTAACATCAGGTTATCTGCGAGCACGAGGTCTGGAGGTGTCATCAGAGAAGTGCTCTATGGTCGCTTTCACGCGCGAAACAATGAGACCGTATGTTGTCAAAATTAATGGGCAGCCAATCATCTACGAGAAGACGCACCGTCTTATAGGAGTGATAATCGATCGAGACCTCTCCTGGAGTCGTCATATCTCCTACCTAAAAAAGAAGCGGGCCATGGTAACCCATGTTCTCAGATTGCTCGCGGGAAAGTCACGGGGTGCATTTGTGAGGGCGATGCTCCAACTCTATAATGCACTCTTCCTGGGTCTCCTACACTATAGCTTACCTGTACTGAGTGGGACCGGTAAGACCAACCTCCGTGCCCTCCAGTCTGTGCAAGCTCAAGCTCTGCGAACATGTCTTGGCCTTCCCAGGTGTGCATCCACGGCAGCAACAATATCCATCGTGCATGACCATCCCATCAATACGTACATTCAAGTCGACTGCTTTAAGGATGCACATCAGACACTTCGCCCGACGTCCATCGCAGCATCTCGCCTCCCTTCCAGCCGCTCGACCTCGTTCAGCGTTTAGCAGGATTATTGCCGTCAACCATGGAACTTTACCGTCGAACTTCACGCCTGCAGCACGACCATCTCTACTACTGTGGTGCCTGCATCCAATCCAAACCCTTCTTGTAATTCCCGGTATCAAAAAGAAAACGGAGATGTCGTCATTCGCCCTCAAACGAACCGTGCTTTCATTCATGCATGAAAAGCACAGAGAACGCACCCACATTTACACGGACGGTTCTGTCTCCTCCAAAAGTTCAGCTGGAGCAGTGGTAATTCCCGTGAAACCTGTCGCCATCCAATTCAAGACGTCTCACATTACATCATCGACGGCTGCAGAACTCGCAGCTATCCGTGCTGCTCTGGAATTTATTGGTCCCAAATCATCACAGTCATGGTCTATCTTTTGTGATTCGAAGGCAGCTCTCCAGCGCCTGCTGTCCCCTTTCAACCACAGACCTAACGCACAATTAGTCGCAGACATCCGACTAGTTCACCATCACGAAACCGACAAGGGGCACAACATCATCTACCAGTGGATACCGGGTCACTGCGTAATTTCGGGAAATCACAGTGCGGATGACGCTGCCCGATCTGCCCATGATTGTGAATCTATTGTATCGATACCACTGTCGAGAACAGGCGCAGTCACAAAACTTCGTTCCCTCGCACGCGAGCTTACGCAGACTCTGTGGAACACCAGTGATTTCAGCAACGCACGCCTCCACAGATTGGATCCACATCTGCAACTCCGCCTTCCACCAGGGTTACCATGAGCGGAAGCAACACTTCTGTGCCACCTGTGGCTCGGCGTGGCATTCACGAACGCCTATTCCTTCCGCATTGGAATGGCTGACAGCCCTGCTTGCGACAACTGTGGCTGCGAGGAGACAATCAAGCACGTCCTCTGTGACTGTCCCCACTACAATGTGGCAAGAAAAGTGCTCGCGACTGCGCTTGAAAAACTGGACAATCGCCCCCTCACAGAGGAAAAAGTTTTAGGACACTGATCTAGACGGGCTTCGGCACTCAAGGCCTTAAGGGCTCTGCTTGAAGTTCTTAAGGGCTTGTGAATTGTGCGACCGGACTTTGAACGTTGTAGCGCGTAGGGTCGCGTTATTGCGCGAATTTTCTTACTTCAATTTTTTATTTGTTTCTTCTATCACCTTTTATTCCCTTTACCCCTTTCCCCAGTACACGGTAGCAAGCCGGTATTTACACTGGCTAACCTCTTGTCTTTCTTTCCCTTTCTTCTCTCCGTCTTCTCTCTGGGAACTTTTTTTCTTTCAAAGTCCCAAGCCTTTTTTCCTTTAATAAATAGATGCCTTAATGACCAGTGCAAATTATATTTTCACCAAGAAAGTGCCCGTAGATAAAGACACACAGAGGCATCCGGAGACTGCACTTTCGTGAATACTGCAACCTTTTTTGTCTATACGTTCCAAAGTTTTGTGGCAGAAGCAGGTATGTCGAAAAGAGAAGTTTACAAGCCAGTGACTTAAGTACCGGCGCTGTTTGAAACGTAAGTGCTTTAAAAAAGTGATTACCGTTCGAAAGAGCGGCGCGGCCAGAATGAGCATGCTGGGATAGACGTAGGCGCAGAGTTTGCTCTGTCTCTTTTAGTCCAGCACGTTGCGCCGAAGGTTTAATAGGAAATACTTATTTCACCACGCGCAGTGAAATGATACGAGAGCTATTCGCAGAAAGGTGACAATTCAGTCCTGTGGCAAAAGAAAGCGATAAAGGTCGGCGAAAAGTGAGGTGAAATGACACAATTTAAGTATATAGAGGTCAATGCCAATTCACATGAGAAATCATTAGTTGAGTGATAGGCCTGAGTGAAAGAACTCGCCAAGCAAACAAACAAACAGACGAACAAAAAGAAACCAGCCGCAGCGTGAAACATTTCACACACACACACAAAAGCACTTGCGGAGGTATGACAACTTCAGCAACTTATATGTACACACATCAAAGACAGCGAAGATGTATAAAGGAGCTCTGACGCCCTGCGGAAGTCCTAGGGATCTACTTTGACACTGCCAGAAATCTACCCGGGATTTCGTGAACGCTTCATTAATTCGCTGCAATTACTTCTCAATACCGGAGCCTTTTCGAATGCCGAGTCTACCTTCTATACCTCCAGTTATAGGCACCCTGCAGTGAACAGGGGACGTTGCGATTTTTTTTTTTTTTTCATATATTCTACCCGTGTCGGCGACACCAACTGCTACGCCTGCGAAAACAAAAGAAAACTAAAAGGAAGAGAAAAGTTTTCAAACGCCAATAGACACTTTTCTGTCTGTTAAACGTCGAGCTTTGGTCATCGAAAGACCAAGCTTGTGGTGCCGCGTTCGAGTGTCACCCTTGGTTCTGTACTCCATCTCACAAGCTGGTTGCAGCACTCCCGAAGGTAGGAGGCGTACACAGGCAATATCCTTGCGCAGCGGCATATAGTTCCGGGCGTACTGGCTCAGTATTGGCTACTCTAGAGAGCTGTATTTTTGCTTGCTGCATGATATGGTACAGCGATACGTGACATGCTAGGACCTTTGGGCATTCACGTCGTATACTGAAAATTACTGTGGCAGTTATAGCGCCGGTAACCGTAATAGCCACCCTAACCGTGACAACATGCCACTGTTGGCAACCATGGAAAGCTTTCGCGCAACGCATATTCCTGCATGCTGCGCTGTAAGCAGGCGCAGCAGGCACAAAGCTTCTATACCACATGTTAAAATTCAACGAAGAATCGCGTTGTCCTCACCGAGCTTTGCCGGTTTTTCTTCACATATGCTCCCCTCTCCCGCATCGTTCTTGCACACCGCAAGTGTGAAGGCATCCTTCCCGACGGCACCTCCGAGGTCCGCCGGACACTGACCCGATGGGAACGAGCCATCACCGAAAACGCAATGGAAGCCCCCGGACTAGGGACCCCTTTTCGACTTTCCCTTTCCTCTCAATAAACATATTTTCATCCGCAGCCGTGGCCTAGTGGTAGAACGCCCGCCTCGGCTGCGGGAGGCGGTGGGTTCGATTCCCACCGCCGCCGGGCACCCACTGGTTCAAAAGGGTACAAGCGTACCCCGGCCTGGCGTTCGGCTTCCTTCAGGGGTGATATCAACGCTTGGGAAAGGAGCCTGCGCCCTGAATTCCCGTCGAAACCAACGAATCACATATCGTGATTCCGACAGGGTCGTGCACTCGACGTCACCAAGGTAAACCTCATAGTCGGCTATTCTTCCAAGCCGTATTACAGTGGTCAGTCTGCGTAGTGTCCACGGGTTTCTGCAACACAACTCGTTCAGGAGTAGCGAATATTTATTTCTGTAAATATTTACGTAAAAATTCTGGTGCTATAGACGAAACACATTGTTATTGCTTGTCGTTTCTTGTAATATCGAAATATTTGCGGAACATAGACGCAAATGTTACCCCAGTGGTCCAACAAAAAGTGGAGGTTCAATGGAAACAGTCGGAGTTTGACACGTAAGCAGCGGGATAAAAGGTCAGATCACTTCCATATGTACCAATCGAAGACACATCACTCATAATGATTTCATAAATGCGCATTAAGATAGAATATTGTTTTAATCCTCTACGGTAAATGTTCATTCTATCTCTTGCAACAAACACATTGTTATGTATACTATACACAGAATGCACTTGTTTACCCATAATTCGGTGCTTAACAATACTGAAGTGCATATACTTATCACAATTGTGCAGGTACGCAGCCGGTGTAGGATGATTTCTACATTTCATTGTATAGGGATTATAAGCTACAGTTCTTTTTATTTAATTTAAATAACCCTATATACGTATTCCGCTGTTTCATTGTCTATTGAATTAACATGTTCATGGCGAACAAAAAAAATCGAGCCCCTATGGGTTTCCCTTTTGATATAATTTGTGCCCGTTTTTTTTTTTTTTTTTTTTGTGTCATTATCCCCCTTCGCACCATCCTTTCTGCATGGACACTAACGCAACGGACACAGACGCAACCAGATGTCCACACTGGCACGGGCACGCCCAAACGCACACACACCCTCTACAAACTCTGACAGCATGGCCGCGTTTCACGCCCGACGTCACGTGACTGGCCCTATACCCTCCGCAACCTGACACCGGGACAGCGCCCCAGCAGACATGCCGACCTGCGAACGACCCTCCACCGACATCCGTCTTTAGTAACCGAGGGGGCGCGTAAAAGTCAACCAGGGGTGCATAAGGCAAAAAGGGGCCCGGCAAGGAAACAAGGCCACTGCATACGTATATATAACGTACAGAGGTAGTGGTGTCGAGCTGCGAGAGGCGGTGAAATATACTCTGGACGGATGCTCGTTTGCAACGGGCTCGCTCTCTTGCGCGGGGTTACCGCGATGCGAGCGCGTCGATCATGTGCAGCCTCTGCTCGTGCGATGCCAGCCTCGCCGGCTCCGAGCCAACTCCTCTGTGGCGTCCGTGGGGCCGGCTGTTTTCACGGCAAATTTGACGCAGGCTCTTGATGCGTACGTATACGACCCCAGAAGGCTGCGAAGAACAACTCGCCCGGCTGTGTCGGCTGGCCCCAGCATAGTCCACGCCGTGCAGCCTGTGCCTCTGCGTACACGTGGGGCGTCCGCACGTTTGTAGGTTTCTCTCTTGTTCTCTCTGTATGTGTGCGTGTATATATATATATATATATATATATATATATATATATATATATATATATTGACAGCATTTTGTGTCTTCCCTAACCATAGAATAAGCACCAAGGAAGAAAGAAAGCTGAATAATGACGCAGCGTATACGCACAGAAATCGCTGAAGTTAGCCCAGTGATGGCTATAGATGGTGTGCCAATAACACGCCGCACAGCATACAGCGGCTTCACACATGGCGCGTTGTATTTGCGCAATGGAAGCGGAATTTTGTTAGTGTGCACCGGGAGCGGCGATAGATAAGCATGTACATCAACGGACATGTTTCCGTACATGTAAATCCTCTAAACATGTTTCAGCAATGCCGAGGGACACGGGAGGAGGTGCCTTATTACGACCGTATCCGCACCAACACCTCCGCTTCGCAGTGTATCTGCTGTAGCCACACAGCCACGCTCGCCAAGTGGCCCGATCGGTTGGGGCGGCGCCGTTCTCCGATCGATAGCCCGGCGAGGCCACGCCCGCCCGAGAAAGTATGCGGCAAATGCTGCTGTGAACGTTTTACTTGCAAGGAACTCGGCTTCAGCGGCCGGCGCGCTGCGTCAACACTACCTGCACAGTAGGCAGATGTACGGAAGTGGTTGTTCACATCAACCAAGCGTAACTAATCAGTGTACCACGGCCAAAAGGTGAATTGCATCCTCCTGAAAGGGATGAAGATGGAGGAACTACGAGTCCACGTATGGACTGTCGTCGCGCTCCTGTCGTGTCCCCCTCTGCCGTGTCACGTTCCCGAATGTCGTACTTCATGGAACGTCGCCAATGAGATTGTATCGGTTTCTAACAGCAATCGTTACAATAGAGGGGGGGGGGGGGGGGGGGGGCGCCGAACGCTGGCCAACGAAGAAGCACTCTTACGTAAGAGGGTTTTCGTGAATGAAAGCAGCCATGGTTCTTGTTTGTTTAGGCCCGTATGCAGCCACAATCGGTTACGCTACTGACGGTGAAGGTTTCGAAAACGATTCCGGCAGAACCCATCTTACGATTACGGTTGACGGTAATCTGATTAGCATTCAAGTAATGTAGTGACACACCGTATTGGTCACTGCCGAAGGAGCAACCCGGCACTGTGCATGCCGGGCTGCTCCTTCGCGCTTCGCTCTGGCGACCCAAACTAGCTGAAGTACGGTAAGAATGCTAATTGCGTGAAAAATTATTTCGGACTTAACTGCATTTTAGCATGTTACTTCCATGATTACACACATTGTCGTAATATAGTGCAACCAACCCACTAAAGTTCTGCAGAGTGCATCTAATGTCAGCATACGAAAATGTTCGTTTCTAAAAGCATTGAAATGTGGCCGCGGTGGCTGAGAGGCAAACCCAGGACCACTTGCACGGTAGCCAATGAGTCAATACGACGGTCCGAAACTGATTTACTGGTGCATCGACTAGTAAATCAATCGTGGTCGCTCGTAATCGGGTTAAGAGGTAATCAGTGGCCAGCTCTAATCTTCTCTCTAAAACTGATGCAAATGAGGCAGCCATGCCCATACGCGCGAAATAATGTCCCCACCGATCACGATTTGCGGCATGAACGCAACATGATGCAAGCATGCGCCAGGAGACAGACACCTACACGACAAGGGCTGGGGCGCTGGTTCGCAGCATGTCAAACCAACAAGCCCAACCCAATGAGTACGACCGCAACAGCCACAGCTGGCCTACCGAATTGCCTTGAGCAAGTTCCCCAGCACCAGTAACATTCTATATATTGCCTGCTTGGCAAAACTGAAGCAACGCGAAGCCATAAGAAAAGATGTGAACAGCGAACGATACAAAGTTCAAATAAAACGTTCTATTTTTTCTTGTTTTCTGCCGCGCAGTCTTGCAGATTTTGCGGCAACAGAAGGTGCATGAAGCATAAATCACGAATCCCGATCGTCGCCGCAAACAGCGCGCCAACGGTGAAGTTCGGGGTGTCGCGCAATCGCGTCGCAGCAGCTATACGGCAGTTTGCCGACCGTGGTTCTCGACGAGTCGCAACGTTTGGTTCCGCGTGGGGGAGATCCTTTTGGGGGGCGAGAGGGGGCCCCGATTGTGACGCAAAGACGCGTCGCTCCATGCGCGATCACGCACCGTGTGGTCTGTGCGTACATTTCGCACATGCGTGCGCAACGCAACCGCTGAGCAAAACTGGCGACCTATGCATCGGACGCATACTCCATCCCTGTTGCAAACGCGAGCGTGTGCGAGTTTTACCGTTACACTCGCAGACACCTGGCAGTTGTTTCTTTACTTTACCACCACAACGTCGGTAAAGTTTCAACGGTGACTGGCTGCACGCTTCTGAGTGGAAAATGTAATTCTGTGGAAAAGGAGGAGTCCGAAAATACAAATACAGGGAAACGCTACAAAATTAACAAAAAGGAAATAAACACTGACTTACAACTCCTTGTTATGGACGTAATAGTTCAGCGGAAACCCGCTAGGTGGAGAGAGGTAATTAAGTGGGAAATGAGACATCCACCCAATCATAGCAATTGCTACAAAAGAAACCCATACGAGTTCCTCGAGACAAAAGCCTCAAAGTTGAAGAAAAATTCGTCCTGGTCCGGCACTTGAACACGGGACCACCGCTTTTCCGAGGCAGCCGCTCTGCAGTCTGAGATTTGTTATTTTATCATGTGCTCCCTTTTGAGGCATTTGTAAAAAAAAATGGCAGCACCAAATTGAAACAATGTTCTTAGAACAATTGTTATTCCTACAATTCTAGAATCACCTCATAAAATCGCGACTTGATCTTATCGCTCAAGCCGATCAGGCAGAATACCTCGACTAGATCTTTCCCCCAGTTTTTCTTTTTTTTTTTTCATTCGCTGCAGTCTAACATCTAACTCATCGTACGCATCGTCCATTGCGTGTCCCTCACCTGCCACCTGATTTCCGTTTTCCCTCCACGTGCCCACGAGCACTACTTCCCAGTAGGGCTTTCTTACACTTAATGTACGTGGCTTGAATCGCCTTCCCAGCCGCAGTGCTGCAATCGCCGAGCCTGCTGGCTTCAAATCCGCCACCGAAAAACTCGTGGCTACAGGCGTCCTGGAATAACGTATAAGATTGTCTGTATCATCCTGATGTTATTGTATTTGCGTTGAATCTGCCCATACGATCATGTAATGTCCCTCGCGGTTCCCTTGAGGTATTATAATTAAATAAATAAATGAATGAATGATTAAAACAGTAATTGTGTATTTGTTTCTGATTCTACGTAACGCAAAGCTTACTACGCATATGCGTCTTATACCACTCGCTAACGCGGCAGCTGAGTTACCGCAATTGCATGGTAGCGCCCGGATCATCCGAGACGACTCTTTTGTGGAATAATTCTCACTTACACTTACTTGCTCGCTGAAATGTCCGCAAGAAATAAACGGTAAAAACAGTCGCCTCTTACTGTCATCTAACACTCAGCACGAAGTGTTAGCGGAGATTGTCGTTAATATTAAGATCACCTGTTTGTTTTGACGCTACTAGACGTAGAGAGACGGCACCGAGCCGGTCAAGTGTTTTATTTTCCCTTACCAGATGTCGGCGATGCGTTGGCGATGCGGAACGCTCTGGAAGCCTAATACTTCGCTGCAGTGTTTATATGATTCTAAGCTCTAAAGAACGATGCGCGATGACGATGTGCTTAAACGTTCATCTTTGATGGCATGCTTACGGTGATTCCGCACAGAAGCGCCGCATGCGCAGAGGGCCTAACGTGTCACGTGTCGATAACCATATCGCGCAAATCTAGAACTCTCTCTTGTCACACTTACATTATACTTTTCCTTTTGCGATTGACAACTTTCTACCACAATGTCACTGTTATCAAGTTATCGCTTGGCGCAAGAACTTCTTGAATGTTGTTGCCGACGACAATCAAACAATACTTTAGGAGCTTACACTCGCTGCCCACCAGGGGGGGGGGGGGGGGGGGGGGAGCGCGGACAGAATGCTCTCTTTAGCGAAGGCATTCCTGGTGGGCCCCCTCGCTGCAGCGTTGCCGTCGCGAACCGTGGCACCCGAAAATGCACAGGGGCATATTTGAGCGCCCGGTCCTGCGACGAGCGTCGATGTCGGTGTAACCGAGCGAACGAGCACGGCGAAACATGAAAGCGAGCGCGAACTGTAGCGGGGAATGAAAGACGCGAGGAGGAAAGCGGAGGAGGAGGGTATGGCGAGAGGGTGAGAAGAAAAGCGTAGAGCGGCGACAATGGCTACGAGATCGCGCCAGAGCAGTGCGCGTCGTCTGGAAGGTCTGTCGGCGGCTGCTGTTATGAATCGCGCCCGCGGGCTACCCTCGCGCTGGCTATCGTGATCTCCCGATTAGCGAGGCAGTCGCGCCAAACTTCGCTCCGTTTGCAACGTGCCGCAGGAGACAGACTGTCCGCGCCAGCAAATCTATCGAGAAATGAAAACACGTACAGAGATGCGCTCAAATTTCGCCTTAGGGAGTATAGTAATCGTCGGTGAATTGTTCCTTTCTTTTTTTTCTGCCATAGTGCATCTCAGTTCGTGAACTTTAGCTTCTCGACTTCTGGAACATTGTGGCGGGGGCCGCGCTCATACTTTATTTCTTGTTGCTGAGCTTTTTCATCTTAGTTTGTTACCATGGTGTTCCCTATAACACCAGCTTCAGTGATGGCGTGGGCCGAGCCTGCATGTGGACGGTTGACGCCCCTTGTACGCGTGGTCGCTGTGATGTGCTCATTGTTGTTTCGGCAAACCTGCGAAGGCCAGCTAGGCCTATAATGTGCGACTATGGGTAAGATGTCCTCTGTTTCGAAATGCAAATCGGGCCGGCGGACTTGTTCGTATGTTGTTTCTCTTTATCTTTAGAAAGCGGTGTAGTTGCATGACCATGCGCCTAATAGTCGTTCGGGTGCTCTTAAAAATGCTTGCAAGCAGTCGCACTTCGCTAATGACTTCTTAGGCACCGGAGGAAAACACATGGCGCTGCTGTTTCGTTCATTCATACAGTCCCAGTAATTAAAACATGAACTAAAGTGAGTAGGCCCGATGTCGACTGAAGTGGAAAGATGTCACTTGTCACGCTTAAAATACGCAATTACAAGCCAGGGCGCCAAGCGCTCCCGAAGCACGAGTAGGGCTTGGTAGATTATGATGATGACGATAATAATTTTCATTGGCGTCCCCTTCTGAACAGAGCAGCGACCAATGAAGAGTCTTGCCTAATGATATGTCTTACATTCTCGAATGTACTTACGCTACCACCAGTGATCGCTCTTTATTGTACAGTGATACGTTTATAAATAGTGGATAGACCGGAGCCGTCAGTTTTGATTTCAACGACTGATGACCAATCTCGCCGCTTTCGTTGTCAGTTGAGTGTTAATTGCTTGCCCTTCGTTGCATATGTTCTGCCAATAAAGAGTTTCATTTTCAAGCCACAGTTTTGTTGGTGTTTGGATATTCACAATCACTACAACGTACAAAGATTTGTTGCGGAAGTTCAAACAGTGTAATTTTTAAATGAAATACAAATCTACAATGAATTTACATCATGAAAAAGAGAATGCCTCAGTGATCTAAATAAAGTGACATTTAACTGGGAAACGAGTTATTCACATAAACTGATGATATATATCTGCAGGAAGATCTGTATAGATCATTATGCAACTGCAAGACATTGTGCAGAACAACCTTGGCACTCCCCATGTGAGCTAAGAATCCTGCACATATCAATAATGCATTCTGAATCATGTAGCCTTGCGGACTGTGGTTGCAAGAGCGCCTGATTATTAATGTGATTTGTATTATTTGCTCACTTGAGCCGTTCTTAGCCTATCTATCTATCTATCTATCTATCTATCTATCTATCTATCTATCTATCTATCTATCTATCTATCTACAAAAGAAAGAGTAAGGAAGAATAAGCGTTAATTCATTTGGTCAATTTTCACTACGTGTTCCATGGTTCCGCTGGGTCAGTAAACGCTCTTTTGGCCCCATAAAAGAGTTGGGTGCCACGTGCACGAATTCAGCGTCCATTGTCCTTTACCGTTTCTTCATGGTTTCATTCCATTTTCTTTTCTGTCTTTTTCTTTTTTCCGTTTGAAATGAATAAGAAACTAGCAATAAACAAGTATTGCAGTGTTTTATTATTCTGTTATCGACGTAGGCTCTACAACACTTCTCGGCCATATATTTGGGCCGTAAGCGATATTTCGCCGTCTAATGCTAGAATTAAACGCGAATCGAATATGGAAATCGTTATTCGTAGCATATTCAAAAGATTTATTCGGCAATCACATAATTTTTATAACAGCAGGAATTCGAGCAGAAACATACAGCAAGGAAAGGTACATGCACCGAATCTCAGCGGCAGTCGCAGAGCATATAAGAGAGTGCGCGCCGCTGAAAAGGACCTCGCGTTGGAATGGCAGCGCCCAGCCCTCCGTCCCGAGTTCTCCGACGGCGAGACCTCGGCGCGCCAGCAAAGGGGCATCGCCCAGATGGAAGCGCAACGAGAGCGATTCATTTGCATCGGGAGCCCATCAAATTGGCAGCGCAAACAGACCGCGCGCCGACCATGGAGTCTCGGCGAGCTCACTCACCGTCCCTCCCCTTGCCCACTCGGCTCATCGTTTCCCCTCTCTTGCTCCCTCGACGGCGTCACGACCGAGAACCAATTCCCTTCGACTGCTACGACTTCCCTTCGTACGGCAACTTCTCTCCTTCCTTCCATCCTCATCTGGGGCTGCGACGATCATGCTTGTGTATGCAGAACAATACGGCAGGCCGACCGGGAAACACGCGTTCACATTGGCCATCGCGCGCACACGAACGCCGCTTAGCGTGGCATTCTCGTATTACAGGCATGCATGGCCAATAGTGTGTCAGCCGTTCTCGAGCGAGGGTCAGGGGTTCGTGAGACGGGACAGTCTGTTGTCGTGACGTCCTTGAAAAATCGGCGAAGTTTCTTCGCGCAGAAGTGCGATTTATTTTTTATTTTTTGTTCTTTTTCATCCGATGATGTGCGTGGCAAACAGTTAGTTGCGTAGGTACAGAAATGCTGCGATCGGTCCAGGCCGCTCAGAAGTCAGACGAAAGAAGAAGGCCGTTGTGTTTCTGAGAACGACTTAGGCGCACATTACGTCACCTGCGACTATTTTCTTCCTACTTTCTTCTTCCCTATTATTTTTTTTCTTCCTGCGCAACCTATTATTCTGAAAAAAATTACTTCCCAAATTCAAGTGAGAACATAGTAAAATAGTACCTTATATAGGTCACGAAAACGTGTCCGTTCCCTTTTTCGTATTCAAAAACTCTTAATTTTACTGTTGAGGAACTGTGTCTCTTGTCTATTTGTTCTTAAGCACTTCTGGCGATGTCAGCCAGGCTCCCAGCGGAGCTCTCACTGGGATACGCTAAGCCTATCTCGCAGTGTCGCTTGCATCTTCTTGTATACGAGAGATTGTGGAGCATCTATATCTTAACAGACGATGATAGTGATGATGATGATGGGGATTATGATGGTGGTGATGACCATGATGATAACATTTTAACAGCGTTTTTCATATTCCCCACACCAATTTATTCCAAGACATAAATTCACAAAATAAAATTACGCAGATCCAACTCACGTGTTGGAATCTATGTGAAGCGTAGCTTTCGAGAAGCGCCTAATGAAATGCTGCAACTTTGCTCATTCAATTCCGGCGTCTTTGACGTAAAGCAAACGCGATTTGTCGATTCCTATACAGACCTGTATTCCTGCGTTACTTCTTATTCATTTTAAATGTGCCGGCCGCTTCTGGGCCAATCCGCCATTGTAGGTATGTGGCACAGCATGGAAATTACGAACATGTCAGCACACGGACACGTTTCTTGCCCGATCCCCCGTTGAGGCTATGCGCCATAGTATAGGAATCATAATCATCACAAAGAGCTGGTTGCTGTTGGCATGACAGCAGTGTCCGTGCAGATGTGGTCTAATAATTATATATCATCGAGCTGCTGCGCTTTGCGAAGTATTAATCCCGCCGCCAGACGCGCCTTGTTTTATTTATTTTTGTTAAAGTCGATTCTAATAGAAGATACTCGTAAAGAACCCGACCAGCGACCGAACGACCCAGGCGAGAACATGGAATGGCGGCCAAAGAAAGCTTCGCACTTAACAACGTACACGAAGGTTAATGTAGAGGAAGGATTCCGGAAATCCGTGCGGGACGAAGCATCTGCTCACGGTATCCGGGAAGGCTTTGCCTGTTCGTACAAAGCGGAGCTCATCTCGTATACGCAATCGGCCGCGCGGGATCGCCATGCGCCTAACGTTCCCTCGCCGCTTTTCTCCTCTCCTCTCTCTCAGTAAACAGCGGATATTTCAGGCTTTGTGTCAACGCCAGCGCACGGGCCGCCCGATCGGCCTTTTCTATCCCGCCGTCCAAATGCCGAGAGGGTAAGCGCGGTGGGGGGGGGGGGGGGGGGAGGTAAGGAGGAGGAGGAGAGAGGTAGCGCAAACAAAGCTTTCGCGCGCGGACATAATATATTTGAGTTGGCTCAGTCCCTTTTCTTACTTTCGTTTTCGCTTCCCCATTTGTTCTTGCCTGTATTCACTCGTGCCCATCGCAGTTTTCGCATGGAGAGAGCGCGCGCTGAGTCGGTCGCCTGCTGGCCATCATCACCGACACGGCCTCGTCTACCGTCGGGGCAAACGCATACAGTAATTTCGGCTCGATGTCTTTAGCGGCATTCGTTATGGCGCCGCCATAAGGGAGGATTTCTGCGGGTCTGGTGCTCGTTATGCTGTTTACCGTCGGGCCTAGGGTACGGAGCTATTAGTTCTGTAGTGCGTTCAAATGGGGAAGCCGATAAATAACTGCCCCCCCCCCGCATAGCGGTCGCTTGTGCAGCACCCTGCTGACTCGGTCGAGAATTGAAAGATACGGGGGCGATGGGCTGTATAGGCGAAGATAGAAATAAAAGAGAAGAACGACTTTCATGAAAATGACACCATGCGTGCGGAAAGTATCTACCAGTCAAAAGTTAACGCGAAGACAACAGAATGTCCGAAATACGTTCCGGGCTTCGACAGTTGCTGCGTCAAGTCAGGAAGGCTAAAATCCATTAACGCTTGAATTATTATAAGTTCAAACAATATCAGAGACAAACAACTTTTGTCGTCATTAGTAGTAAATCTTTTAGTTCTGAAAAATTGGCTCCCACACAGCTGTGGAACCGTCATTGCCGGGCTCGGCCACTTGATGTGATGGGCGACAAAAAGGGTGATGGAATGTAAGGGAGCTTGTTATTACATGTACGGTCCACCATGCTTGATTTGCGAGTCGAAAGAATGCTGCTTTCTTCATGAAGGTTATATCAGTTTGACTGAAACGTATTGTTCCATATTATTTATGCTCTATAAATTATAGTGGTTTTCAATTTAAAAGTTGGTAACGCGATATACCTTAATTTGTGGCCGGTTTTCCATCCATTTTCCCTGAATAGCAAATATATTGTAACGCGAAGAATACGTAACGGTCTGACACAGTTTAGAAGCAATGAGCTACCATGAAACTTTTGGGCAATCACGTGCCTTTATAATAGAATCCCTAAACACTCATGAGGTGTGTAGTGAAAATTTACGCTAGATGGTGACAGAATGTACGTGCCCATATAAGCAAACCAATGCGCCCTTCATGGCATCAACACGCGCGATAGCTACAACCGCGATCGATATAAGTGGTCAGTCACAGCCAACATTTAAGACATCTTTCATCGTAGTTTTGCGCGCTGCAAGATGTCATTCGCAGCAATCGGTAAGCCTGGGTCTGAATTACAGCCCTGCATGGGCCGATTTTTTCAGCCCGGGCCCGGCCCAGGCCCGTTTTTACGTTGGGCTGCCCGCCCGAGCCCGATCAAAACTTTTATGGCGAGACCCAGGCCCGGCCCGGACCCAGAAATATTCTACGTTACCCGCCCGGCCCGGCCCGCCACCCCTTTACCTTAGGCCCGAGCCCGGCCCGAGACCGAAAAATATGTTTTTCAGAGTTGAGACGCCCGAGAATAACTCGCTGCACGTTACATGCACACCACCAGAAAGCCCGAGCCCGGCCGGGGCCCACGTCAAAAAGCACACGCCGTGCCCGAGCCCGGCACGAGCCCGTGAAAAAACTGCTCTACCCGGCCCGGCCCGGCCCACGGACCGGGCCGGGCCCGGCTTTCGGATAAGCCGGAGCCCGTGCAGTGCTCTAGTCTGAATTAACAAAGCTCTTCATTCGCAAGTGCTCCTTGCCAATGCTCAGCCGCCTTCACTGACGAAATGTCCAGGATCAGGAATGACTAGAATATATGCTCTTAGGAAGAATTCATATCTCTAGCATAACTTATACAATCATCGTAGTTGGGTTCTGCGGCTACATTTGTCGTCTTCGATTTGTTACCTTAATCATTCCGCAATGTGCTGGAAAACAACTTCATGGCTAATAACATATATAAGCTCTTGTGCTTAGAACTTACCATTTTGAATTTCAATAGCTTCTTATTATGACTGCGTACTATATATCTATGGCAAGTGCGCAGCCAATGCACCTGGAACAAAAAAAGAGACTGCCGGACGAGTTTGATTAAGTGTATCCAAGATTAGCGGCGACTTCGCACCAAATACCCCTCCAACCCATCCTGCCACATTTCGCGGAATCGCCTCGAGACGCAAGTGTATTATCCCCACGAACGCTGGCATGCTTGTAGGGCCGCTAAATTAAATTCTGTCCTATTGGTCAAAATGATTACGATCGATTTCAGCAGAACCTCAAGTTTAACCCGCAATGCTCAAAACGACTCTGTCATAATGCTAAAGAAGGCTTTCTGTCATAGAGTTTTCTACGAAAAGTATCTAAGTACAGTGAGGTAGTGAACTTGCCAGACATAATTTTTTTTCCTCTTTCCATAATTCAAGCGGATGATGTTATGTGTCGAAGGTCGTGAGCGAGAAGGCGGACGTGTGTGAAAGCAAATTTATTTTTTGTTTTGCTATTGTGAAAACGCACTGTCCTTTCGTTTCTACAAAACAATCTCTATATCTACAACTGTGTGCGACTGCATTTCATTTACTAAAGCGCCTTGCTCGCTACAAGCATGGCGCTTCAGTGAGCATGGAAATGATGGTTAGTACATATATGCCTAAACTTCGTCCTTCTCGCTTCCAACGGCTTTGTGACTTTGGAAATTGTTCATCTTTAACATATTATTGCGTTATAACTTCTACAATTCGCAAAAAAAATTGTGCATATGCGCATGGTCTTATTGCCTTCTACGCTTAGAAATATGGGATTGCTTTGTAATGTAGGCCGAGAAGGGCTGGCAAAACGCAGCAAATGAATTCGCAAGAACGTCTGAAGCAACAAGCACCAAGATCTGACGAATTTATGCACTACCCATCATCCTTATGTTAGCTGAGTGACAGCGGAGCCAGAGTTCTCGCTTTGAATTAACGCTGAAAACTGTAAGCTTTCTTGTATTTGCATAAAAACATTGTTTAGTAAATGCAATGCCTTCGCGCACAGTTGTAGACATAGAGGTTGTTCTAGAGACGAAAGAACGATCCTTTTACAGCTTTTCACAATAGTGAAACAGTAAATAAATTTGAGTTCGCACTCGTCAGCCTTCTCGCGCACGACCTTCAACACTTATCAATATCCACTAGAATTAAGCAAAGCCGAAACAAATAGTGTCTGGCTATTTTACTACCTCACGGTACATTTCCGTCATTATTTTCAGTAGTTGTCGGTAGTTATTGCTTTTCTTCGCGAAGTAAAACTGCAGATACGCGGCGCCACGGCTTGCCAACCTTCAAACATCTTTATCGGACAGTACATTTCTATTACGTAATTAGTGTTACCTCATTAAGCCGCGGGAATTTCCCGTAACGGCGAGTAACGTCGTTCGCGCAGCACAGCTTGCGCATCTACGTTTGCTAAAGCCGTATACATTCATCTTGCACCGTTGAGCTATTTCTCACTACGGAGAGCGCCCGTGAGTTCGCAGGTGAACACACATCTAGACAAGGATTATCAAGGATTACGATGAGCTCCAACTGCTCCGAGCTTTTCGTCGATTCCGGTCCACTTCAAACGAGCCCTTTACAGTAGCGCCGCTCATCAGGCTTTGGTGACAACGGCCATGCAGTGCGAGCGATGATCCCGGAGAGGGGGCGCGCTAATGGATCATTTAGCGAAGAAGGTTAGCCTAGAGTGCGTTTAATCCCCCCAGTACTTATTCAAAGTACCCGCTCTTTCTCCCAGAAACCTTTCTACCTTCAAATTCTCCCTGCCGTATTCAGCGGAGTTCAAACTAGAACGAGTATGTTTGTGTTTCTTCACTGTTGAGTAGTTTTTTTTTCCTTTTTTTTTGCATCTTCATCTCCGGAGTGTTTCGCACAGTCACTGCGCATTCGATGCGCGGGCACGTTCCACGTCTTTGGAACGAATCCCCGCCTCAAACACCGCTTCACTCTCTCCTTCTCCTTCACATCCTTTCCGTTGGTGTTCAGACGGAAACTTGGAGACTCGTCAGCAACGCGTACGATAAAGCATTTTTACAAACTGGCGATACTGGGGTCTGGCATTCTAACGAAATGTTTGTCTTGGTATGCGGTCTAGCACTCTTCTTCACTTGTATTTATTTGTTTTTCTCTCCGGAAAGCGTTTTCGATCCTCTGCATTTGCATAAGCTTTTCTATTTTGCTATTTATCCGTCGCGTCTTTCTTAATTACGCGATGAATTGATGCATATTTTGGGTAGGTGAAAGGTAAGGCTAAGGGCAGACTTCTCGCATGAATTGACCTAACTGCATTACATGCGTGATTGAGATGCGTTCAAAACTGTTTTACATACGGGCATTATGTTTTACCCAAGTGCGCGTCTTTTTTATGAATCGTATGTGAAGCAATACAGATTTGTGAGATGCACGAGCAATAAGTGGGATGTGCAGCGGAATGCTAATCTCAAATATTCGAAATTTATCATGGCGTTCAATGCAACGTACTCTGTTCGTTGCTCAGTATGCGTGTTCATGTTTACGCGCTACACTTCTGTAATTGCTTCCCGCCAATGACAAGGTTTCGTCTGTGGGTCTGGGTTGGTGAAAAACTGAGCCCATATTACTACATAACGGGGCCGAAGAGCAGGTGTGCATCAATCGTGGTATTTAATTTATTAGCCATGGCGGCCGTCCCAGTCGCAAACATCTCTTACGAACAAAACACTTATAGCGAATTTGGCCACTCGAAAGTTGCCGTGACTTTTTCATGTCAGCTATTACATGAAACCGGATTTACATTATATTACACACCGGATAACAGGGCGTGATAATCGGGTGGTGCACGTAAAGAGCGAGCGGGGTCGAAACGCCTGCGAAAGCTATGCTTGGCAAATTATTACGTAAAAGCTTATGCGACACGTAGTTGAACATGTCGTTTCACGCACACAGTTGTTTACCGAAAAAATCTGGCATGTCCAACTCCCTTTTGCCGCCTCGTTCTCAAACTGATTGCACAATATTTTTAAAGAAAATTTTCAGTAGGATGATTTTTACGTTCAAATGCATAAGTTCAGTGCGATACTGCTTTGAAGAGCAAGGCACGCACCTACACTGACTGAACATTAACACGTCCGTCGGATGTCTTCGCAGAGTATCGATGTAAGGTTGTCTTTGCAGAGCATATGTGACACTTTTCTGTAACATGTTCGTTGAATGTTTGTTTTACCATCATACACTGACACCCCCCCCCCCCCATGTCTAACGTCACAGATATATTGGCTGAATATAGGTTGGATGCTCATTCAAAAAATTATCCTTGCTTATTATGTAATGTATGCATGTTTTCACATAAATATGCCAAATAAGCCGTAGATTAGGAGACTCCCTCGTCAATTCTCACTCGCCACATAAGCAATATAAAATATACAAATATATGCATAAACTATATAAAGCTATATAACACAAAAAGTGATAAACAATCGACTACCTAAAAGCAAGTATACTTTTGCATTAGCCAAGAAAATGTGTTCAATAAAGACACTAGAATTTGCTCAGAATATGGTGCTCAACACAGCAATGAAACATTCGGGCGTTATTCAACACGGCGATGCAGTTTTAGTCTATAATCTTTACCAAGAAATAACGGCTGTATTTAACTGCTGCGTGAAATCTTACTCTGTTGCCCAAAAATAGGCACTGCCTTTATGAACCCTTACTCATTAGAAATAGGAATGGCGGACATTGTGAATTACAAAACATGGTGCAGAGAAAACCTTAAGTTTTGCGGGACTGCTCATCATACGGACATCAGAGACCTATCGTTCCCACAGTTTGGGGCAATTAGACGACAGGCCTCTCACAGAAGGCACAATTTCTGAGCATTGTCTCGTGCGTCTGCAATGTATAAACCCAGGAAGGCCTTGCAGCGTTTCTTAAGCTTACCCTAGCATATGTACCCGTTTGTGACTGAGAGAGAGCTGGAGAAAAAAAAAGGAAAAGCATGGATGTTAACGAAATTCCACCTGGTTTACTACCCTACAGTTGGGGAGAGGGAAGCGGGCATAAAAGCAAACAAGTAAAGGGGGAAGTAACGGGATTGCGACTTGTGAATGATTAAGCTATTAACACGTGAGCGCGAGCCACGTGGTGAGAACTGTTCTTCTCGCCTTCTCATCTTTCATTCCACTTTTCTGCTTTCCCAGTGCAAAGGGGCTCAGCCCTTCCTTTCTCATTTTTCTCTTCCTTTCTGACTCTGAGCCGTTATTTCAGCTAAATGACCTAAGGGCGTTTGGGAGACAGGTCGCACAGCCGGTGTGTGCTGAACGAGGGGCTATAATGTGCTTGCAAGTTTGAATATTTGCACTAGGTGTAATGTTGCAAGTGTAAACGTTTAGATGGATTCACACTGCTGCAACCTGCTTCTCTCGGACTCTTAATTTCAGTTAAATGTTGAAACCCGCTCTTCACGAAAGGTAGAGTCTATAGCACTGCATGGGCCTAATTTCTCGGCAGGGGGGCCCGGCCAGGGTCCATTGTCTGACGCACGAGTACGGCCCAGGTTCGCGTCTGCATGAAGAGGTCCGGCCCAGGCTCACGCTGGCATGATCGGGCCCAGCTTTGGCCCGCGGAATGCACTCTATGTGCAGATGCTATAAACCCGTCATGGCTTAGGTGGTATATCAAAATATGTTGCAACAAAATTGCAGTTACCATTCATTGTAAAAACTTTTTTCCTTGGAGCAACTTTACAGCTACAATGACAAGAAAAATTGGAAAGCAGTGGTTCTGTTAAAATTTCTGGCAAAGCCTTTGCGTACACTTTTTTGAATAACTATAAGGTTCAATAAACCTATGTAAAGCCGTTTTTGATCACTAGATAGCTCTTTCAGCACGAAAAAAAAAACGTAAATTTACATCAGCTTTTCAGCCAGCAATAGCACTGGAAATTTGAAACGCGTACGTGCAAACTTTGGCAAGAAAATAATAAAGGAGGCGATGATCTTGTACTCTATGTTCAAGACCATATAATCAAGCTATAACAGCCAAAAGCATTTTCTCCTTTTCATTTGAAATTAAGATCACTGACCCTGCCACGCTGACGACGAAGCACTTGTTTTTATGGCCCACGAAGAAGATTTATGAGGCAGTTCAGGTGGGAACAATTGATGTGCACTGCGGTGACCATTAAACAATCTACAATGTGGTCCAGTAAATAAAAATCGGTAAATAACGCAATACCAATAACGTAATCGTATCGAAAGCGGTAGAAGTCAAATCAAATCAAGAATGGCTTTTAATGTAAGCATTTTTCACTTTCGGAGAAAGTTCTTTTTTTTAGAAACAAAGACGAAATAACTGATACCTATTTGTTTGGTTAGGTATTTTATAGCCAGTTTTCTGACTGGTCGCTTTACCTTCGTGCAGAATGCCTTGGATCTATGTATATGCTTAACGCCTGCGTGTGCTCTAATACCTTACCTAAGTACACCAGTGAACGCTCCCGGACCAAGCCCGGGCCCAGGGCTTCAAGCCCGAGGGCATCAGGCCCGAGACTACCAAAAATGCCTTCATGGCATGGCACAGCGCCCTCGCTTTCAGTTATTCCCGGCACCGTGCATTGCTCTACTGGAGTGTGCTCTTTGCTCCTTCCTGTACTGTGTACATATATATATATATAGAGAGAGAGAGAGAGAGAGAGAGATTTGATGTGGCGCACGATCAGTTTTAATTTTTTGTTCATTGCACTATGCACACCTTCTGTTCTACAACCCATTTGTTTGGTGTGCAACGTGTTCCAGTTTCGCACTTGTGTTACTTTTGACGGTCTAGATTTTTGTTTGTCGCACGCGATGCGATTCGAATTACACCTCACTATTCAGCAGTATACCAATTCCAGCTTCTCTTACGTTGAAGAGTGGGAAAAAATGAGCCGTTTCTGGCTCGTGGCATCTTATAGTCAACCAGGCGTATCTCCCGCACATTGAATGACGCTAAAGCCCACTTTCGCTCGCAGGCCTGGGCGACAGCTGGGGATCGTGTCCTCCGGTCATCTCCAGTCGTGAGGGGGCTATAAAAGAACTGGGATCGCATTTGCTTCAGGTCTGTACTGGCGTACTTCTTTAGGTGGGAGAATAACGTGAATTGCACTAGAAAAGTGACTCCTGCTTTGTAAGATTGCGAATTTTACCATCACCAATAACAATGCAAGAGAAATGAATTGTGATCGTAGCTATTGGAGCTAACTAGGTTAACCATTCAAGTTAAGAGTGTCAAGAATCTTCTTGAGTGGAGAGATTAGCCTTCTGCAAACTGCTATATTATTTTTGTTATATTTTGCAAAAATTACGTTCCTGGCTAACGTTGCTGGTGGACAATATAGTTCTACTTCTGTCATATTCGTGGTCCTCAAAAAATCTGGACGGTAAAGACTATTGTTGTAGGAGTATTTCGCCCTCTGTGCAGCTTTGATTTCGAGGTGTGGAATACGCAATTTTCAAGAAAGTGTACACGCGAACGGTCACTGAGCAAGCCAACAAATTCATTCTCTTTCAAAATTTGGTGGCACATTGTGAAGGCTTTGGGCACTCTTACTGAAACTTTTAATGAAACACCTGCCTAAGGAGCCCAATATTTCTGTAAATTATGTGCATCGTTATTGCTATAATTTAAAAGAACACTTTATTCTAGCAGTATAACATTCGTCAAAATGGTAAAAAATACGCAGTTAGTGAACTGCTTAAGAAAATATTGAAGTACACGCGGTATAATATACTATTTCGAAAAACCATGGCTCAAGTAGGCGCCTAAGTGCGCTTCAATCACATGCTGACTCGATTGTTCTGGTATGTGTGATGCTGCCGCAGCAGACCCTTGATGGCTTCGTGTTCGTGGTGGCGCCCGATGGCAAGATCATGTACATCTCAGAGACGGCATCGGTGCACCTTGGACTCTCGCAGGTGAGAACGCTTCCCTGGCGAGAGCCCCTTTTTTGAGTAACACTGTGACATAATATGCAAGTGATGAAGCATCCCCGCTGTAATGTTTCCGTGTGCAACGCAGAATTTTCATTTATTTTCCATGTTTTCTTGCACTATTATGTAGTTTAACCATAAATGTCAGGTTTATTGAAATAAATAACTAACTTTCTATAAGTCCTGACCAAACCTATGATAGGGTACTGGTAAAGCATTGCTCGCAGGTAATTTGATTGGGTCACAAGTGTTACTAAAATTGACCATGTAAATATAGTTAGACATCACGCATAATGAAAGAAAAGCAGGCCGGTGATTATCTCTTGAAAGGGACACCAGGACAACACGATTTAAAATTACAGGAAAAGCACAATAGAAGCAGAGAAAAAAAGAAGTGGATGACACAGCGCAATACATCACATCACATCATGGAGTACGAGTGCTAGCGGTAAGAGTAGAGTCCAGTAGTTTTTCAGAATGCTAGTACAGCTTTGCGAGACTCGCATAATGTTGAAGCTCGGCCTTACGCAATTAGGAGTTCATTAAGCACAATGCAAGAAAGACCAAGTTTCTGGAACTTGCTCGGTAGCACAAAGCGATAAATGCCGAATGTTTGCCGTTCCAACACCAAGGGCTCAAGCGTTTCGTTGCTGTGTACCCAAGCCAGGTACGAAGGTCTCAACGCACATGCTTGCCTGTGAAGGCGATTTGCTACATTAACGCCCAAAACCTATGTAAGGCAGCAGAAAACCGGGGGGATACACCCGCGCATAAAACAACAAGAAAAAGAAACAGACATTGGTTTATAGGCATGGGTGCACGCAGTTTCAAGAACATATACAGTTGCTTTTTAAACAAAACATGATCGGTGTATAGGAAACCGACCATATATAAGAAGTTTTCAAATTGCGCAGCATGAATATACTTCTACAGGTTTGCGATGCAATCGACTACTAAAGCGCAACATAAAGAGCTAAAAGACGAAGCACATTCTTGCAGAGCGAAAACATTACGCCATGGGTAGCTTGTACAGTAACATCAAACCATCGAATAACAAAGGACAGGCTGCCTTCAGGATCGCGGTTCATTCAGCGGCATGAAGAAAGCGTATGCACAAGGAATAGCGTTATCACTTTTAAGCCACATTGAGTGAGTGTGTTTGCGCAGGTGGAACTGACGGGCAACAGCATCTACGAGTACATCCACCCGGCCGACCACGACGAGATGACGGCCGTACTTACGCTTCAGAGTGCACTGCCGCATCCACACAGCGCCCAGGGTACGGTTTATACGCTTTGCCACCAGTGCCCGAGGACATGCTCTGTTTAAGAGCCTAATCTTAATGCTCGACTGCTGCAACTCTTTGTAATGCTTCCGAGCAAGCTTATGTAAGCTACCAACAACCCACAAAGTAATATGACGATACCCAGGGAGCCTTTCGCTGGGTAGTATGCACTGCCTCTTTACACGGCACATGCTTATTTCCACCCCACCCACCTTTCTTTTTTTTTTCCTGTTCCGCGAAACAGACATCCCTTGCCATCGCGGTCAATGCTTCACCCTTTGGGCGAAACTACCCCTTTTTTACCTACTTGACTGTGCTGTTCAATCAGGTAGCATGCCATACCTAGCTTTTCAGTCCATTTTGTCCCGGACTAATAGGAGGGCGCTCTTTAGAAACTCTTAACCGCAACGCTAATGCATTCTGTACCATATTTGTAGCATCATGTATTCTGTAGAACCACCTTCTTAGGATAGAGATAGAGAAAAATTAGAGATGAGAAAGGAAATGCCACCAGCAAACGCGGAGGAGGAGGAGGAGGAGGAGTAAAAAAGAAGGAAAGGCAGGGAGGTTAACCAGAAGCACGTCCGGTTTGCTACCCTACACGAGGGAAGGGGTTTAAAGGGATGAAAAGAAAAGAGAGAGAGAGGGAAGAAAGTACTCGCAGTATAAACACGTGCGGTTGTCCAACACTTCACAATCGGTCACTGAGGCCAGTCGACTTCATGAACTGTAACAATGCCCGCGTCGCTTTGTAAGCCTGCGACGCGTGGGGCCACGGTCCAAGAATCTTTGTCTCTAAAAACGGTCTGCTGTCTAATCGGTTTAACACACTCCGGAGAAGGTCACGTTCGGTCTCATAAAGATGACAAAAACACAACACGTGTTCCACCGTCTCCTCACAGTTGCACGAGTCACAGATTGGTGTGTCGGACATGCCCAGAAGGAATGAGTACGCTTTCGTAAAAGCCACTCCTAACCAGAGGCGGCAAAGTAAAGTTGCATCACGGCGGGGGAAGTTCGATGGAATTTGTAGCCTCAGTGTAAGATCCAGCCGTTGGAGATGACAGTTCGTAAAAATCGGGCTGCTCCATAACGTTTCTGCCTCGGTTTGAGCGAGTAAACGAAGACCCCTCGCAGCGTCTGTCCTTGATAAGGCTATAGGAACAGTCAGGGTTTCCTTATGGGCTGACCGGGCGGCATCATCGGTACGGTCATTACCGACGATGCCACAGTGCCCCGGCCGCCATTGAAAGATGATGTCATGTCCGTTCATGAGGGCTTGATGGAGAACCTCTCTGGTCTCAAACACCAGTTGTTCATGTGTCTTGCGTCGTAATGCTGACTGCAGACTCTGAAGAGCTGCGTTGGAGTCACAAAAAATGACCCACTTTCGAGGTGGTGTTTCTACGATGTAATTAACTGCAGCACGTAGAGCGGCAAGTTCTGTTGCCGTAGAAGTCGTTATGTGGGACGCTTTGAACTTCCTTGTGACTTGTAAGGTCGGGATGATAAAAGCGCCTGTGGAGCTGGTGGCTGAGACAGATCCATCGGTGTAAACCTGCGTTCTTAACTCATATGCATCGTTCAGCAATGACAATGTCAACTGTCGTAGAGCTACCGTGGAATGACTGAGCTTGTTCGTAATTCCCGGAATCGTGAGGTGTACTTGTGGCTGCCGTAGACACCACCGGGGTGACAGTGGTCTTGCTGCTGGTGTAAATCCCCATGGAAGGCAGCCTTGATGTGTCGCAACAAGTTTCGAAAACGTGGCCTGAGGTCTTTGTGCCGGCGAAACAGCAATGTGATGACTGGGTACGCGACACAGGTGTCGAATGTGTGCTCTGAGGTTGTCAACCGTGATGTATGTTGGAATCAAGTAGTCTCTAGCAATCACGATTGTTGCATGAGTCGAGGCGCATCGTGGAAGTCCAAGACATGTCCGCAGAGCCTGGCCTTGCAAACTTTGGAGGGTACGAATATTTGTTTTGCATGTGTTCGCCAAAACCGGCAAGCTGTATCGTAAAAAGCCCAGAAACGCGGAGGAGCCGTATCGACCATACGCGATGGCTAAAAAATTTCTTCGAAGTAAACGAAATAAAGAAAAGGCCGAAAATCAGCGCTGTCGGAATAGGCTTTAGCGAAGCTTTCATTGGTGTATAATGGGTGATTCCACGAGAGATCAACGCGGGTCCAAAAATTCATATTTTAGATTTTATTCAATATTTTATATTTTCTGCGCATATCACTCGGTAGTACGAAAGTGAACTTGCCTTCTTTGACAAATGGATACTTTAGGAGAAAAAAATATCGAAATTCTTCAAGTTGCAGGTGCCATTTTCATGCACCGGGCATTCTCGCAAGTTCACAACAATGTGAAATACGAAATATTACGGCTACAAAAAATTCATTTTCTTGTGTAAAGCGTATACGTAAAGAAGAGTCCGCAAGCGTTGTTTGCGGCTTCTGTGCAAAACGGAAGTGTTTTAGAAAAAATTCTTAATTTGCTACATTTTTCGAAATTTGCTATATTTACGAATTTTTATTTGCTAAACTAATGCGTGTACCCTTTTGAAATTTGGTGGGCTATGAGACCTTAACCTGTTTAACGATTGTGCTGATTATTGTTGCTTTAGCACAAATTTACATTTTTACAGTTTGCCTCAAATATTAAGTTTTGACGAAAGTGAACACTAGTTTCGTAAACAGCTGTCCACAGACACTGGAAAAAGAACATTAAAAAACTCTTGCATTATTTTGTTTTTAATGACAATATATGTGGAAGAAATGAGAGCTTCGCCGGGATGCAGCAAGGTGCTAAGAAATAGGGACATCGGGGTAAAAAGAACGTCCATTAGCCTCTGACTTGCCGAAACTTGGCCATGATTACGACACAAGGGCAGTTTTGGTAAACTATATATATAGTATTATTATTGCAAGCACGCAGTTCTCGAATGCCTAACTTTCCGACATAAATTGTGCTACTGGGCCATCATTCGCGCCCATATTTTCTTAATGCTTTCAGATGAAGCTCTTCTAAAAATCGTCTCTTTTGACCGAGTTGGTAGGGTGTAGTAGAATGGGGAGTGGGTCCGTGGGAGGTGGTGGCAAACAGGTAGTAAAGCGAAATGCGTTGAAAGTAGCTGGCGGTGCGGCCGCCGCCCTAAGAGGAAGTTTTAGCTTGGGTGCTCCTATCTAAATACATGTAAAACGAGAATTCGTTTTTCTCGGCAACCACTGCACCACATTTGATGACTTTTGTTGCAGTTAAAAGAAAAGTGAAACTCTAGTGGCTATTGGTAGCGATTTTTTATTTAAGTTGTCAACTGTTTAATAAAATTGACAAAATAGCAGAGCTTCAGAAAACGAAACTATCAAACTTACAACTAGTTCAGCAGTGAAACATGATATCACAATCGTGTAAACCGCACCGAATAGTAAATCTTATATGTACAAAATTGCTATATTCTACATGGCTTTAAAATAGAGTACTATTTTGTGTGCAGAACTTGCGCAAAATCCTTGTAAACAATGTAACTAATTCACGTAAGAAATAAATTGGCATATCAAATTTGTCTGCTTTGAATGCTCTAATAGATGCCGTTCACAGGTATGCGATATCTTTTATATAGGTGCAGAGCTACGAATTTGTAAACTTCCTGCTTCTATTTTTTTCAAACTTACCAATTCTTGAAAATTCCAGTTAAATAATGCAGGCCAGAAATCGACATTGCGCGTCCGCCAGTCACTAGAATTTACCTTTCTCTTTCATCTGCAACAAATTTAAGTAGAATCGGCCCAGTGGTTATCTCAGAAAATCGTTTCTGCGTCTTACGTGTATTTGAATAGGCGGCAATGGAGTTGGGCCCGGGCTAAAGCTTCCTTTTAAGAGCAAGCTTTATTAGATTCGCTTGATTAGATCTGCGTGATCTGGCCCCCTGGATCAGTTGGTCTTATTGAAAATGTGGAAAGAGCCGCCATTACTGCAGCGCTTCGTAAACTGAGGACGCGTTCTCAGCACGCTATCATCCTTTCGGATTTGTCATTGGTGCTCCGACAATTATCCCGTGCATTGTATGGCAGCAAGTTCGGCCGACAGTCATTGAGGTTAGCTAAGGAGCTCAGCAATAGGCATTTCATTCTCAAGTTTCAGTGGATACCGCCACATGTTGGACTTGCAGGCAATGGTGCAGCAGATTAAATTAAGAATGCCAATGAATCACCCCTTATATAAAGACTTCTGAGCACTTTGAATATCACCTCACCATCGAGGAGTGGTTTTAGCACGTTGAATATCACCTCACCATCCAGGAGTGGTTTAACGAATCCGTCACGCAGAAGCTATACGCTGTTTCATAGAGTAAGAACTAGTTCCGCGAACACCCCCCCCCCTCCCTGTTAACGCGGAACAGTTCATCTGTGCCTGCGAATACTTCAATAAAAACAGAAACGCTCTGCTTGAGGCTTCGCACAGTAGACCAATATCCTTAAGAGTGTGGGGAACAGGTAATGTTTCCAAAAACACATAAGTTTCGGAGAGAGGAAGTGTCGCGCCTCTTTCCACCTGTTCAACCCCCTTTTTAAAGAGGCGGTAGAAGAGAGCAACCGCTGGCACACTATCTGCCAGCTAAATAAGCCCTAACCAACATCCCCCCCCCCCCCCCCCCCCATCACCGTGTCTTTGGTTATACTGCATAATGACGTTTCCGACGGAGCCATGGCGAGTCTGAAATTTTTAGAGAATTTTACCTGCCGTAAATTTTGTTACTTGTGTACATGCACGGGTAGTTCACCGTTAAATCTGCAATTATCTGCGCTGCAAACTACGCACACTTGTTAAATAAAATCAGTCATGTAAAGGTTGCTCTGTTGACGTATCTTTAGTCACATTCAAGAGAATGAGTATTGTACTAAACGGTAATTTATGCATAAGTATTAACCATAAGGGTAAAATTACCCTTGTGTCGCAATCATGGTCACGTTTAGGCAAGTCAGAGGCTAATGGACGTTCTTTTTACCCCGATGTCCCTATTTCTTAGCACCTTGCTGCATCCCGGCGGCGAAGCTCTCATTTCTACCACATATATTGTCATTAAAAACAAAATAATGCAAGATGTTTTTAATGTTCTTTTTCCAGTGTCTGTGGACAGCTGTTTACGAAACTAGTGTTCACTTTCGTCAAAACTTAATATTTGAGGCAAACTGTAAAAATGTAAATTTGTGCTAAAGCAACAATAATCAGCACAATCGTTAAACAGGTTAAGGTCTCATAGCCCACTAAATTTCAAAAGGCTACATGCATTAGTTTAGTAGATAAAAATTCGTAAATATAGCAAATTTTGAAAAGTGTAGCAAATTAAGAATTTTTTCTAAAACACTTCCGTTTTGCACAGAAGCCTCAAACAACGCTTGCTGACTCTTCTTTACGTATACGTTTTACAGAAGAAAATGAATTCTTTGTAGCCGTAATATTTCGTATTTCACATTGTTGTGAATTGGCGAGAATGCCCGGTGCAAGAAAATGGCACTTGCAACCTGAAGAATTTCGATATCTTTTTCTCCTAAAGTATCCATTTGTCAAAGAAGGCAAGTTCACTTTCGTACTACCGAGTGATATGCGCACAAAATATAAAATATTGAATGAAATCTAAAATATGAATTTTTGGACCCGTGTTGATCTCCCGTGGAATTACCCGTATGCGAAGACTTGTATAGCGACCATTTGGCAAATATAGAGCAAACGACTGCTTTCGACTGATGTAAACTTCTGACGCTCGAACACGTGGATCCCGCGCAAGAAGACGATGGAATAGTAGGTGCTGTGTGTATGTCTGCATGTCATCGCTTGCCTATAGTAGTTTGGTAAAAATGCCTATAAGGATTAGCCGCGTACCAAGACGTGCGACATCAGCGTGCTGTTGTTTTTGCTCTCACTCGCCACTAACTCACCCTGAAATGCACCGCAAACATCCACGTGCAGAGCTGGAGGTGGACCGTTCCTTCTTCGTGCGCATGAAGTGCGTGCTGGCCAAGCGCAACGCGGGTCTCACGGCGGGCGGCTACAAGGTGATCCACTGCAGCGGCTACGTCAAGGTGCGCCACTACTCCATGGACGCGGCGCCCTACGACGGATGCTACCAGAACCTCGGCCTCGTCGCCGTCGGACACTCCCTGCCGCCGTCCGCCATCACCGAGATCAAGATGTACGCCAACATGTTCATGTTCCGCGCGTCGCTCGACCTCAAGCTCATCTTCCTCGACGCAAGGTCTGGCTCCATTCTTCTCGGGGTAGCGCAGCCGCGCTGCTAAAGCACAAATGTGTTGCCGGGTTGCACTTACTACTGCACTACTGGTCGCGGGTGAAAGGACCCGAAGCTACAGTCGTGGACAACTTTTTGTGGAAATGATAAGAAAACTACAGGGGCAGACCTTCGACACATGTGTTGATGCGCCAAGTAGTCAGGCATGCAGTGTGTGACAGCGTTTTCGGTTTCTTCTAACAGATGCTGAATCAGAGTAGCTTCCACAAGCAATGGTTTCGCATTTGTCTAAATGCAGAAACGAAAAGGAGAACAATCGAACAATCAGTAGGGTATTTCGTTTTTCTGTTGTAAGTAAAATGTTTGTTTTCTCTTGTCCAGCCTGAACTAACACAAAAATGGGAGTTTCATTTTTTTAGGAGCGCACTGATGACGTTTTTCTTCCGTAGCTTCCTAATAACTGCTGGCGCAGGAAGCTTTCCGCGACTTTAATCAACCTCTCACCCACGCCTAATCTCGATGGGCTCTTTTAATCCCAGGTATATTGCTAGCGTACATATTGAATCCGAAAAGTACGCGAAAATTACATTTTGCGTGTTTTACCAGAAGCCATTTTCACCTTAATTTTTTCGTTTGCATAAGCATTGTTCGAGGAAGTGCTCGGATGCTTTCTTTCCCTTGTTACTTGTGAGCCACTGAATGATAGTCCACAACACAGGGTCAACAAAACATGTGTGTGTTTCTCGGGAGTTCGAATATTTTTTATAGGTAGGTAAACAATTGTCACCTTGCGTCCGCACAGACAGCGTACATCTGTAGGTAACTTTGGTTTAATAGGGCTGGAATCGAATCGAATACTTCAATTGCTGTTCTGTTCGTTTTGTATTCGAGACTGTACTTTTCGAAATCGCCAAACATTTGTTTCTCTTAGAATATAAATAATTCCAAAATTTATTATAATCTCCAGGGAGAGAGATTTATGTAAATGAGGACTATTTGAACTGATTTTCTAGAGGAGAGCCGTGGTTCTTCTTGCAGAGGCACCCGTTTCTGAGCGAATTCATAGGCAGATAAATTCTGTTCAATAATTTCCACTCATTCAGTAAGAATGCCTAGCTTTCGGGCAGCCTATTTAATGTTTTTGTCTTGATGGAGGTAAAAAAATTTCATATTTAACCCGTATCGCGAAATTTACACCTGATTAAAACAATGTGCAGTGCCATCGTATCACATTTCATCCTTTCAATTGACTCAGCACTTTACTTTTATTTGAGCACATGTTGTTTCCTAGTTTCATTACTATGATCGTCATGCTGCACCAGACAACCGAATGCAGTTGTGTCTTTACCTAGAACCTCCTCCATTGACCGGACGTGTACTTCGGGACGGCTACACGTGCATATACACCTTACTTCCACCTTACTTATACACCTTACGGCGGAATAATTCTATACTGACCTGTACAGTTAACAGTGCAGCCAAGCTACTTTCATTCTAAGTAGTGATGAACAGGAAACAGAGGCTCCTTCTATAACTAGCGATGAAGTTAGAAGGGCCTCGAAAGATATGATCAGGGGGAAAGCTGCTGGAGAAGAAGGAATAACAGTCGATTTAATCGAAGATGGAGGAGATATCATGTTTGAAAAACTTGCGGCCCTTTATACGCAATGCCTCACGACATCAAGTGTACCAGAAAGCTGGAAGAACGCCAACATTATACTAATTCATAAGAAGGGAGACGTTAAAGAATTGAAGATTTATACACCCATTAGTTGGCTTTCAGTATTGTATAAAATATTCACCAAAATAATTTCCAATAGAATCGGGGCAACACTTGACTTCAGCCAACCAAGAGAACAGGCTGGCTTCAGGAAGGGATACTCTACGATGGATCATATCCACGTCACCAATCAGGCAATAGAGAAACCTGCGGAGTACAATCAACCTTTCTATATGGCTTTCATAGATTATGAAAAATCATTTGATTCAGTAGAGATATCTGCAGTCATAGAGGCATTGCGTAATCAAGGAGTACAGGAGTCATACGTGAATATCCTGGCAAATATCTACAAGGATTGCACAGCAACCTTGGTTCTCCACAAGAAAAGCAGAAAGTTACCCATCAATACAGGGGTCATGCAAGGAGACACAATCTCTCCAATGCTATTCACTGCATGCTTAGAAGTATTCAAGCTCTTAGACTGGGAAGGCTTAGTAGTGAGGATCAACGGCGAATATCTCAACAACCTTCGGTTTGCAGATGACATTGTCTTATTCAGCAACAATGGGGACGAATTACAACTAATGATTGAGGACCTTAACCAAGAAAGTGTAAGCGTGGGGTTGAAGATTAATATGCAAAATACAAACATAATGTTCAATAGCCTGGCAAGGGAACAAGAATTCAGGATTGTCAGTCAGCCTCTAGAGTCTGTAAAGGAGTACGTTTATCTAGGTCAATTACTCACAGGGGGCCCTGATCACGAGAAAGAAATTTACAGAAGAATAAAATTTGGTTGGAGTGCATACAACAGCATTGCCAAATCCTCACTCAAAGCTTACCACTGTCGTTGAAAAGAAAAGCGTAGAATCATTGCGTTCTACCGATGCTAACATACGGGACAAAAACTTGGAGGTTAACAAAGAAGCTCGAGAACAAGTAAATGACCGCACAAAGAGCGATGGAACGAAAAATGTTGACCTAACATTAAGAGACAGGAAGAGAGCGGTGTTGATCAGAGAGCAAATGAGGATAGCCGATATTCTAGTTGATATTAAGAGGGAAAAATGGAGCTGGGCAGGCCATGTAATGCGTAGGATAGATAACCGGTGGACCATTAGAGTTACAGAATGGATGCCAAGAGAAGGGAAGGGCAGTCGAGGACGGCAGAAAACTAGGTGGGGTGATGAAATTAGGAAATTTGCCGGCGCAAGTTGGAATTGGCTAGCGCAAGACAAGGGTAATTGGAGATCACAGGGAGAGGCCTTCGTCCTGCAGTGGACATCAATATAGGCTAATGATGATGATGATGACACCTTACTTTATTTAAAAAGCGAATTCATCATGAGCTGTACATTTTACTTTGTTTAGAAATGGATAAATACACCACATTTGAGTCTGTATTTGAAGGCTTTCTTTTTTTATTATTCGCATCAAATTCTGGTAGGAAATCACCTTATTCAAACAATCCTGGTTTCTCAGTGCTAAAGGATGCGTATATATTTGGACACTGATGCACTTCTTGGGACATTTAGCAATTTTCAAAACAAAATTAGGCAGCTTGAAGCCTGCGCTGCATGCGCCTAGTCGCTTTCCTCCACCATGCGAGAGAAAGAGAGAAAATAAGAGATGAAACGCAGAGGGGTTGACAAGATTACCGATCTGGTTGGGTATACTTGGATACTCTTCGCACTAGTTGATGCGGAAATGGTTAAAAGGTTCAAAAAACAACAGAAGATAACAAGAGAATCTTTCTTCCAAGCTTTATAACATCTACATTTTATAAGGGCTCTGGATAGCTGTAGTTGCAGTCACATCAAAATGAAACACAGAAAATAGAGCTCACGGAGCTCACGAAACACACTTGAAGATGAATCTATAACTACTTGCAAACAACGTACAGACGTCGAGCACTATATGAGTGTAAATATTAGGTAGTATAGACGCTGCGCTTTGTTCTTTAATTCCAACGCTGAAGTCTACGATGCTGTATTAGTTTTCGTCGATAGCATTATGTATTGACGTCTTGACATATCCTTCATGTTCGACAGAGTGGCACCATTGACGGGTTACGAGCCTCAGGACCTCATCGAAAAGACACTCTACCACTACATACATGGCTTCGACTGTCTGCACATACGTTACTCGCACCACACACGTAAGAAAAAAACTTTCTTTTGTTGACCGTGTTTAGCGGTTCCTGCTGGTAATGCATGTGACTTAGTCGGCAGCAGACGAAGGCATGCCTTAATGCCTATTCAGTGCTACCCCGTCTAGTGATTGCCACTGATGTATGGATGACTAATGAAATAAAGATAGGATGAAAAGAACAATAATGAGAGTGGTAAATACAATGAAGCAAATATTAACTAAAAGAGACAAACAGTTTCGTTCGCAAGGTGAACCAAAGATGTACTCTTTCACACAAATGACCTACAATCCTACATTACTAGTAAACATTATCATGGCGATAACTTCAGTTGCTTGCTCTACGTGCTACTGTTGAGCTGTTACTTAATTCAGAAGCAGCATTCGCGGCGCTGACATGTGTATGCTGACTTTATTATGATGTGCTCAATAGATACCGCGTTAGCATCTTACATGTGTGTAGAGAACCGAACTGTTTGTCCATGGCTGCCAGTTAGCGAGTGTGTGCGTATTTTCGGCTGATTGATTGTTTCATTCATTCATTCATCCTAAGGTCGGAAAGTGGCACAGGGTCTGTTAGAGATGCAGTAGTCTAGGGCCTCAGATTAATTGTGGCAACTCCATGGCGATGGTCTATTACGCACTGCACGAGCGTATGAGAAGTTCTCTCAATACAGGCTATGTTCTTCTGCAAACACTCTTAGCATATTCTTGCACTTCCCGCTATTTTGCAATCTACCCATTCTGATTTCGTGAAGAGTAAAGAGATGCTTGAGCGGCACAAGTTCGGATGTTCTGTGTGGTTGGCTCATGGCATCTAAAAGATGTTGGAATATCACTGTATCTTACTGACAAAACAACTCTATGCTTACGGAGTTTCTAAAGAAGTTAAGCACTCAAAAAAAAAACTCGAGTGGCTGCATACATTCAGTTGCACACGGTGTGGTCGTAATAGAAGCAATAAAACAAAGTTTCACAGGATAACATAAGCATTGAGATAAATGACCTGCAGTGACTTTTGCATTAAACGCGCCTTTCCCTTTTTCCTACGGAGTCACAAAGTTCACCTTGGAGGAGCTAATGGTGTGAAATTGAATTTGTATGTTCGAAGTTCTCGTAAAAGTACTTATAAAAGCATTAGTCAAACGTTTTTCTTCTGACGAGGAGATTAAGGCAATAATATGATAATAAAAAATGACTGGCATAAGCCGTACAGGCAAGGAGGCACCAACAATGTTAAAGTGAGAACACAACATAGAAGATTTATATCATAAAAAGGCTGGGCTAAACAACTGCAGTTTAATCATCGGAAGAAGTGCAACACTGCACCGAACAATTTGTAAACCGAAAGCATACCACATAGGGGCAGGGTGCTTATAGTTATTAATCTAAAAGCATCAACTTTCTATCTCTGAGTGTACAAAGAAATTCGATACGCGTGAACCTTTTTGCAGTTTTTTGACGTGAAGGACTTCACAAACTTTTTTTCGTTGGTTCACTTTTCGTTTGCTACAATCGGCACATGTGAGAAATTCGGTTTTCAACTGAACTTCCTGCAATGAAATGGCAAGTTTACACCTATACCCGTGGGAATCAGATTATGGTGCTCACCCTGCATTTAATTGATATCTCTCCTGTTGGCGTTGACGCAACCGTAATACAGAGAAACCAAATATTTGACAGCCACTGCCCAATTCTTCAATGCGGTAGTTACCCAATGCCACAGATACCTCTGGCACATTTGTCCTTTCGCGAAATGCGTTTGCAAAGCCTTCGTTACACGGAGTAGCGCAAACCATTCTCACGTCATTCCTTGTTTACGACCTTCTTCAGGTTGCACAATGTACTATGTAAATACGGCGTGGTTTCCAACTTATTGGCGCTCGTTTCTGTCTCTGCGTTTCCTGCTTCTTCCCTGTGCTTTCCTGTTTGTAAAGTGAACCAACTCACCCAGAAAATTAACTGTAAACGGATACACCGTAACTTAAGATCCATCGATTGAGAAGTGAAAACCAGCGAAACACACCCGGTAAATAAAAATGAAGACGACGGGACGAGGCTGGAACTAACAACTGAAGTCTGTCGTCAGGGTTGTCATCTGGCTTGTGCATGTCGTGTGTTTCGCAGCTTTTCACCTTTCAGTCGTGTACCAACTGGCCCAGAACTTGACCTAGTTGCTTCAAAATACATCGAGTTTCTTCTGCGACGACTATATTGTTTCGTGAGCACCACCAACAAATGAGCACTCATCCGCATCTGACCTGGCAGCCAATGTAACCGTCAACCGATCCCAAATGCAGTGCTTCTCAAGGGCCAGGTAACCACCAAGTATTACCGGTTCCTCTCCAAGGAGGGCGGCTGGGTGTGGATGCAGAGCTACGCAACCATTGTGCATAACAGCCGCTCATCAAGGCCTCACTGCATCGTCAGCGTCAACTACGTCCTCAGGTATGTGCGTCACTTCTTCGCTGCGTTTTACTTGTACCGGCCTCATCCGTGTTTCAGAATTTTTAAGGGAAGCTTCTATACGCTAGACTGCGCTGGCGATGAAATGCTAGAACTACTATGGCTCATACCCACATTGGATGTGCGGGTATGGGCCTCGGATATGCATGTATGAGCCAGGGACAAGAAATAAAGATAGGACGAAAGGAAAGAAAGAAAGAAGGAAGTAAAAAAAGACAAATAAATGAAGAAAGACAGACAGAGCAGGTGCAGGGAAAGCTGCGCCAACGCCGGATCACGTGACGCGCGCGACCAATCAGGGTCGTTTGGTGTGTCGCGTGGAAGCAAAGGGAAGTAAAGGGGGTGGGCGCGCGCTCCGCCGGGCTTCCCTCGCCTCAGATCAGTTTCGGCAGCCGGATGGGAAGGCCTCGCGCGTGGAGCGTTCCGCGGATGAGCAGGCTACGTTTGAGTAATGGCACCGCAAACTCGCTCGGGAAAGGGCCCATCGTCGACGTGCCGATTCTATCGTGAGGGCTTCCGAAGCCCAGGCGAAACCCCGAGTTGCGGAAGCGCGATGTTAAAGCCAAACGTCAACGAAGGGCCGCCTATATACCCTTAGTTTAGGGCAAACGAAGCGGAACGCCCCGACAACGTCGTCTTGCCACAAGCTTCGCTTACCCCGATTTCCTCGACACGGGAAGGGCTCTGAATTTTCGGTTTGGTGCTCACGTCTCAAATCTCTACTGCGAACAAAGGTAATGCGAAGAACGAAAAACAAATGAGAAATGGGGCGCTATAGCGTAAAGCTATTCCAAACTGTTTTTATTCCAATCTCCTGACGTCAAATTTACGTAACCACCGACGCAAGCATCGCGAGGTGACCCGCAGCGTTGCCTGAACAACCCAATCAAACACTCTCTTCGTTTATAGGAGGTCACCTTTGTTCGCTTTCAAAACGAATAGCATTGCCTGCACTGAGAGGTGTTTGTTATCTAATTGGTTGACAAGAGGCGAGGAGCACGGCTATAGTTGAGAGGATTTCGATGGGGCCGAGCCAGCACAGTGAAAATAGATAACCGCATGAACAAGGTGGTGCCGGCTTCTCCGATTGGTCCGCTTCGCCTTACTTACCTTGCGGTGGCTGGTCGCGAAAATCAAGGCGAAGTGCATCGGAAGGATAAGAATGCCGCTAAAATGGACCCTCAGCAAGGAAGAGTTGGCTGAGCGATGTCGTATACGTGCCGAAAGGGCTCGATAACGTTTTACTGCCATGCAAAAAGGTTTATCATGTGCAAATAAATACATGCTCACCGGCAGGTGTTAGCAGTGAGGGATTGAGGGATCGGAGGGCAGCCATATTCTATTCCTTTCGGAACGAGGCATTCTGTGGCTATTCAAAAATTTTTTCAGTTTTGTTTGGCATATTAATGCATTTTTTTCGCGTACACGTCACTTAATCATGCATAATCAGTGTGTACACGTTATATAAGATGGGGAGATGTCGTGGTTTTCGGGACGTCGCGTGACAGACAGGCGAAGTTGGGAGTGACCCGAAAATGTTTTGACAAATCGTGATGGGCGGATTGCAGAATTGGCATAAAAAATTTGGTATATCTTTACGTTATAGCAGCCCATGGTTCACACAAAGAAACAAGAAATCTTGCTGCTCAGATTATTTATAATATTTAAAGGCACCTCAAAATGGCGCCGAAAGCGATGACGATCGCAAATGAGTCAAATAAGGCAGCTCCCACAACTGTTGTGGGCATAAGTGATGTTCTTATGAATGTACCGTATCGCTTCCAGGAAACCGCACCACTGATGGCTTAAATGCAGTTAAACACATTGCCTCCGTGTGGTGCACTATATGTCAGCGACACCAGTCTATCACAACACTACTTTCCAACTGCTTTTTCGTTTTGCTTATATATTGAGGGCTAGGGGGCAGTCGTCTTCACAAGGCTACAAATTTCTAAATGGTCCGTCAAGAACTGCCTTCTTCAATTCGCTTATGGTGTTTCACAGCCCACGCACCATTCATATTGACGAAGATTAATGCGTAAAACAAGGGACAAGCAAAAAAAAAAAACACGGAAGGCACTGGTTCAGTGTTTCTGTCTCGTCCGTTGCTTTTCGCGCTATTCTTCGTCAGTATCGAATATCAACTCACCACTTACTGTGGGAATCGAAATTATGCGAAGCATTTCACAGGTTGCTGGCTCTGGCATCGACCCTGTGCCGGCGCGCCTCTACTGGCTCTTTGACTCTCTCCGTGACTTCGAGCAGGCGCTCATTGTGGAGCTCGGACATGCTTAGGCTCCGAAAGAACGTGGGCTGGCCTAGCTGCTCGATCACAGCGAACACGTTCCCCTTACTCTGCGCCCAGTAATACCCCAGTTGTACGCCATAATGGAGTTGCTCAAGTTGATCTCTGAGGAACGCAATGTCCGAGTAGACGCTTTTGTCGAGGAAGCTGCGGTCTTCCAAGAGCTACTTTGTGAGCGTCAGGGGGCGGTTGGCGTGCACGGGATGGGAAAGTTGCTTTTGAATCGCTGTTCGTGCGGAGGCAACCACCATCCGGTGTTCCGCTGTCGACATACCCAGATCCTCTTACACGTGTCAAGTGGCTCCGCGCAGGTGGTATGCGAAAATCAGAGGTGAGAGTCGGATGACGGATCTCAAATGACGACGATGCCGCGGCCATGCTGGCAGCTCGAACGTGAACATATACCAAGGAGCTCAAGTTGGTAGGCACCGCCGGCCAAGCCAGCGTAGGAGGCTAGCTAGCTAGATAGCTACACTCATAATGCCTAAATTTCAAAAGAATGCTTCGCATTAACAAAGATACTCTAGAGAAATAAAGATGAACAAGCTCGCCTCATTTCAGAGGCCTACCTGATCAGTAAATGTGGTGACACGTGCGTCAGCAAGGCGTCACTTGCACTACACAGCAAAGAAAAAAGTATTTCTGGGTGTATGTAACCTTTAAATTCCACCATCTTGTATATAGCGCTCTTCTGTCATGTTTCGCGCTTTCGTTGAGTGTAATGGCTGGTGTGCGGGTCTAGGCATGCGTGAGTTTTCCTACTTACGTGATGTTTGTTAGAAATAAACTTTGAGTCGTGAGTCAGCGATCGTGTTACGTTTTTTCTTTCTTCTTTGTCCTTGTGGGTTCGTTCGCGCTGTAAGTAAAAATGCAGTGTTTTTCCGACTCGCCCAGCTAGCTTCTATACATGAGAAACTGGCGATGTTTTCTTCCCACGCAATGTGACCGATATCTGCTAGGCGTGTCGTAGATAATGACTTTGGCTTCTGCCTTCCCAGCACCACCTAGCTATACCCTTACATTAGGCACACAAGACGATGTCCACTTAACACTACTTTTATTATACTTCTGACATCGAACGAGTTCCAACATCCTGAGCCATTTTGTTGCTCGAATTTCATGCTATGTTTGTTGCTAGTTTGTTAGGCTTATAGGGATCGCAAATGCAAAGCGAAATGCCAACTAATTCCAAATTAAAACACAAACACTTTTAGTTCTAAGCGCACCTTTTGGTAGAAAATGTACTTCTACAATCGATATATCAAAATTAAGCTACCTAATATAGGATCAAGATTGACCGATTGGGACATGATGTTTTTTGTAAGGTGTAATGTAATGTAAGGTGTAAGAGTAATGTAAGGTGTAAGGTGTTTTCATGTGGGCAGATAAGAGCTCATGCTTGTGTTAATTTGTCGCACAATGCACAAAAAAGAAAACATGGCATATTGTAGCGTAGAACGTTGTCGCTGCTTGTTCCGCGCCGGAGAGATTAGGCGATCACACAGCAGATCCTTAGACATTTACTTGATTCGGTTTATTTGATCTTTAGTTACTAGAATTTCACTTTTAGACACTTGCACATCTCCTAACTATGGCATCTGAGCAGCATTCGCTGATGTCTTGATGTCTCCAGCGCGAACTACCTCTGCACGCCTCCAGGAAGCGTCCCAACACCCCACCAGAGAGCAAACAGAACACCAATCAGAACTCCTCGTTGACCGGAACCAATCAGGCCACACAGATTCAACTACGCACATCCAATCGTGGGCGGGCTTCGCGGGGTTTAAACTCCGTGGCAGCAGTCAGCCTCAAGAATTATAACTCAAAGCAAAGTAACAACACACCAAGAACTACAGAGACAGCCTTTTGACGAACTAGAGCGAAGATCTACCGGCGTCTAGAAAGAGAAAGTGCAAAAAAGGGTCGGGAAAAATTCACCAGGCATTTTGAGAAAGTACAAAGGCGGCCGACAACACAGTCACCCGGCAACACGGTCACCCTTAGGCGATGCGGGTGGTGCCCCGCTTGAGATTCCCCCAACTGTCCTCCCCACTCGGAGGCGAGAAGACACTTTGAGAGAAAGAAAGCGATTAGATAGAAAACAACACCCCTACACAACACAGGCGACGAAGAAACTTAAAGACGAACAGCTACGCGACAATATTGATACATCTTTCCCTCATTAAATAGTGGCTCAACAAGGTGATGTTTAGTTACATGTAGTATAAAGCTTGGCACATTGAGTCTCCGTTGTGCAGCTCCACTTACCTTACACTCTAAAAACAGCTGCACCCTTTGGGGTGCATTTTTTCCACACAACAATAATCGTCATCTGTCTTGCTTGCGTTTCCTATCTTGAAAACTCTGCACTTGCTACTTTCCTGTCGAGAACGCTGTGTAACGCTGATAACGCTCTTGTCGTTCGTGACCGAGAAGTGCCAGGCGCACAGCGTTAAAGAAAGGAAAGCCACGCAAGTCAGATGACGATTATTGTTCTGTGGCAAAAATACGCCCCAAAGGGTGCAACTGTTTTTAGAGTGTACGAGTGACGCCCTTGGATGGTTCGACTTCGTCCGTGCAGTGGCGCAATCTGAATACCCTTACCAAACAGCACGCATAGTGTTCATTTCGAATAGTATCTTCAATCAACGAAGAACAATAAATTGAATTATGAGGTTTTTACGAGCCAAAACTAATTATGAGGTCCGCCATAGAGGAGACTTCGGATTCGGACTAATTGTCACCTCCTAAGATTCTTTAACGCACAACGAAATCTAAATACACTAGCGCTTTTGCATACCGCCCCTATTGGATCGAACCCGCAATCTCGAGCTCAGCAGCGGAACTCCATAGCCACTGAGCTGCCGCGGCGTATGAGTGGAGAATAGTCCGAGATAACGGTTACTGTTTGTCTGCCTCTATGCAGTGAGCCTCAAGCCCAGGACATCCAACTGCAGATACATCAGACTAGGACGAAACCATCACCCTGTACCAGCTATTCCAGCGCTGAAGTCGTTCCAGCAACAGTGACACCATGTACTAGCAAACCCGCGCCGAATAAGGTGAAGTCGTCCAAGGGGAAATGTCGCAGGTCGCCCTACTACTGCAACGTCGCTGCTGCCGAGGCCTGCTCAAACGGAGGTAGCACTTCAGGTCCCGGCGGTCAGCAGTCCTACGAACCGGCGGCAGCTGCACCATATGGCGGCGAATTCCTGTCAGCCTACGTGCTTCCTTTTGCCGAAGACCGCTGGGTTGGCCCATACGGCTTGCCCCAAGCCGATGCCACTTCCGGCTGCTGCTCCCAGCCGACAAGGTCCACGACAGCAACGACTTCCAGCTACGCAACGATACCTGAAGAGCGCTACATGACTAGAACGGACATGGACAGCTATCCAGGCTATGCAGATTGCAGCGGCACCCTCGGAATAGACACGAATGAAGACAATGGCGCGAATGGGTCTACGTCACGGCCGGGTTCCTTACTGCAATGCGCCGACATTTACGCAGTCAAAGAGGGCACCCTGTCGTCATCGTCCTGTTCTCGGAGTAGTGGGTCGACCCACGACCTGGTCGCCAGCCCCGCGAGCTCCTCCCTCTTTCAGCACAGGCCTTACAGCACCCACTCTGATTCTACGCTGTCAGAATCGGATCTGGAAGGTATCCAAGCGCTGCCTCATGTTCCGCAGGCGCCGTCTTCTACGAGGAGATCGCCCTGCTCCAGCAGGAGTGCTTTCGATGGTTCTCCCGTAGCGGCGAACGCGAAGTCCGAATCCGAAACGCCTACGCCGGTGGTGCTCCCGCTAGAAGACACCGGCCACTCGGGTGGTGGCGTGCCTCTCCAACCCACGACGAGCTACCAGAGTGCAGTGGTCGAAGGCCAACCATCGCCGAGTGGTGACCTACTCAAGACTTCCGTCGACGCGTACGAGGCGCTCGAGCCTCCGGTGGACGTATTCTCTCTGTATAGTCAGAGACTTGTGGGAGCAGATTACGACAGCACTGCGCGTTTTTTGCTGCCTTCGTGCGAACGTGCACAGGTTCCGCACATGACCTACCGGCACGATACATCAGCGTCACCTGCAACGTCATTTGCCGGCGCTTCAAACAGACAAACACCAGGATACACCAGTGTCATTGTGGACGCGCAGCAGTACCACGTGTCGAATGGATTTGTGCACTAAGACCTAGGCAACGTGTACGAGTTCGTGAAAGGAATGTGTGTACAGTACTTCAAGCTACGAGTGAATTTATTTGTACACATGTACAGGATATGTGTTTTCAGTGATGTCGGTATACGCGAAGACAGACATTTCAGCGTATAATGGCAAGATTGGTGCTTGGTACCGACTCAGGTTTACTTGTGTGCATGAAAAAGCAAGCTATGGCTAGAAAATGTACCTGTTTTCGTCAAGGCTACGTCACGTAAACGCATGGTCATTCAAAGCATGCGCAAGCAAGCCTGGCTTTCACAAGAAATATCTGTAAGTTGCTGTATGTTTCGCAGTGATGAAAGATCTGTAGGACTAACTTCACTCGTAGAAAACGATAAAGTGATTGAGTATATGCGAAGTCAATGGTTGCATGAAGAGGACAGGGTAATTCACCACAAGAATAAAATGCGATGAGCGATGCACATGGTTTACGATAACTGCGATCATACTGAAGTCCACGTGCGCCTGTTTGACTCCAGATTTGATTTTACGGCCGTGTACGCCAATAGCTTTGCTAACGGATGGGCATTAGGTTCATGTATAGCAATTGTACCAGAACTTCAAACTTTCAAGCAGATAAAGCACTCCTTGTTTCTTGATAGATGTCGAGTAACGAGTAGAAGGTGGACAGCGAGAGAGAGAAAGCTTTCTATTAAAAAGCATATTTCAGCGCCGGCGTTTGTCTGACCACGTAAATGTTACTCGGCTTGTGGAAAAAAGTGGGTGCGGGGAAAGACCACATAAGAAAAATAGAACTAGCTAAAGTAAAAAAGCAACGTATTAAGAGACATAGTGCCCATAGGTGGCGCGATGTGAAAGTGAGTGACTAATGGAGAAATATAAAACATTTCCTACTTCTTGTCAGCAAGTCAAAGCGTTCCTCAGATTAGCAAACGTAATATAAAGCCGGACGCTGCCTGAGAGAAAAAAGCATTGCACCTAGCATGCTCCGTGGTATTAACTGCTGACAAATAGTACAATAGTTGACTCTGATTAAAGAGAGATTTTTTTCGAGTGGATGGCGAGCACAGCATAGGTCGCAGCGAGTTTGGTGCCCATGGTATTTTAAACACGGGTGAAATATTTTTATCCCTTTTCACACTAATTGTAATTTGTTGCCCGCAAACTTGACGTTCCCAAGGGCACCAGTGCTCGTCAGTATAGACATTGCCGTCGAGACAGCGTGTCACGGCCACCCTACGTTTCGTGAGATCGCGGAGGCATTGTTGTTTTGCTGGTATAACCCCGCCAAAGTTGTGTGTCATGCCGCGCAAGACACGAAACTAAACGACAGTGGTTCAGGAAATTTGTCCCATCTTTTCTCATGCAGGGCCTTTTCCTACTGTGTTGTTCCTCAAGAGAAAAGGTTGGGAAAGAAGGACTTGCTTCCTTTCCGGTGAATGTGCGCACGCACGTATTTTGAGCATGAATATTTGAGTACCTGTACGTATAGATGTCGATACCAGCACCTGCTGTTCGAATTTAATGTGAAATACTCGCGTCACTTCAAGTGAAGTTGAAAAAGTCTTGAAATAAAGAAAACAGCTATGCTTGTGTCTAAGACACACTAACTCCTCAGGAAAAATGTGTTGTGTATTTTCCTGTTTACTTCGCTCATCTTATTTAATGTTTTAGTCTTAGTCAACTTCCCTTTCTTTCTCTTGTTATCCGAGAGAAGGGACTCTCGGTTCAAACACAACTAATTACAAATATTTGTTTCATAGTTTGTTCATGTTGAAAAGCGTTCGAGTGTGACGCCGTTCTGATTGTACATACAGAGCTGGATTCAGTGTTCGTGATTGCTTAGCGCAGTAAAAGAACGAACAAAGGCACCGCTTGCATTGGCTTTCACCGAATCGTTGAACAGCCAAGCTGCTTAAGCTCAGTAAACATAAAACTTCCGACGAATGTCGGCGTTAATGCGACTAGGGTTGAAGCAATGTTACGAGACACCGTATTGCCAATTCTTCACTTCCATGTAGGCAACTTCAGTTTTCTTTTCCTAACATATTTTAATGCAAAAGCATTATATGCCCCATTACGCGAAAATCTGTCGTAGTCGACGGCGTGGTTGAATGATGGTAACAAACATGGCCAAAGGCTCAAAGACTCAAAGAGTAAAAACATGTGAAAAAATGCTCGGATTGACGTCAAATTTCTCAGGGAGGTTCCTGTAAACAAAGTTAATTAATGGCTTTGAAAATAAAATTTAGTAGGTTTGTGTCTGGGTGGAAAACCATCCAGGGCTTCTGGGGGTGCTAGACGAGCATGCTTTCCCGACGCCACGGCGGCTCCATGGTTGTGGCTGACTAAAGGTGTGCCTAGTGCGTGAGCCATTGGGCAAGTGACGGCGCAGCCAATTCGGAGGAGTTGGCGCCACGTCATGAGAGTATAAGTGTATAAAATAAAAAGCATTATTGTTAAATTGAACGCCGCTGAGCCGTCCTTCGAGTTATGAACTCCTCGCGGACAAGCGAGCTCATTGAGACGCTTGCGGGTTTTGATTTGGCCTTACCGAGGCGCAGTTAGAACGCAGGCGGGAGCTCCCGTGCACAAGCAACGCGCGGAAAACAAAAACATTTCCCCAAAGTGATTATACTTTCGCATTCCAACACGTAAGCAGTCTTAAGTGTATCTGCCGATTTTTTCCCTTCTCTTTAGCTCAACGCCCCTCACTCAATGCATGCACTGGTCCCATTTGGTTAACTTCACTTCTTTGGCCCCGCTCGGCTACTTTTGATGCCGACTCTTTCACTTCTCTGCAGTCGACCCCTGCAATTTTAGTGTTGCCGATTTATTCATTGCTTGCCTCTTGTTCAGTTTGTCTATCCGGGAACTTACCCAACGGCACATTCCCTTTGTGGAGGTTGTGTGTTAAGAATGTTCACATATACCTAGTGTCCCACCCAGTTTCGGCTACCAAAGGCCCAAGTTGTGCATTCCTAAGTTGCCTTTTCGGGTGCAATATCTGTGCATGCGATGACGGTAGAAAACTAGATGAGGTGATGAAGTTATGAAATTTGCAGGCGCAAGTTGGAATCAGCTAGCGCAAGACAGGGGTAATTGGAGATTGCAGGGAGAGGCCTTCGTCCTGCAGTGGACATAAATATAGGATGATGATGATGATGATGATGATGATGATGATGATGATGATGATGATGATGATGAACTGTCCATGCACAGTTATCTGCACCAATGTAGTGGCCCCATTTCACGTGAAAGAGGGTATAGATACGCACAAACATAATACATGCTGTAAAGTGGGTGAAGCTCCCAAAGTAAACTAATCGCAGTAAATTTACAAAGGCACAGCTTGCAATGTCGTTTGCCGATGCTTCGAATCGGCAAGCAGTGGGACTCAGCAGCGGGATCGTCCGGGCGTACACTGAAGCGCCACAGCTTTCAGTGCCCAAAGTCCGCTAAATATGGATGCCAACATCAAACAATTCAGGCCGATGCTCATAGCCAGAAGCAATTTGACTGCAGAAGAACGCCACCAACAGCCACAGGATGGATGGATGGATGTAAAACTTTAATAAAAGTCCTGAGGTACGCGACTCAGCGCGCAGCGGGCCGCTCCCACGTTGGGACAGTCAGGCCACAGGAGAGATAATTATAAACCAACCACATGGTTCAAGACAGATATACAACGTAATATAAGAATCTTGGTGGATCGACCAGTCAAGAGGTTGTTCAGCGACATCGCCTTTCGAATGTCAAGGGTCGTTTGTGCTTTCCGTCCCATTTGTGCGCTACGATGTGCGCGTGCTAATGATACGAAAGCCGCATCTCGGTGAACAATGACTGTTCGTAATACACCAGGGCATCTTGACATACACAAGCACACTGCGCTCCACATGATACAAGCTTCCAATGGAGGTATATGAGCTACGTATCGATTCATAGCACTGCGGCCGAAAGTCTCACTTCTCTCGAACACAGGTGGGGAACGTGTGGAAACATTTAAACAAATTAAATTCTGGGCTTTTACAGGCCCACATCGCGATCTTGTTATGAGGCACGCCGTAGTGCAGGACAGAGATTAACTTTGACCCCCTGGCGCTCTTTAGCTTGCACGCAATGCACGATACACGGCCATTATAGCATTTCGCCCCCATCGAAATCCGACCGCCGGGGCCGGAAATCAAAGCCGATACCTCGTGCTTAGCTGCGTCGCGCCAAAGCCTACTACGCCACCGCGGGGGTACATATACTGCGATTTAGTTCAGTTCATAATAAGTCAGTATATTCGCCTTAGCCCGTTGAACCTTCCAAACTCATCAAAAAGGCGTAACGTAAAACAAGCTCGTATTATAGAAGTCCATGTCTACGGTTACGAGCACCGTATAAAATGAACGACCACAGCGCGCCTTGCGATACTCCGAGAAGAGGCCACGTCTAAAAACTAACATGGCAGAGCCGGGGACCAACTGCCGCGTACGGAGATAAAGAGAAATATTCAGCGTTATGGAGGGATTCTGAGGAGCGCTGTTTGTCTCATCACGGGAGATCTCGCAACGGCGAAATCTTTGCAGAAACACCTGAATGAGGCCCGAGAACTGGTTTAACCACGTGCGTAGCGTGTTTAGTACTTTGGACAACGGCTGTATACAACGTATCATTTTCATCAGCAGATTTCAGGTTCACTGCAGGACGACGGATTCTCCCGAAGATCCCCATTACATCTGCCCGGCGCCAGCGAATCACATCCTGTTCCACTCCCATAGGCTTATGATTCCAGCTCATCCTCTGACGCCCTCGGCTGTGCCTCCCTTCTCATGTCACTCATTCACTTTCTTCATTAAGAATATTAGTAAGGTTCTGGTGCACGAATTGTGAATGACTGCCAAATTCACTCCAACCCATCAATATTTTTCACCAAATGTCATTCTGACAAGGATTGCACGGGGACTTTATGAAGAGATAGCAATATTATAATCTTGTACTTGAGGGTTCTACGTTCGAAGATCTCTGCTATATCAACGATAGGCCTGCTGAGCGCGTCATAGGGAAGTGCATGATGGTTGACTTAAAAAAATAAAACGGTGGTCACCAAACTTCTTCAGCACAGGGATGTAAAGCAACTAGGGCCACAGATTTACATTAGGCCATGCAGTATCTGCTCACAGAGAAAAACTTGTAACTCAAAATGAAACTGATAATTTTTTTACATACCATGTCGCAACTTACAACACAAATGCCGTAGTTGCCTGGCTAACACGGCTACCATTACACATAGAGAGATAGACAAAAATGAAAGGCAGGAAAGTTAACCAATGTCCCGCCCCACTGGCTACCTTACACGTGGGGAAGGTTAAAGGAGGAAGAAAGCTAAGAAATAAGAAGGTGAGCAGTTGAAGATTCATTGCACACGCACTCGCAGATGAAAGTTCACTCACGTGTATACGTTCACTGATGATGAATGTTCACTCACAAGCACTTATCTAGCCTGGTTGTCGACTTAGCACAGCTAACCCTGAATATGCAAAGCGAAAGCTTGGTTTAGCCTGGTTGAGTCTTGGTTTCACTTGATTAACCTTTGATTTAGCCGTAATTATTATACTTAGGTACACACTCGTCGTTAAGCCAGGTATAAATGATAAGCCGACCAGTCCAAGCGTATTGCAAGCCGAACGGCTTGTTCTTCCTCAGTCTCCGTCGCTAGATTCGCGCGCTTGGCATTCCGGAACCTCTCCAGTCAAGCAGCTCGCCGGGCAATATCCGCGGGGTGGTCAGAGGCCGCTTGCCGACGACGGTTCAAAGCCTCCCGCAACCGCGCAACGCTCAGAGAAGACGGCCCGACCTCGCTCTCATCCATGGCCAAGCTCGCACTGACTACGCGAGCGCGGCGCTCCTCTTAGCCAGGCGCGTGGCGAGTCACGTGGTCAGGCGGCGATCCAACTGAGGAGAGCGCATGCGCCAAGCTGGCGGCGGCGGCGGTGTTCGGCGCGGCGAGACACGTGAAGCGTTGCCAAGGCTACGGCACAGCTGCAGTCAAATGAAGGTCAAATTGCTAGCGATGGAGGAACTCGGCTCGACTAGGGTAGTAAATCTTACGCTTTAAAAGCGCATTAAGCACTTTGGTGGCCTTGTGCGTACTATAGGTCTTCGGCCAGAATCCAAGGATCTTAGTTTTCCAGAACGGTCTGTCATGTAGGTAGTTGAGACTCATACGCAGAACATCTGATCAAGTGTTGTAGGTATGACAATGGCACACCTTGTGTTCTATGGTCTCATCCCCTCCGCAAGAGTTGCCAACTGCGCTGTTAGCCATTTATAAGGAAGCGTTTGTGAATAAGAAGAAAAGGCCGGTAGGTTAACCAAGGCTTGGCCCGGTTGTCTACCCTGCACGTGGGGAAATGGGAAAGGAAGGTAAAAGGAGAAAAGAAGAACGAAAGTCATTGTGCGCGCACGTGTAGACGAATGTTCTTCTTTCTTGGGATTTACGTGCCGAAACCAGGTCTCATGATGAGTCACGCCGTATTGGAGGGCTCCGGATTAATTTTGACGACCTGGGGTGTTTTAACGTACTCTACAATGTTCACTCACGATGCATGTGTCCTCATAAGTTCTCGTCTAGTCCGGGTCTCTTGAGAAACTCCAATAGCTCTTTAGTGTCATTCTGCATACAAGAGGTACACATACCGAATACAGATAGAGGTACTGCGAACAGTTAGGGACTACAAAAAAGCTAGAGCCACGATCATACCGGAATCACTTTTATGTTTGAGACAATGGAACAGAAGATAGAAGAGAAGCACGTGCAATAGAGCAGTCAGGTATCGTAAAAAGAAAATATGCTACATTGATTGTTACCCAGCAGAAAACAAATGAACAAGTCTGAACATTTGTTCTTCTTCTTTCTGGGGTTTTACGTGCCAAAACCAGGTCTCATGATTAGGCATGGCGTAGTGGAGGGCTCCAGATTAATTTTTACCACCTGGGGTGTTTTAACGTGCTCTACAATGTTCACTCACGATGCATGTGTCCTCATAAGTTCTCGTCTACTCCGGGTCTCTTGAGAAACTCCAATAGCTCTTTAGTGGCATTGTGCATACAAGAGGTACACATACCGAATACAGATAGAGGTACTGCGAACAGTTAGGGACTACAAAAAAGCTAGAGCCACGATCATGCCGGAATCACTTTTATGTTTGAGACAATGAAACAGAAAATAGAAGAGAAGCACGTGCAATTGAGCTGTCAGGTATCGTAAAAAGAAAATATGCTACATTGATTGTTACCGAGCAGAAAAAAATAAACAAGTCTGAACATTTGTTCTTCTTCTTTCTGGGGTTTTACGTGCCAAAACCAGTTCTGATTATGAGGCACGCCATAGTGGAGAACTCCGGATTAATCTTGACCACCTGGGGTTCTTTAATGTGCACTACAACGCAAGCACGCGGGCGTTTTCGCATTTCGCCTCCATCGAAATGCAGCCGCCGTGGCTGGGATTCGATCCCGCCAACTCGTGCTCAGCAGCATTTTTTGGCTAAGGCCGCATTTGGCTAAGGCCGCATCGTGCTCAGCAGCATTTTTTGGCTTTTGGCCTTAGCCGCGGAGCCACCGCGGCGGGTTGAACATTTACCGTCGCAACTGGGTCAAGTCAGGACTCAGCACATTAACTCTAAAATCGGGTTTCTGCCGGTAAATTCGGGGCAGTTGGCATCCTATCTGTACGAGGTTTCATCACACGCCGTTAATTTATTTTAATCTTTTTGATAGATAAGCTCGCTACAAATCAAATGTTACTCGTGTTTTCACATAACTTGCAAGTTGCGCTCCCTGTGACCATCAGTGTGCTCGTTTCCTCATTGCTACACGACTTAAGCGTTTTCCAGGGTAGAAGAAATGGAGGAGAAAATTAGTTGTTGAAATGGAAGAAAGGAAAAATTGCCTCAGAAGTCACACCCCAAGGGAGTCGGGAAGCAAGCTCAAGCTTTGTAGTCTAAGCTGCCTTGTTATTACTTTTGTTTTGATCTTTTGTCTTTATCTAGTGGTCAGGTGCGAACTCCCAATGTAGAATTCCCCACGTTCTGTGTCACTGCAATCATTGTTTAACTCTGGGCTTCTGTTCTTGGCCAGCCAAACGTTATCTCGCACCCGTATGGCTACACATTCAGCTGACTGATTTCTCACGGCTCCATGACACAGGCAACGGGAATCGAGCTATGCACTAAAGCCCGACCACTGTACTATAACGTCAATCAGTACTGATATCTGCTCCGAGAACACTTGTACGCATGGAGTGATTTCACCTTTAATAATGTGCTTCCTTTTTGTCTTCCTATCCTATTTTCTAAACCTACTTTCACTGAAGTAGGATGACTTGCGTATAGCAAGGTTGACACGCTAACTTTTCGTAGAAGTATTTTTCCAGGGTGCACATGTATGTGATTCAGTGTTGTAATCTAGCCTCCAATACTAGGTCACATCCTTGTACAAGGACGCTACCCAATATGAAGTAACGAAGGAATATCTTAGTACCTATACACTAACTTTTTTTTTTAGGGGGAGGGGGCTTCGGTTGATGCAGACAGTGCACGGTCACTGCGAACATTGTCGGTCACCTGTGCTGCCGTCGGCAACTCTGATAAAAATAACCCGTGAATACAGCAGAAAACGGAGCATGGCTGCCTGATCCAGGGATAAATGGACATGCCCTTTGAAGCATGCCGCTGCGACTTACGAAGCCCTATTAAGGTGCTCGACCCCGTCTGACGTAATGTGTTCCTTCACGATGCATTGATGCCGAAGCCTTACAGTCAAAGGGACGGAGAGTGGTAGCGCGAATTTTTTTTTTTTTCGGCACGACCACCTTCTTCTTCCGTTGTTCATTCTGCTTCTAGACTGTAAAACAAAAATCCAGCTATTGACTAAGACAGCAACGACCATTTTCTGCATGCCAAAAGAATGCGTTGCTTTGCTCTCTAACGAATACCGCCCGCTACACCTCACTACATTAGGGCACTATTGCACAATAGCTCGTAAGAATCCCACTCACTTCCTTGACAATATGAACTTCTGTGGGGTAATAACCATCAACTGCACTTGCTTTGACCATACTATATACGTTGAGCGCTGCCTATGGACTACTCCCATTGTAAAGAAATTTCACAATAACGCATTTACCTCGGCCCCGCATGATCGAAAACTCATACATATTTTCACTTGATTAGCTGATGCTTCCGCGTGAAACTTGAATAGGACAGTTTCAGATAGCATAGACTTAGATTAGCCTCAGCGGATATTTTGACTTTTCACATACGAGTGAATGCGTCACGAAAAGCTCGCAAAAGTAGCCCTTTTTCATACGGAAACGTTTTTCATGCCGCAATGGAGGGTATACGTACCCTCCATTTCTCCATTTCGCCTCACGGCGAAATGGGCGAAATTGAGGGTATGTATACCCTCCATTTGTTGATAGTCCATCTTCACGTGGTAGAAGGGCTGGCGAATTTTTTGTTCAACTTTTTTATACATATCCTCATCATCGTCAGCTTACACTTATATCCGCTGCAGGACTAAGGCCTATCCCTGGGATCTCTAATTACCCCTGTCTTGCGCTAGCTGACTCCAACTTGCGCCTGCAAATTTCCTACTTTCATCACCCCACCTAGTTTTCAACACATACGTCCGGCGGCAAATCCCGCATCAAAAAATTGGAGGACGCTTAAGGTTTGCCTTTAAGAGTGGAACGCGACAGCGTTATCGGGCCTCGTTCGCATCGCATTTTTCTTTGAGTAGACTACACTGCAACACAGAACGTGGGAAAGCCAGCTTAGAAAGACCAAGCTTACACCGATCCCCTTAAAGTCAGCTTCACTTTTAAACAGAAATGCATTGCTGGGAAGAAGTTTTTCCAGCGGCAATATAAGTTGACTTATATTAAAATGTGAAAGACCTAGCACATTTTTCTAATTATTTCATTAATTGTTTGCTATTGCCCCGAGGCATGCGCGTGTCCAAAACGCATTAGGCAGGCGAAGTCCCAATTTGACCTGCCGAGGATGCGAGCGCCATCTGGATATGAATTTCGCAACTAACCGATCCGAGCGCGCCGCTGTTGGTATGGTAGAAAAGCTGGAAAAGGAGTTTGTGTTTGAGTTTCCTCGTAACAGAATTATGTTTTCTCGTACATCCAAATTATAATCCGGCGTCACCATGTCTGTAGGTTGTGGTTATGTTGTACTTTACCATTTTTCTCACGAATTTCACTGTTAGAAATCTAATTTTTGTTCACTAATACCTTGCACCACGCGGAAGGCCTGCGTGGTCGAGGTTTGGGGTAGTTGACGACGATTTTCTCCGCCATGGACGCCGACATCTATGCCCACGCCGGCGCCAACGCCAGATTTTCTGCGACACGGGGCCCTTAACGGGCGAAAAAAAACTGCCGATAGATATCGCTCTGTGGGAATCGATGTTACACGAAGCAGTGTGCAGGGAACCTACCAAGTTAATTAAACGACCATGAGTGCACCAAGACATAGGCGGCTGTATCATGATCTAGATGGCACGCATCTCATGGCATTCATGTCATGACCTATCATTTGTGTGTGGCATAAACTCGTCATACTTGCAAGTTTTGATACCTACCAAGTTTACGCAACAACCATGAGAGCACCAAAACGTAGGCGGCTGTTTCATGACATACATGACACGCACGTCATGACCTATAATTTATGTTTGTCAAACACTCTTGTCATACTATGCCAATTTTGGTACACACCAAGTTAACGAAACGACCATGAGAGCAACGAGAACCAAGACGTACAGGCGGCTGTTTCATGACCTACATGACACGCATGTCATGACCTATCATGATTGAATAATTCACATAATTACGCTAATTAACTTTTTAAATAATAATTTTACGGTACATCTTTCAATCTACCAATTATAGCCGCTGAGTTCGCAAGGCGTTTCCACTTGGAACGAATTATCAGGACTGAACCAGTTTCGAGATATTAATTTTCAAAGTTTCCGACGAAATGCATGGGCGTTCCAGTTAACTTTTTGAGGAAAACGCTGTTTTATGCATTGAAGCACAAAAGTAACTGGAACGCCCATGCATTTCATCGGATGTCTGGGCCGCTCCCATGGCGGTCATTTCCCATGTGGCGCCCCAAGCACCTATTGAGGTGGGGCGCCTTCGGGTTGAGGTCAAACACCCCTTTCCAATCGTCGAGGTCCCATAATGGCCGAGCACCAGGCCGGGAGCGCGCTTGTACCTATTTTACCGGTAGGCACCCGGCGGCAGCACTTGCCTCCCACAGCCGCGGCGGATGCTCGTCTACAAGGCCGTCTGTGGTTGGACAAGAGGCGCCCAGAGACAACAGCTGAAATCTCTATTGGGCCCTCTTTTACTGGAACGCCCATGCATTTCATCGGAAACTTTGAAAATTAATATCTCGAAACTGGTTCAGCCCTGATAATTCGTTCCAAGTGGAAACGCCTTGCGAACTCAGCGGCTATAATTCGTAGATTGAATGTTAATTATTCAATTAGGCGTTTTGATTTCTCGTGGAAGTAATGGCCGCCTCATCGCGTAGTTTAGATCAAGGATTATAATTGTGCTATCTGCCACAGGCAATTTTTAAAAATTTGGTGCAGCTAAAATGAAACACCCTGTATAGTATATTCATGTCAAGAGAAGCGCAGTCGAGGACGGCAGAAAACTAGGTGGGGTGATGAAGTTAGGAAATTTACAGGCACAAGTTGGGCCGGTATTTTGTAGCGATGCCTTTCCGGTAATAATGCCTTTTCGCGCATATCGCGCTTTGTCAGTGGTCGGAGCGACGGTCCGTTCGCGTTATCAACGGGATCAGCCGGCCGTGAGCCGTGGATGATAAAACTAGAGTAGAATAAGTCATAATGCCTCACTACAAAATCGCAGCCTTGGAATCAGCTAGCGCAAGACAGGGGTAATCGGAGATCACAGGGAGAGGCCTTCGTCCTGCAGTGGATGTAAATATAGGCTGATGATTTCGATGATGATGATGATGATGATGATTCCACATATGCACGATTGTAACGCGCGCCTTTTTTTGAACAGGTGCCTTCAAATTCGCATGTCAAATTCAAATTCAAATTAGTTTTAACGTAAATTGACATGTGTACACGTTTATCTTTCTCCGGTGACCGCTTTTCACAGGCTAACCAATGTTACACATCATCACTTGGCGCAGCACCCACCCGCTTGTATAGGAGCTTCCTCGAATGTTATTTATGGTTCTATCCGTGTTGAATTTCTAATGTATTAAATGGCACTGCAGATGACTTTCTGTGGTCGGTAGACAGCGAAAAGGAGGTGTCGTCCGACTCCGATAACTGCTGACCGCTAATATTGAGCTGTGTGCGTGTCTGTGCGCCTTTGTATGTTCCATAAAATCGTTTCAACAGGGTACGCGTCGACTCAGGTTTCATTACTTGATCTGAGCATCATAATCGGCACCAAGTTACTTTTTGGATGTGTGGGTGATAATATAACGGCGCGTTACAATCGGTGGCACGGTGGAATCGTGCAAATACGGTATTTCGGTATTTAAAGGCGAATGCTAACATAAACAAGCCTAAGGTTCACCGAACGCGCATTTGCAAGCGCTATTCGCCCCGTAACCTTGCGTGCTCCTACAGGCCCTAAACAGCTTCATGCGCACAAAACAACGAACCTAATTCATGTTATTTAGCATATTGCCATTTCGCAGCCTCAATTGCGCTGCTAGCTAAGGACGCATTACCTCTCCCTAAGACAGAAAACGTTAGCAGCAAACCTATTCCTCAAATTCGCCTCTCCCGTGTACCTAATTTGTGGCGTATCAAGTTTTCTGCTGCACAGGGCTCTTGCTGCGCCATAAGTCTTTCATATACAGCAATGCCATCATGTGCTGCCCATCAAGCCATCTGCATACACTCCGCACACCTGCATAAAGAATTGCATGAACGGAAGGATAAAATTATCAAACTCTGCCATTGTATTGTTACATATACAAATGACCGCAGCGCAGGACCTGCGGCTACGGTCGGGTTGACGGTGCCTTCTTCTTGCAGGCCGATTCACAGGCAGCCTTGGTGAGGAACCGGTTGGCACCGGTCAGACACCGGTGTGACTCTAGCACGCGCCGGGTAAGCCTGAAGCAGTGCCTCCGTCCCTGCACCGCCGACGAAGGCGCCTCTGCCGCGAAAAAGGGGAACTTGAGCTGCTCGCTGGAGCAGGGCTGAGTACGCGGTGCGGTGCAGGGCGGATATCGTGGGTTTGTGCAGCGGGCCGTGCACTGGTCGGCCGTGGCGAACACGGCGCTGCCGTTGGCAGGGCATCCGCCCGCAGGGAAGTTCCAGGCCAGGCACACCCGGCCGTCGAACCACCACCAGCTGGTGCGGACGTCTTGCCTGCGGGATACAGGAATATGATGGGAATGGACGAAAGAAACCACCGTAAGGACATGCCGCCTGCCCTGTAGCGGGATATGGAAGTAATGGGATTGAAATTTATAAAAACATTAGACCAAATAAGCTGTGCACATGAACTACATGAGGCCCTGCGGGCAGTCTGCGACTCTCTCCACGTGCAGGTAGCAGAGTAACGCGCTTAAACCCATCTGCCGGTGAAAGTCTTAACCAGTGACCCCAGATTTCTTCCCTCCTAGAATATGTGATTGTCCGATCCATCTAGTGCAGTCAAAACCTCCAACTGTAGCGGACAGCTCTTACAACGGAGATTCATGGCCCGATGCGGAATGAACAAGCGGCCGTGAATTCCCCGCCGATTCAAGACGATTCGTCGCTTCAGATCATGGCTCAATATACTGAATATACGGGAAACTGCCAGCGCAAGTGTAAAGTATGAAGGCTTATGTTGGCGACACCGAATAAATTTCGCATAACAATCAGCACCACGGTGGAGTTTGGAGTTGTCTATTGGAAAATTCACCTGCTGGTCCAATAACTAACGCGTTTTGACATATATTGACATGTGTACACGTTTATCTTTCTCCGGTGACCGCTTTTCATAGGCTAACAAATTTTACACGTCATCACTTCGCGAAGGACCCACCCGCTTGTATCGGAGCTTCCTCGAACGTCATTCATGGTTCTATTCGTTGTCTGTTGTCACCGAACCTTGTGTAATCTGATTGTATGCCACCGCCGTGGTTGTTTAGTGACTATGGTGTTGGGCTGCTAAGCACAGGTCGCGGGATCAAATCTCGGCCACGTCGGCCGCATTTCGATGGGGGTGAAATGCTAAAACACCCGTGTACTTAGATTTAGGTGCGCAGTAAAGAACCCCAGGTGGTCCAAATTTTTCGGAGTCCCCCGCTACGGTGTACCTCATAATCAAATCGTGGTTTTGGCACGTAAAACCCCATAATTAAATTTTAATTTTTTATTGTATGCGCGACGCGAATTGTGTAGTACATTCTGGGAAGCACGCCGCCACCAGCGATTACGCTAGAACCATCGACGAGTCATGTATAAAAGCCGACGCCCTTGACCCGCTCATCAGATTTCGACGATCGAGGACTGCGCTCGCCGCTGTCTTTGTGCTACAAGTGTAACTTGCTTTGGTTGGTACAGGTGCGCCCAATAAAGAGTTCGTTTCGCGATTGGCAGTTCTGACACTGGGTTCTTCGCCTTCACTGCAACGTGATAATATGAAAGAAGTACGAACGGACGACTGCGCGTTTTGCATGTTTGGTGATCAGGTACTCCCGAGTAATTGCAGCTGCGATAGGTACCGCTGTATCCAGATAACAAACCAGAAGGATGTTTGCCCTTCTGGATGAATAACCAGAAGAAATGCGGAAATTTAATATATAAATATATACAGGGTGTTTCAGCGAACACTTTTAAAAATTCTTAAAGGTCGCCTGTGGCAGATAGTACAATTGAACACTTGAGTACACTTGATAGTACACTTGAATACAATAGTATACTTGAACAAGAAATTGAAATGCATAATCGAATAATTAACAGAAATTCGCTAATTAAGTTTTTAACTAATTACCTGATGGCCCATATTGCAATTTACAAATTGTAGCTGTGGAGTTCGCAAGGCGGATCCACTTGGAATGAATTGTCGAGATTACACCAGTATAGAGATATTAATTCCCGAACTTTGCGGAGAAATGCATTGGCGTTCCAGTTAGGTTCTTAACAAAACGTCGCTTGTTGCATTGAAGCACAAAATTAACTGGAACGCCAATGCATTTCTCTGCAAAGTTCGGGAATTATGATCTCGAAACTGGTGTCATCCTGGAAATTTATTCTAAGTTAGTAATTATTATTATTAGGTTATTAATTCTATATATGATATATATATATATATATATATATATATATATATATATATATATATATATATATATATTGACGCGCGCTCTATGTAGACATTGAAACGACTATGACGATATGTGCTTGAACAGACTCCGTGTAGTGGGATAGGGGGAATTCGAAGACGAAGACGTCTGTGTTCGGGTGGTTTTTTTATTGCGATAGCAATTATATGGACACTCAAAAGCAGATTTCTGCCGTCGCCGTCGCCGTCGCCGTCGCCGTCGCCGTGAGGTTCCGTATGACGTCAATGGAGATGAAATCGTCGCCGCGCGCCGCCGAACGCTGTATGTGCGAGTGAAAGAGCGCTAGGGACGCGCGCTTTCACGGGGAGTGAACGCACGGCGGAGAAGAAACGCGCGTTCTGCGCTGTGCTCCCTTAAGGGCTGCAGAAGTAGGCGTCTCTTTCCTCCTCTACAATCACCATATATGTAGAGTAAGGGCCCATTCACACTTGCGACTAGGTGAGGTCGCGCGACCAAGTTGGTCGCAAAGCGACCAGTCGCAAGTAGTCGCAAATGGTCGCTTTTCTCGAAATGCGACCGTTTCGGGCCAGTCGCTCACTGCTCGATTTTTCAGTCGCGCGACCGCAGTCGCAGAACAGCTGAACCAATCAGATGCGAAGGAACAGGACGTCTGTATACGCTGACGCTTATTTTACGCGGCGATGACATTTCAAGCTGACGTGAACGGCGTATCGTGATACATTTCGGTTTAGCGACTCGTCGGTCGCATTTGTAAGTGTGAACATCGTTCGTCTGGAGTAGTTTTCTGGTCGCCAGTCGCAATTGGTCGCGCGACCTCGCCTAGTAGCAAGTGTGAATGGGCCCTAAACGTACCTTCTTCCGACGCGCGAACGGCTGTGGGGGAGGGGGGGGGGGGGGGAGGGGCAGGGAAGGGAGGCGACGTTTAGCTGCGGCACCAAGTGCCTATTTCATAGAGTTTCTAAATAAAAAACCTAGAGGGAAAAGTGGCGCTAGTGTCTACGGGGGTTCTCCTGAACGTCGCCTCAACCTACATGGGAATGATGGGAAGTACATGCTTCGGATTGACTTCTGTCTTGAAACTGGTGGCGTTTGCATGCGGCGCAGTAAACGAAGCTGTATAAAAACATTTTCGTGCAAAATTTAATTTTATTTATGTTGTGTTTAATATAATGCATAATACATTGAGTAAAGTTTGTATGACTTTGAGATTGAAGCATGGTTTACCACCAGGGTATGCATCGTTCTGCCTGATTTAGCGCCATTGAATAATTATTTATTTACTTTCACAACAGCAATAACAACCGTGCATGTGCTTATATAAAAAATACTCATCAAATATTTATGGGAATAAAAATTTTGTATTATGAAAAAAGTGTTGCGCCTTTGAGAGAAATGTTACAAGTGTCGTCTGCTACGACGCCTGCTCGCTGCGAACGCGGGGAAAGTGAACTTTTCTCGCAGACGCACTTGCGAACTCTCTCGCTCTTTCGAAAGGCTGCATCGGCTGTCACGATTGATGAACGTCTTCGAGTACTTTTAAACACACCTGCTGCAGTGCTATCTTGGACGCTTGTGGCCTCTTACGAGCATGCTTCACTATATTTTATGTTGACGTACCGCTTCTTCTGAAGTGCGCGCCAGCAACTGTTATGTCGTGGCTTTGCGCTTACCCGTTTTGCGACAGCAGACTACAGCCAGGAAGCAGCAACCTTTCCTACCACAAATAAGTTTGTGTTCTACGGATTGTAGCAACTGTGCTTGGAGCAAAACTAAGCGAAACCAAAACTGACAAAAAATACCTGTAGACTAGTTCGCCAGTCAACAGAATACCAATCCGTAGCCTGTACTTCCCATCATTCCCATGATAGTTGAACGATCGCAGCGCCACATTGCCCTCTAGTTATACTAATATGAAACTCTATGGCCTATTTATATCAGAGGCTCCGGCAACAGTCACCAACGCCGCACGCATTTTGAGCGAACGCGGGCAAAACGCCGGCGGCGTCGACAACAGTTCTGCGTGTTGCCGGTGCTGCTGCATGTCCAAGTTTATACAGCTGATAAAGCTGCTATCATTGCTCCGTATAGCTCTCTTCAAATTTGCTATCGCAATTGATGCTTCGCCTTTCAGGTGAAACTGCGACAACTTTTTGACACGCTGTTCCGCCGTCTTGTTCAACGTGTTCTTGCCTCTTGTTCGCTTGAACCGCGACAATATATATATATATATATATATATATATATATAAACTTCTACCTGCGATTCGTTGTCCCTCATCATCACCGACATGCCGGCCGAGCAACGCAAGGATCCCTGGATCGCTTCTCTGCTTGACGTTCTCTCTCACCGTTCGCTTGAATCTGTTTCACGCGCCATTCGTCGCCAAGCGCAACACTTAGTGGTTCGTGAAGGCTTGTTGTACCGCCGCAATTACCAAACCGATGGCCGCAGGTGGCTGCTTGTTATCCCACGTCACCTGCGCTCGGACATATGCACCGCCTTCCACGACGATCCTTAATGCGGCCACGCTGGCGTATTCAAGACCTACTCCCGCCTACGCCTGAGGTATTACTGGCGCGGCATGTATCGATACATTCGCCAGTACGTGCGGTCATGCCTTAAGTTCCAACGCCGCTAGACTCCCCCTCATAGCACCGCGGGACCTCCTCTTCAACCTTTACCGTGCCCTGTACGACCATTTGACTGTGTTGGCATTGATCTTTACGGTTCCCTCCCGAACACTCCTGCAGGCAACCGGTGGATCATTGTCGCCGTCGACCATCTCACACGGTACGCTGAAACAACTGCGCTGCCAGCTGCCAGCGCGATAGACGTCGCTCGCTTCCTTCTTCGCTACCTCATTTTGCGACACGGTGCGCCCCGTGAATTATTAAGCGATCGTGGCCGCGTCTTCTCAAGCGCTATCGAGGCACTGCTCCAAGAATGCCGCATTGTTCACCGCACCACCTCTGCATACCATCCTCAAACCAATGGCATGACGGAGCGTTTCAACCGTACCCTTGGAGATATACTTGCGATGTACGTGTCCGATGATCACTCCAATTGGGACCAGGTGGTTCCCTTCGTCATGTACGCCTATAACTCTACGCCACAAGCTACCACCGGCTTCTCTCCTTTCTTTCTTCTATATGGACGTGAACCATCATGTTCCATGGACACCATTCTCCCCTACCGACCCGATGTTTCTGAAGCCACGCCTGTTTCCGAAGCGGCTGCTTATGCTGAAGAGTGTCGCCAACTGGCTTGCTCGTTTACCGCGCAAGACCAATGTCGCCAAAAATCTCGCCATGACGAATCCGCATCTAGTGCTCACTATTCCCCAGGAATGCTAGTTTGGCTCTGGGTCCCGTCCACTACTCCCGACCTTTCGACCAAGCTTCTCTCGAATTACCATGGTCCCTACCGAGTAGTAGAGCAAACGTCTCCCGTGAACTACATCATCGAGCCACTCGAGCCATCTTCCGACCACCGCTGCCGAGGGCGTGAAACAGTTCACGTCGCACGGCTGAAACCGTGCTAGGACCCCTCCTGTGCTGTCATTCCCCCAAGTCACCAGGTTGGCTCCGTTCTGCGTGGGGAGCGATTGTACCGGAGCACATCGGCACCAGCTCTGTGCCAGCCAGTCTGGAAGAAGACGTTGACGATCGTGTGGCTCGCGCTAGGTCGGTTTTCAACGAACCAGCTTGTTTTAACCGTCAAGCTTGTCAAGTCTACCTGCCGAATACTCTTGTCACAATGTATATATATATATATATATTGCCACGTGTTAGTAACGCTAGAGGACGAGGACGAAGAAGTGTTGTTGGCTGCTGCAGCCGAATCAGTAAACAGCCGTTCGCTCGGAACGGACTGCCTGCCTTTTCCTCTCGCGACAAACTGGTGGAGGTGCTGGGCTCGCATACGCCCTATGCCTGCTGGTCCTGAACCAGAAGCTACCAACGCTAGTACCTCAGAGACTGCAGAAATCCGTCGAAGCAGCCGTCGCCTCCAAGGTCTTCCACCGCAGTACAGTCCCCTGGCAAACTCTGCGAGGAAAATGGCAACAACCGCTAAGCCAAACCGAGGAGATCCCAAATGCTGCTGTACCTTGCATTGTAAACGCGCCTCGCACGCCTAACCCGTTCCACGGCGACGCCTTTGAGGACGTAGAGGACTGGTTAGACCATTTCGACCGGGTCGCCACCTTTAATGACTGGTATGCTCGCCGTAAGTTGAAGAACGTCTACTTTTCCCTTTTAGACGCGGCAAGGGTATGGTACGAGAACCACGAAGCTTCGTTTACCAGCTGGTAGGAGTTTTACCGCCTGCTTCGTGACGCCTTCAGTACCCCTGAAAGGAAAGAAAGAGCCGAACAGGCACTATCTTCCAGGTTCCAAATGCCGAACGAAACCGTCGCCATGTTCGTGGAAGACATGACATGATTGTTCCGTCGGGCCGACCCACTAATGCCAGAAGACAAGAAGGTGCGCATGTTAATGCGAGGCGTAAAAGAACAGCTTTTCGCGGGCCTCGTGCGCAATCCTCCTACAACGGTGTCACAGTTCGTCCGTGAAGCAACAGTCATGGAGCGCATGCTTCGGCAGCGGCTATCGCAGTATGAACGCCAGACCACCATGACTGCGGCATGCTCGCTTGTACCTGCAAGGGATGGCAGGGAGTCCCTTACCGAACGGCAGGTTGTTCGAGAAGAACTCCAGAAGTATTATGGATCGACACCTCCGTGTGCCGCGGCCCTTACGGACGTCATTCAGGAGGAAATCAGGCAGGTGGTTCATCAATCGCCACCAACGCGAACCGAACCTCCTACGTTCTCGTACGCCGATGCTCTTCGGGCTTCTACGCCGTCAACGGCCCGTTTCCCGCATCCACCTACAGAGCCTCCTCGACGCTTCCCAAGCCCAAGCCACCGCACGACTCTCCAATGAGACTTTCGTCCTGGTCCGCGGAAGTCAACGGTATGGCGCGCTCCCGACAACAGTCCGTTGTGTTATCACTGTGGGGAGGCTGGACACTTCTATCGCGACTGCCATTACCGACGGATTGGTTTGCGGGGATACCATGCGGACGCCCGTTGCCCGCGCTATGGCGAACGCCCACACGAAATCGAGAAGTACTTGGAAAGCAACCGTCTTCCTCCTGTCCCTCAGCGAAGACAGTCGTGGTCGCCGTCACCTCGTCGGCACACATCACCAAACCGCGCTCGATCCGCCTTTGATTCCACTGGAGTCACCGGCGGAAGCCCGCGCCAGGGAAACTGAAAACGGCGACCTCCGGGGGTGAGGCCGCTGTCATGCGAACCGTCAAATATCCTTCGCCGACGCCACCCCCTCGCGACGTACCGCTGACGCCTTCCTTCGAAACCGCCAAAAGAGCTTCTGCTGCTATTACTGTTTCCGTCGACTGATATATATATATATATATATATATATATATATATATATATATGCAGAAATGAAGTGAAGTCAGCAAGATACTTTGTGTTGTTAGACCCTTTTCGTGTACTGCAGCTTTGCAAAGGTTTTGCAAGCACTGATGTGCTTTGTACCTCCTGCATCCGAGTAGCAGCGTCTTGTCGAGGCACGCCTCGAGCGGTGGCTCCGTCAGCACGCAGCTCGACTCGCATTCGCGCCACGAGGTGAACCGGTTGGTGCCGCGGTTGCAGAGCTGCGCGGGCCGATCGTCGGCGGTGGCCAGGCAGGCGTTGAGTGACGCGCGGTAGAGGAACTCACGCCGAGGCTTGCGGCAGTGCGTGTAGAAGACAGCGCCGCACTCAGGTTTCGCCTACGACAAACAGCAGCGACGAGAAGAATGTGACGGTGAAGCTCTAGCCATCAAACTGTGGCAACCGGAGCTAGCCAGCCAAGCCAAGGAAAGTCAAGCTAAGGCAGATTTGATAGATAGATAGATAGATAGATTAGCAGGATTGGACTGATTGATTCAACACCCCACAGCAACATTAGCGATATGATAAATGATGTAGTAGAGGTCTCCCGATCAATTTGCGCCCCTTTGGGGTTATTTTACGAACACTATATACGCATAAGTAATATAAGTAAACGAGCATTTTTCAATTTTGCCCCACCGAAATGTGGCCGCCACGACTGGGAGTCGAACACGCTATCTCCGGCTCAGCAAAGACTGGCCAGCACAAGGACTGGTGAGCGTTTAGCGCTGCTGACATTTAGTAACCGGCTACTAAGCAATACTACGAGGCAGATTTCATGACAAATTGATAACTTCGTTTATTGTTTCAACTGTATGTGGATAATACTTCGCGTCGATCGGTCATCGTCGTCAGACTTACGGGTCTTCGGAACGGCAGCGCCAACAGATCCTCGGCAGTCACCGAGTCACCGCTGGCATTGCCGTATCCCACGCCCGGCTGTTCGGTGGTCAAGTCCTCCTCGGCTGGCTCACTCGTAGTGGACGGCGTCTTCCAGGAGGCCCCCGCTGATGCCTCATTTGCCTCAACGTCCCGCCGCGGGGGCTCAGTGAACGGAACCATGCCCGGGAGCAGCGGTTCGGTGGGCGCCACTCCTGAACCGAATGATTGCCATAGAGGGTACATTTCATCACCAGCGTATACGGTCCTACATCGGTGGTCACTGAAACTAATATTCACAAGCCTGCTCCTCAATGCTTTCGAGAAGAGGGCAGCCTTTCAGTTTAAAGCCACCAGGTTTGGACATTGCAAACAAACACGTGCAAAGGCATTCTTGTCTGCTAAATATTACATCAATGTTCGAGGCCACTTTTCCCGCCATAAGGGATTACGTCATATATACGCCTGGAGCCTGAAGCGCACAGATAGGCAGCAACACTGCGAGGAGTACGGGAAATGTCGCAGTGCTGACGACAAGCCCACTTATTTTGACTGCGGCGAATCAGGCGCATTTCTCGCCACACTTCTTGGGCATCGCGTAGCACCCAAAGAGGCCTCTAGAAATTTCCCATGCAGCGTCAACAAAAAAGGGAGACGAAAAAGAAGAAAGTTTCCTCGTGCCATGGCCTCGCGACTTTTGTTTTGCTTGTATTTCGTCCACTCTACATAACATTCCCTTTAAAAAAATCATACAGATTCTACAAGGTTCATCTGGCAGCAAAGCTTCCACAGAAGCCGATACGTTCAAAATATGGCGGAACATCGGCGTTTCATGTTTCTTTGATCTTAGCACTATCTTTGTGACGAGGGAACACTTCCGGGGCAGCAAAAAATAATGTGATGCCATTTCCTTTAAAAACAGAAGTGGCGTCATTTTTGTTGTCTAAGGCGCGAAATTTGTTTTTCTGGCCTGAAATTGGAGCTGTATCTTCAAAGGGCCCGCAATTCGTCTCTATGGGCTTTTCTATCTTTTAGTGAACTCTATGTGCGCGCCTTCAATAGCTGCATTGCATTACATTCGATTGCGGCGTGAACGCCTGCTTTGATATCGGCGGCTAAAAAGGAGGCATTTATTGTTAAACAAGAAGTTAAAGAGAGTTTCTTTTCTTTCCTTGCCCCACGCACGTAACACTGATTAAGAATTTTATTTTTCTTGAATGAAATCAAACTATATCTCGTTTTATGAAAAAACTGTTTTCCTTTCTTAATGTTTGTTCCGTCCTCACACAATCGCTGCTCCCATAACCACCCTTGTTGACGTCGGTGACCATTGGTTCTGGACCGCTTTTCGCCCGAAGATTCTAGACCCATTTGGATCGACTTTGGATTCCACGCACTGTGAAAATCGGTGTCGAGCGAAGCGCTTTGCATGTAGCTGGCTATCGCAGCCGTCGTTTGGGGTTGCGCAAAGCGTTATCAGATGGACCTACATGATTCTCTAAGGCAAGTAATTGATACTGTGGGCGACGACAGCCGCAAGGTGACGACGACGGCGATAATATGACGGTGAGGGTAGGACATATTTATTGTATTCCGTGAAGAAACATTATAACCTCTCCCGACACACTTTAGGCGAATCCGCAAAGCCGGTACTATTACACATAGCGCATTTAAGCTCTAGCTGCTACTAGGGAAATAGAGGGTTGGCAAATATTCACGCGTTCCATTCGATAATCACGCGCCGCTAGTTAGTGAACCTACTTTAGCTTCTAATACGCATAGAATAAAGCACAAACGTCTATGTAATTGAAAGACTGCGATTGAAAAACAAGTATGGTGCACCTCATAACCTCATAACACCTCATAACAGCCGACTTATCTGCAATGATCTGACTGCATACATCTCAAGTACAAATTTTCACCACCAGTTCGCGCCGCATACTGTCTTTCGTGACTTTCTGTGTCAATTCAAAAAAGTAATTGACTTGAATCGCAAACAGCATGCTCGATTCAATCGCTATAAATCGTGGGCTCTTCGAGTAACATCTCATGGCATGTTCCGGGTGGTTGCCGGCCCCTTTAAATTCCCGCGCCAATACCCCTGACGCCATGAATTTCTGCAGCTTATGCTCCGCACCTTTTTTTTTCATTTATCAATAAATATTAAGCACAAAGTGTTAGAAAGTGAGAAAAGACTCAACATCGCCACTTCCGCGGTGCATAAAGACAGGCGTGACACGAACACAAGGAGAACGAAAAGAACAATCACACCCCCCCCCCCCCCCCTCTCTTTCGTGTTGCCCAGCTCGTTCTTAATACAAGGCCTGTCTGAAAAATCTCTGATCATGCTTATTTCAGGGAAAACAACAGAGCAGATGATGCAACACTGTGTATCCTACAAGGAGGGTCCGTCATGTGTTGAGCATGCAGGTGCCACGACCTTCGCTTGCAGTACCTCTTGCATTGAGTACTGTCTTCCGATCTCGGCGTGATTCTTCAGTGGCCAAAAATTACAGAGCAAATTTAGGAACAATATTACGCAAAGTTCAGCGCTAAGCTTGGGGATTGTCACGCATAATCAACCCGAAAGATCCGAAGAGCGTTTGTAGATGACGCGATGGGTATGAAGCTGATAAGCATGTGGTGCAAACGATTCAAGGAAGACTAGACATCTGCTGAGATTGAGCCACGCTTTAGGAGGCACTCACTAAGCCATGGGGATAGGGTTTATCATTATGAAGCACGGACATTGATAATGAGAGATGGTCGGTTAATTCTCAAAGAAATTGCTCAGCTATAGTGCAGTGGATCAAATATGCTGTGAATGCCACTTTAAAGTCAATTTGGGTAAGCAGCGAATATCTTCAATATCTGTGCCCAGGATTTCGGCAAATTATAATGCCTGGCAACGGCACCAATATAACCACCCTTCTTCATGCAACTTCGGCTCATGTGATTCAGTATATATAGCCCATCACAGTATTTTGGAGATTTATAAGCCCCTTACTATCCAGCCCCTGCGACACTTGTTTTTTTTCCCCAACTGGCAGTGTTCCGGGACTGATATTAAAAGGGATGGAAAGATAACGGGACTCGATGTGTGAAGCAGGAGGGAGATGCTTTGAAAGGGTTAGACCAGCGACGCTCTGTTTTTTTTTTTTTTTTTTTTTTTTTTTTTTTTGCACGAAGCATGGTCAGATACTTTTCAGAAAGACTTTTTATATCCGTGTTTTGCGCGCCAGCATTTACGCACCATGAAAAACTACCAACTTGTTCAGTTTTGTGTCGCTTCCAAGTAACAACATTAGATATCTTTCAGTGCTCAAAAGCAGCCCAAGAGTTGAAATAAATGGAATGTGGAAGACGGATGGAACAACCGTATAGCTTATCACTTCTCAGGACGGCTTCCAATCCGGACGTCGTCATTCCAAATTGACACCACATTCGATGCCTTCCGGCGTTTTCTAGTCGATAGGCATGCTTTGCGTGAGTATATTAGCGTAACGCGCCACGAGGCACCCTAAGGTTTGCCGTTCTAGGCTGCCCAGGAGTGCCCAGGGGCGCTGCTTTCAGCCAATGAGCGTTGGCGTAGGCAAGTTCTCGGACAGTCCCAGGCGGTCAGGGACGACAAATCGAAGATACCCACCGCTTGCAGCGAAAATCATTGGGGTTACCTGGCTCATAGTTACGAAATTACAACGAAAATTACTAGAAGGAACTCTGGCGCAACAATTGTTCAGGCCCCGTGGTTGCCAACCTGCGGCGGTGGCTTAGCCCCTTTAGTGCTGCGCTGCGAAGCCCGAGGTCGCGGGTTCGAATCCCGACCGCGGCGGCCGCATTTCGATGGGGGCGAAATGCAAAAACGCTCGTGTCCCGTGCAATGGGCGCACGTTTACGATCCCCTGGTGTTCAAAATTAATCCGGAGTCCTTCACTACGGCGTTCCTCATAATGACATCGTGGTTTTACCACGCAGAACCCCAGAATTCAATTCGAATTCAATTCAAATCTTCGGTCCTGTGACTTCAAACGTTCTTGAGACGTTATTTATTGTGCTTTACCTTTGTAAACATCCGAACACTAAACACAGCAAGACAATTAGTCTCTGCGCACAGGCGTATCATTGCTGGTTCTAGTGCTTAAATGCAATGTATTAATGTGAGGCATTCTTTACGAACTTCAGACGCTTTGAATCTATCTACCCTCCTACGTCGTCATGCCATAACAGTCGTTTCTTCAATAGAATATATTAAAATAGGCATCGGGGGCATGACATGTATGCATACAAAACATCAATGACATGTCATGACATCAATGCTATGACATATTTAATTGTCATGGCATGTAAGTCGTGAGCTAATGGTATGAATGAAATGGTGCCGTTGTGGTCGTTTCTTAACCCGATATATATCAGGATATGAATTACATGCATGCATGACCTCACATGGATCACATGACATGTCATGAAACTATTCACATGCGTGTCATGATATGCATGGCATAAATTGCATGCCATGTCATTTGCATCATGACATGACTGTCGAGACATACATGCACATGACTTGTCATGGCATCAATGACATCACATGCTTGTCAAGGCACGTTTGTCACAAAATAAATGGTATGAATGACATGATTCCGTCGTGGTCGTTTCTTTAACTCAACATCTCATCATCATTTTTATCAGCCTATATTTATGTCCACTGCAGGACGAAGGTCTCTCCCTGCGATCTCCAATTACCCCTGTCTTGCGCTAGCTGATAACTCGATATCTATCAGGATATAAATCGCATGCACGCATGACCTAACATAAATGACATGGCATGGATGACATGCGAGTAACGACAATTACGATAGAACATGCATGCGCATGTTATAACATCAGTGACATGATATGCTTGTCAGGGCATGCATGTCATGACATAAATGGCTTGGCTGACACGATGCCGTCGTGATTGTTTTTTAACTCTATCTGGACATCAACGACATGATATGCGTGCATGACCTGACATGACATGAAAATGTGACCACATGAATGGCATGCGTGTCATGACATAAATGTCATGTCAATCTTGTCATGTCATGCGCGCACGGATCGTCACACATATGCTGGAACATATCCGGAAAAAGAAACAATCCCGATGCCATCAACTTATGTCATTTATGTCATTCCTGGCATGCGTGTCATGTCATTCATGTGCTGCATGCCATGTAACTTCCTTCATGTCATGGATATCATGACACATAACTTGTTAAAAAATGGATCTGACATAAAGAACAATCACCTCATGTCATGCCCGCCCATCTCGTCACACATATGCTGAAAGATACCCAGCTAAAGAAACAATCACGATGCTATTAACTCATGTAATTAATGTCATTCATGACATGCATGTGATGCCATTCATGTGATGCCATTGATGTGATGCATGTCATGTGGTTTCATTCAAGTCATTGATATCCAGATACAAAACTTGTTAGAAAATGGACCTCAAGGATAAGAATCATGTCATGACTTCAATGTCATAAATGAGATCACACGCCCTTAATGCCATTCTTGATATGCGTGTTATGACATCCATGCGTAACGTGAACAACTTGTAATAACAAGATTGGCATGAATGCGCATCGTGGAATGTATGTGTCAAGCCATGACACGATTCCTATAAATATCATGACATGAATAACAAAAATGTCATGAATTCATATCATGCATGCATGCATGCATGCATGCACGTCATGACATTATTACTGTGACAAGAACTTATGCCGAGCAAGTGGACCAAGTTATCATAACTTGGGCCGATGTGATGCCGTGATGGTCATTGCATCGTCATTCCAGGTTCGTAATTTGACTCTCGCCTCGGGTTCTCGCGACCTGCACTCGAATCGGATGGCTTGCGTGGCCTCTAGGCAGCAGAACAACACGTGATAGTTGCGTCTCTTCAAACAGCCGCCAGAAAGCATGGTTCCGATAAGCGTCGATTTCCGAACGCTAGAGAGCAGCCCATTGCCTCCTCGTTCTTCCCGAAACTAATACCGGATTTTCAAGGCATTTCTCGTCTGTATCACCATCAGCAGCAGCCTATATCTTTGTCCACGGCAGGACGAAGGCCTCTCCCTGTGATCTCCAATTACCCTGTCTTGCGCTAGCCAATTCCAACTTGCCCCGGCAAATTTCCTAATTTCATCTCCCACCTAGTTTTCTGCCGTCCTCGACTGCGTTTCCCTACTCTTGGTATCCATTCTGTAACTCTAATGGTCCACCGGTTATCCATCCTACGCATTACATGGCCTGTCCAGCTCCATTTTTACCTATTAATGTCAACTAGAATATCAGCTATCCCGGTTTGCTCTCTGATCAACACCGCTCTCTTCCTGTCTCTTAACGTTAGGCCTAACATGTTTCCTTCCATCGTTCCTTGCGCGGTCCTTACCTTGCTCTCGAGCTTCTTTGTTAACCTCCAAGTTTCTGCCCCATATGTTAGCATCGGTAGAATGCTATGATTGTAAACTTTTCTTTTCAACGACAGTGTTAAGCTCCCAGTCACTATTTCGGGATGCCTGCCGTATGCACTCCAACCCAATTTTACTCTTCTGTAAATTTACTTCCTCGTGATCAGGGTCCCCTGTCAGTAATTGAACTAGATAAATGTACTCCTTTATAGACTCTAGAAGCTGACTGGCGATCCTGAATTCTTGTATTCTTGTCAGGCTATTGAACATTACCTTTGTCTTCTGCATATTAATCTTCAGCCCCACTCTTACACTATCTCGGTTAATGTCCTCAATCATTTGTTGTAATTCGTCCCCATTGTTGCTGAATAGAATGTTATCTGTGAATCGTAGGTTGATGAGATATTCGCCGTTGAACCTCACTCCTAAGCCTTCCAAGTCTAAGAGCTTGAATACTTCTTCTAAGCATACAGTCAATATCATAAAGGGGTCGAACAAGGAGAGATTGTGTCTCCTTGCATGACCCCTTTTTTGATAGGTATCTTTCTACTTTTCTCGTGGAGAACCAAGGTTGCTGTGCAATCCTTGTAGATATTTGCCAATATATTCACGTATGCATCCTGTACTCCTTGATTACGTAATGTCTCTAAGACTGCTGGCATCTCTACTGAATCAAATGCTTTTTCATAATCTATGAAAGCCATATAGAGAGGTTGATTACACTCAGCAGATTTCTCTATTACCTGATTGATGACATGGATATGATCCATCGTAGAATAACCCTTCCTGAAGCCATCCTGTTCTGGTTGGCTGAAGTCAAGTGTTGCCCTGATGCTATTGGAAATTATCTTGGGGAATATTTTATACAATACTGAAAGCCAGCTAATTGGTCTATAATTCTTCGACTCTTTAACGTCTCCCTTCTTATGGATGAGTATAATGTTGGCGTTCTTCCAGCTTTCTGGTACACTTGAAGTCGTGAGGCATTGCGTATAAAAGCCGCAAGCTTTTCAAGCATGATATCTCCTCCATCTTTAATTAAATCTACTGTTATTCCACCTTCTCCAGCCGCTTTTCCCCGCGTCATGTCTTGCAAGGTCCTTCTAACTTCATCACTAGTTATAGAAGGAGCCACTGTATCCTGGTCATCACTACTTCGAATGAAAGTAGCCTGGCTGCTCTGGGGACTTTACAGGTCACTATATAATTCTTGCGCTGCTTTTACTACGTCATCAAAATTGCTAATAATATTACCCTGCTTATATTTCAGTGCATACGTTTTGCCTTGTCCTATGCCAAGTTTTCTCCTCACTGTTTTCATGCTGCATCCATATTTTACTGCTTCCTCAACCTTTTCCACGTTATAATTTCAGATAGCCCTTACTCTATTCTTGTAGATCAGTTTCGACAGTTCAGCGAATTCCATCTGATCTCTCAAGTTTGACACTTTCATGTCTTGCCGTTTCTTTATTAGGTCCTTTGTTACTTGGGAGAGCTTACCTACTGGCTGCCTTGGTGCCTTACCTCACACTTCAATTGCTGCTTCTGTGATGAGCTTAGTTACGGCTTCATTCATTACCTCTATGTTTTCTTCATCTTCCTAATCTAAAGCTCCAAATGAGTTTGCGAGCACTAGCCTGAATTCCACTGCTTTTACCTTTACTGCGTCTAGGTTGGCCTGTTTCTTCATCACTAATTTTCTTCTTTCTCTCTTCAAATTGAGAGAAATCCTAGACCTCACTAACCTATGGTCACTGCACTTTACCCTACCTAACATTTCTAGATCCTGCACTATGCTGGGATCGGCAGAGAGTATGAAATCTATTTCATTCCTTGTTTCTCTATTGGTACTCTTCCCAGTCCACTTCCTGTTGCTGTGCTTCCTGAAGAAGGTATTCATTATTCGGAGCCTATTCCTTTCCGCGAATTCTACCAACGTCTCTCCTCTAGTGTTCCTAGAATCGATGCCGTAGTTGCCGATTGCTTGCTCACCAGCCTGTTTTCCCCACTTTTGCATTGAAGTCGCCCATGACTACCGTACTGAGTTTGCACCTTTCTCACATGCTAATTCAACATCTTCATAAAACTGTTCTATTTCTTCATCATCGTGACTGGAGGTTGGGGCGTAGGCTTGTACTACCTTCATTCTATACCTCATATTCAGCTTTATTACGACGACTGCTACCCTCTCATTAATGCTGTAGAATTCGTCATAGTTGCCCGCTATGTCCTTATGGACTAGAAATCCTACCCCGAATTCTCTCTTATCTGGAAGACCTATGTAGCAGAGGACGTGGCCATTAGTCAGCACTGTATGAGCCGCACCAGTTCTTCTAACCTCACTAAGGCCAAGAATAATCCAGACAATGCCTGATAATTCCTCAAACAGCCCTGCTAAGCTAGCCTCACTAAAGAGCGTTCGCGTGTTGAAGGTTGCCAGGTTCAGTTTCCAGTGGCGGCCTGTCCGGACCCATAGATTCTTAGCACCCTCTGCAGCATCGCAGGTCTTACCAGGCCGCTTAATCGAACACCGACACCTGCTCTTTCCTAGTGCACATAGTGTCCGGGCATGACGACGCTGCGCTGAACTTCACTCTGGCAGCGTCGTGGCTCGGCCAAGGCGAGCAGTACACCACGCGACTCATCTGAATGGCTATAAAATGACACTGGCTTGAGGCTGTGCTACAGCATCGCTGTCAAGTCACCCGTTTGTGTCCTCCGAGTGGTACCACGTGCTGCCATCCATGATCATTTAGTTTCTGCGTTCCTTACCCATCTCGCACCTCCACGCCGCTCGTACACGTGCAGACCATGCGATCATCGTTACCGTCGTCATCCGTCTTGCGGCTGTCGTCATGCACATACCCACTCTCGCGTCAATTCTAGTTCTCTGTACTCTCGCGTCACACACGCAAATACTGGATTTACAGAAACACATTGATCAACCTAGTAACGCTTTGAAGAACCCCAACTGACCTGCGGCGGCGCCATCGTGTAGGCGGTGACCGGCGACGCTCGCTGCAGTCGAGCGCCGGTCCACGATGCTGGCAGTGGTGGCGGCAGCCGACGCGACCAGCAGTATGGACAGCAGGGCGGCGCCGACAATAAGGAGCTTCTCGCCTCCCATCCAGTCACCCCAGCGGCTGTTGTGCTCGGACGGCACGGTGTCCGTCGCCGTGGCGACGTCGCGACGTGTGCACTCGGCAGAGACTCCAGGTGACTTCGCAGCCACGGCGCCTTGGCTACTTCCGAGCACCGCATGTGTTGGCCTGCGACCCGAGCAGCCCACGCGTAGCTACAATATACAGGGTGCCCCAACTATCATGCGCCGAGATGTAAAAATATGCAAATGCCCCGTAGCTGGCCAGAAACAAGGCAATGTTGTTTGCCGTCACTTGGAGATACTCAGATCTTTTTGTACTCCACCTTATTAGATAATTAGCTCTAAATAATCAACTTCTCAAATATTATAATTAGATGAAAAGTGTCAATGAGAAAATTGTAGAGCAACATGAAAAACGCCCGATACAGCTGTCCCTTGCTCAATACGTGCTACATAAAAGTGTTTTCCGATTGTGAAAGAAGCCAGCTAATACACGCAAAGTGCCTCGAGCGGCCAGTCCCACGGCAACTTGTGGCTTCAAACGGCCTCGTTACTGTAATCTCGCCAGGTCCTTTTTTGAACACAGTACAACATAATTCAATAAATATTTAAAGAAGCATTATTAAAATATTAAAATTGTCCGACAGCAGCATGCGAACTCAGGTTCTGGTCCTGGAACTCAGGTTCTGGTCCTCAGGTCCTGGTCGGTGCGCTTCTTCACCAATACGGTATGATGATTAATCACCAACTCGCCCAACTTTCCACATTACTGAACTCAGGACGTCTAGCACAGATGCCCGATATTGAAGCAATTACGCCATGGACGCATGAATTGACAACTGACATGGAACGCCCTTATGAATTCATCGCGGGCAAGCCAGTGCCTTGGGAAGCCTGGCACGTTTCGATTTGGTCACCTCGACAAGCTGAACCGTTGCAATTAGTAGTGATTGTGCGCGTTCGCAGTGTCTTCTGCACTTCGAAAAGTACACATCGCTCTAAAATTTACGGCAATAAAAGCACGTAAAGCGTAATAAACAAAGCCACAAGAACGTCTGAATCAACAAGCACGAATATCAGACAAATCCATGTACTTCCCATCATTCCCGTGGCGGCTGAAAGATTGCAGTGCCAGAGTTATAGTAATTGTAGAAAACTATGGAGCGAACGAGCACAACAAGAGATGAAAGCGAACGCGGAGCATAGCGAGCGATAAAATACGGCGAGAGCGAAGAGAGCACGAGGAGGAAAGCGGAGGAGGAGGGTGCAGTGGAACCATGACGCGGAAAGCGGAGGGGGAGGAGGAGGAGTGAACGGCGAAAGCGTGAGAAGAAAAACGTAGTGCCGCGCAAGACGGACTATGGCGACGATGGCTACGAGATGGCGCCAGGGTAGTGCGCGTCGTTAGGGTGACTGGATGTGCTCGCTCGCCTCCGCTCCGTTCGGGCGGGTGCGCTCATCGAGGCACTCTACGCGTCGTCTGTTTACCAAAGCACTGCATGAGCGGAGGTCTGTCTGCGGCGGCTGCTGTGAATCGCGCCCACGGGCTGCCTCTCCCAATCTCCCGATTAGCGAGGAAGCAACTCCACACTTCGCTCCGTTTGAAACGTGCCACACGAGACAGATTGTCCGCGCCAGCCTATATATCACGAAATGAAAACACGTATAGAACTGCGCTCAAAGGGAGTATCGTAATCGTCGGTGAAATTTTTTCTTCGCCTCATCCATGCCGCAGTAACAGTACCGAGGCGCCCGAAAGCCTCCCCGACGCATGAAAAGCCCTCGGTTGCGAGTGCCGTGGTGCGGAGAAGGAGCCGGCCATGCCCACCAAAGAACTTAGGCTCTCTGTGCTAATGGAACGGCCGCAGCGAAAGCTGCTAGCGCGAGCAGTCTCGAAGGCCATAATCGCCTCCTGCGAGATAGCGCGCGCCTGCAGTGGTCGCTGCGCCCATCGATGTAAATTTTTCATCACAAAACAGACATCAAACCTCACGTGGTTTCGACAGGCTTACGTGCTTTTGCGATGTCTAATAGCTCTTGTAAGAAATTTTCGCTGTTATGATCAATTCGAACATCGTTTTCAGGCTTTTGAAGAAATATCGCATAAACCCGGCCTTGGGCCACCCGGATCTCCTAATTCATATTAAACCGTTTTTTTTTTTCATTTATCTCAAATTATGTTCTTCATTGCAAGCAGCATATTGCGCATTTCAGCCTATTCAGGTGGACTACCGGGAGAGGCGGACGTTACATGTGCGACAAATTGCAGTGTAGTGTTCAGGCGGTAAATTGAAAAGGTTCATTACCTATTTTAATCATTCGCTTAAGGGCACATGTTCCATGCAGAAAAATTGAAGTCGATGAGTAGTGAATTCACGTGGGCTTAGCAGGAATCCTAAGGCTAGTGCTACATTTGACATATTCGTCTAGAAAGCCTGCTGCTAAAATATGTATCAACATTGCAGTTAAGATCATCTCAAACTGCTTTGCGAACACTTTTGGGAAACTTATCTGGAGCGCCAATGTATTCCGTAGCATACTTTAGGGCCTGATGTATCGAAAGTGGTGATAGCTTTACGAATGTTTGTAAGCAAGCACATGACTTCAATACTGCTCGGCAATAATTTCACAATTGCAACATGTGTGCTAAAGTGAGTAAATTAAAAGTTAATGAACGAATATTTTATTGAGACACTTGGCCATTCCAATTGCTCTTGTAGGTAATTTCCGCCTTTCCCGTAAGTTCACTTGGAAAGGCGTAGCCACGTCATCTGTCACAGGTGACTTTGTTTAATCTGTTCGAGCTAAAAAAATTGTACAGAAACCATCGGTAATTACTGTCAACGTGAGCGAATAGTCGAACCCTTCTAGAAAGCTTCGCTTTAAATTTAAAGAAATGATGCGCCTGAATGCGTATATTTGTTGAAGTGAGGACATTCATATAGGTAGCGTTTCTTGTTTCATTGGTAAGTTTCATAGAGAGCAGAGCCGTTTATCCCAACATGTACTATCGACCAAAAATGTTTACGGACCAAGGGATCTGACAAGAAGCTGAATATCTCCGCAGCCTCAAAACGCAGCCTGGTATTCCCATTTCCAGCCTCTACTAGTATAGGCGAACAACATTGTGATGTACGATTTTACTGGCTACTTTTAAAGGCTGCTCGGATGTTTAGCGTTTTGTAAGATCCCGTGGTCCTTAAACTTATTTGGTCGATAGTACATCCGTAGCAGTTTATATGGACAGTGCATGCGTTTTAAAGAGCTATAGTTGTTGGCAGTCGGCGACTCGGCTACGAATGTGCCAGCAACTCGGTTGCGCAAGACCACGCGTCCACGCTCTTTGAGTCGGCACCTTTGTATCGGCGGTGAAAGTGCAACCACCACCAACCACCGACCACAAAAACAAGTGAAAGGGCCAAAGAAAGCTATTCGCTTTAAAAAAGGTGGTGTACAATCATGACGCGCTAAGGTGTGACGACTAGCAAGCACGCTTTCCTAGCGCTGTTTCAATAATGAAATGAAAATACGAGGCCTCCACGTACTGAACGGGCGCGGTGTCGCTGCTGCTCCCACTACTGGTGGTCGTGCTGCTACTGCTGCTGCTGCTCGTGGTGGCGGAGCTGTCGGCGGTGCTGCTCGAGTCTGCACTGTACGGGAACGTCGAGCGCTGCCAGTGCCACGGGACCAGCGGAACAGAGCCCGTAGTGAACGTGGTCGACGAATCGGCTGTCCACTGCGTCGTCTCGGGGTGATGCTGCGCCTGCCATGAAAATTTCGAGGACGCTTAAGCTTCACCTTTAAGAGCGGAACGCGATAGCATTCAAAGATCCCTAAATGCTTGTCAGGATTCCCGGCAACTGCAGCTTTCTTTTTTCTCCACCTTCGCCTCGGCACACCACTGCCGTTTCACGCTCCCTACGCTGCCGAGGAGGCGAGCGCCACCTGGACAGCGGAACTACAGTGGCTAGTCGAACTGTTCTTCTTCGCCGTCCGCCGTAGGGGTTACGCAGGTCACGTGACCAGGAGAGGATGAGAGCAGCGCCGGCGGAGGCCAGCTCACGTGACCAGCATAGGAGGAGAGGCACGCTGGGGGAGGAGGCGACCAATGAGAGGCCGCGCTGGGCGCCAGGAGGAGAGGCGATGGGTATAAGAGAAGGTGTTTCTCTGCAGCGTGCTCTTCCGGATAACGAACGCGCATAGCAGCTAGGCTGCGATGCGACTATGGGAAGATCACGAGTAGTGCGTACTCCTGAGGAAGAGGCTGCCTACCGCGAGCGTCAGCGAGAGTTGGCTCGTGAACGGGCTCGTCGCTTGCTCTCATTACTGGCGCGCAAAAAAGGGGCGTGCACGCCAAAACACAGAGAGAAATCTCACGCGAAAAAAAAAAACTGAGAGGACCGCAAATATGCAGCTGCATCAATGAGGCAACGCGTAGAGCTGCTGCCGAAGCCAGCCGTGTTTCCCCGCGTTCGCGCCGAACGCGTGCGGTGTCCATGACTGCAGCCTATGCCTCTGGCGGCGGCTCGGTAGGTTTCGACCAGAGAACTGGACATTCGTCGAGTAGCGTAGGAAGTTGCTGCCTCTTCTCGCCTCGCAACGCAATATAAAAAGTTGTCGCAGTTTCACCTGAAAGGCGAAGCATCAATTGCGATAGCAAATTTGTAGAGAGCTGATACGGAGTAATGATAGTAGCTTTATCAGCTGTATAAACTTGGACATGCAGCAGCACCGGCAACACGCAGAACTGTTGTCGACGCCGTCGGCGTTTTGCCCGCGTTCGCACGAAATGCGTGCGGCGTTGGTGACTGCTGCCGGAGCCTCTGATATAAATAGGCACTTGGTGCCGCAGCTAAACGTCACCTCCCTTCCCGCCCCCTCCCCCACGGCCTTTCGCGCGTCGGAAGAAGGCGCGTTTGCTCTACATATATGGTGATTGTAAAGGAGGAAAGAGACGCCTACTTCTACAGCCCTTAAGGGAGCACGGCGCAGAACGCGCGTTTGTTCTCCGCCGTAGGTTCACTCCCCGTGATGATGATGATGATAAGTGGTTCTTGAGGGAAAGGGAAAGGTTGGCGCTATCTTCTGCAGCCCTTGAGGGAGCACGGCTCAGCGCCAACGGGGAGGGGTGAGTGGGAGCGAAAGAAGAAAGCGCGCATCCCTCGCGCCCTTTCACTCGCACATACAGCGTTCGGCGGCGCGCGTCGACGATTCCATCTCCATTGACGTCATACGGAACCTCACGGTGACGGCGACGGCGACGCCGACGGCAGAAATCTGCTTTGGAGTGTCCATATAATTGCTATCGCAATAATATAAGTTCCTGTTGTAGATCAGTGTTTACTTGTGTTCACGCAATTACATCACAATTGCACATGTGCACATGTAACACTCTGTGTAACACAGCTTCGATGTTCGACCATCGTCCTGGACTGGAAGGGGTGGTAAATTTTTTGCAAGTAATCTAGCCGGGTGCGCCGCCGTTGGTATGGTATAAATGCTGGAAAAGGGGTTTGTGTTTGAGTTTCCTCGTAACAGAATTATGTGTACGAATTACAATCCGACGCTATCATGTTTGTAGGTTGTGGTTTAGTCGTACTTTACCATTTTTCTGATGGATTTTACTTTGAGAAATTCAATTTTTTTTCACTAACGCCTTGCGCCAGGCGGAGGGCCTGCGCGGTCGGGGTGGTTCGGGATGATTTTCTCAGCCACCGACGCCGAATTTTCTGCGACACCAGGTACTTAACGCTATCGCGTTAAAATAACAGGTTTCCTCTCAAATTGAGGCTCTTCAGACGAGGCAGTTTCCCGATGATTTTTTTTTAAGTTTGGCAAACGCCGCCTAATTACGTGACAACTCAGTGCTAAATAGGGAATGACAGAGGGTATACTTCCCTACCACACTGACTGTGAGCACTGACTATAGTGCAACTCAGTATAGGCCCTTTTATCTGCACTGTGGAAGAAATGTACTTGTCACACCAAAAAAATCACAGCATATCCACGGGGTGAATGATGATGAGTGGGCGAAGCTCCGGAGGGAATCATCGGATCTCCCGCTTAAGGGGACGCTAGCACAAACGCGTTAGAAACGTGCAGTACTCTCTAGTAAGGGGGAGCGGCCACAGCGTCTTACGCAGCCATTTACACATGCCGGAACGTGCACCGCGTTTGCCGACGCCATCGCATGACTGCTGAGAGAGTATACCCCCCGTATTCATAAACGCTCCTCGACTTGAACTTGACTTGCCACCGCCTTGGGCAGCGCGTTCGAAACGCGTTGAAGGTAAGGCGGAGAGGCCACAGCGTCTTACACCAGCTTCTTACACGTGCCGTAACGCGCTAGAAACGCGGCCTTTCGTTTTAATGTTGGGTATTTATTGCCATCGTGGTGCGTGCGTCTATGTGCGCTTCGTGGCGTAGTGGTTAGCGCCGCGCGTTCGGAAGCGAGGGGTCCCTGGTTCGATTACGCGCTACGGACATAACTTTCGGAATTTTTTTTCATAAAACGCCGGAAGCGTTCTCCGGAAACCGGAAGCGGAACCGGAAGTGGAGCCGGAAGCGGAAGTCGGCTTCCGGTTATACTATACGTATACATATATATGTATATATGGGTATACATACATATACGGACACACAACGCCATCTATTGAGCAATTCATAAAACTAGACGTGGCTACCTACTACGACGGGGACGAACGGGTGCCGCTATAAGGAGCTTCGCCCCTAAAAACTTCAGGTCGTGCTTTTACTGCACCCAAGTTTGCTAAGAAATGTTAAAATTTGTTGTCCCGCTGTACACTACAAGTACACCCGCCCACAAAATATTACAGACCATGAAATCTGAGAAAAGGGGAATATCACCATAGCTTCACAACCGAGACTCGTATTTGTATTTCGGGCATCGACTAGAATATGCTAACATTGTCGTGTACAGTTTTACTGGCTACTGCTACAGCCTGCTCGGGAATCGAACGTTTTTGAGAAGCCGTGGTCCGTGAACTTTTGTGGCCGGGAGACACCTACCTAGTGTGTTTAAATGTAAGAAACACGCCTCATGCATTCAGGCCATGTATGCAGTTTTGTTTTCTTTTTTTTTGTGCGTTTAAGAGTTATGTTTGTGTATCAAGCCACATTTTCGCTGTGTAGCGTAATAGAGGCTCTGTGAGGAACCTATATTATTCGAGTACACTATACCTATATATTTACTGACTATTGCAATGGACGACATTAAAGTTTTGAGCGCCACCTGTGGCTCCAATGGCATTATGGGATATTTGGGGGTCAGTTTCGGTTTTTAAGGCTATATGCGCTACCAGCTAGACACCGCGGCCGCCGCAGGGTGCCGCTATGAGCCCGCTCGCCAAGCTCGCCATCGTAGCGCTCAGAAAACTGCGTGTTCTGATTGGTCTCTGTGGGTGAGCATGGCGACGCGAGCCAGCGCACTCGAGCTGGCTCATGTGCTCGCGCTTCGACGCGCACGAAATGTCTCGCACTGTCTGCGCAAGCTGGCTTTATGCGCGGAAGTGTGTGTGGTCAGCAGCGTATGCTTTCTTTAGCGGGCCCTGTGGCTACACTCGCCGTCTTAACCTCCATTCTGAGAGAAATATCTGAGAAGTTGTCTGCCCTGCGAAACCGGTGAAAGGCTTGTCAACGTTGTCGGACGGCTGCTGCAATCAATATGGGTTGCGCAATGTTTTTTTTTTTTTCGCGAAAGACTTTCTGAAACATCTCTCAAAGATCAAAACACACCCGCAGAAACCTCGTAGCTGTTGTCATTATACACCAAGGCGTATTTTTCGGCACACGCTTGGAAGTAAGCGTCAGCAGCAGGCAGCGCGTAGGTGGAACCCGTCAGTGGCCCCCGCGCATTTGTCAAAACGTGTTGGAAGACACATTCACAGATAACGGTTCAAAATAACATTTTCAGTATTGTAACCGGCGTGAGATATATTCTGGTGCATAACACACAGGGCGAAGAGCCCCACGACAAACTGTTTACGCACCACATCCCCTTAAGTGCGATTTCGGCCAGAGTGTCTCCGCACATACGGACAGGTGAAATGGTACAGTGTTAGCCTACGCAAAACTTCATATTTTCAGGGCGCGCCACTGTCTTCTGAGCAGTGCGTCGTGGCTGTGCGTTAGCATTAGGTTGTGACTCACGAGCTTGGCTGCATATACCCGGCAATCAAAAAGCGAGTGCGAGAGCACGGAGGAACTCGGAGCACCGACTGCGTGGAGACGTATGGCGGTGGTGCCTGCACAGCATTTTGCGGCTACTTGGGGTCGTGCTTATATTTCTAACATGTTGTGCAATGTTTAGCTAAGACGGTAGAAAAGGGTGTTGACTCCAGTTACGAGGCACGTCCTACGCACGTGGTTGCGAGGGATGCTTGTGACGCAGACGATGGAGCGGCTTTCCTCAAGATTCCCATAATGCCTTACCGGCGGCTGCTTGAGGGCGTGCGCCGCTTTCTAATGTCATCGATTCTCATGCTTGTTATTACCTGCTAAATTCAGCGGGTGATTCAAGATATGTCACGAAGTTGCAGCAGGTAATTGGTAACCAGTGCGGCAATTTCAGCTCACGTGCACTTTTTATAGAGTGGGCACCGTAGAGCGGGTGAAACGTTGCAATTCTCAGGTTAGCAGTTATCGGTTGACAGACTATACTTCATAGTCGTCCAGAGACGGCCCGACGCGACACTGGCTTGATCTCGGGCGACGATGCCAGGAAGCGTGACAAATGGATACGACCGGGCCGAGAGCACTAGTAGCAGAGGTGTAGCCAGAGAGACGGGGTGGGTGGGAGGGGAAAACGAACACGTGCACCTAGCCTGCCTCCCCCACCTCCCACCGAAAAAAGAAATGGTGTACCAAGGATGCCTGGCCTAAAACGACAAACACCCACCTGCGCCATTCCCCTGTCGTGGTCAATCAAGTGCCAACCTTTTGCTTCCCACCCATTCGATAAACATTCCTGGCTACGCAACTGACTAGTAGTCAGTAGAAGCAGTAGTTAGTAGAAGCAGTAGTAGTAGAAGTTAGTAGCAATACTTGTGGCAGTAGTAGAAGTAGCAGTAGTCGTAAAGAAAGTGCCAGCAGCGAGCAGCAAGCGTAGTAGCCATAGCAAATAAATCGCTTACGCCCTGTCCTCCTTGCCCCTGGTACAAGACTCCAGGCGCCTGATGCGGTGTCGTTTGTGTCGTTCCCAGTTGGTGGCCATCCGCAAGAGGAGGCAGCGGCGACGTCACGTTGACAGGCTGCCGCGGAGGCGGCGGCAGCAGTATCGGCCGCAGCTGCCCTTCTGACTGGCAGGCTCGATGCCTCACGGCGCGCAGCTGCTCGTGCCTTTCGCACGTCGGCGCCTTGCACCTTGCGGAAGACGGCAGGCTGGAGTTGATGCTGTACGTGAGCTGTCCCAGGGATACATCTTGAGCGGGGGCACTGGGCGCCGGAGCTCGAGCGAAGCTGGTGCTCGGGGTGTCGTCTGTCGTGTACGGAGTGCCAGTCGTGGTGCTGCGGAAGTCTTGGCCACGGCGCGTTGTGGTGTTCGTGGTGTCCTCGGAAACCCAACGTCTCATCGTCGTAAGCTCCGTGATCCTTCTACGTGGTCGCCTTGTGCGCGTGGCAAATGAGAGAGCGTGCTGCGCGGCGCGTGTTGATGATGATGATCATGATGATGTCCTCAGCACATGGCTCGTACTCCGGCGGATTGGCCAAGAATTGGGCACCTGAACTTGTATATATGGATGCTGAAACTACAGTTACTGTGCAATTTACTGCGCGTGTGTTTCTTCGATTGTTTCCTCTTCCAGTTGGTTGGCTGATGATGATGATTGGCACATACCCACAATGGTACTTTGGCCACGAAGAGGAAAGGGCAGTATAACGAGAAAAAGAAATAGTCTCAGTATTAGTAGTTGCAGTTATAGTAAGAATTTAAAGATAAAAAGTAAATATCTTTTAGATAAACATCTACTTGCCAATAGAGGAAGCATAAGCATGGGGTCGTTCAGCAGCCGGTCGACTGTAGTAAAATGTGAGCAAATTCAAAGCGGAGAAAAGAAGACATAAGAGAAAGCTGATTGATTGGTTGTTCCCCAATGCAATTGCAAAACCCACTCTTGCCTTTCGCCATTATCGATTGTTGGGTTCCATTCCGAGTTACCGATCTTGGGTTCTACAATCGTTTTTGGGGTTAGCCAAGAATTGGGTTGGAGGAAGGGTTCGGTTTATGAGCATCATTCTGCGAATGTAACAAACAAAATCAACAACTGAAAACTTGGAAATAAGGAGTTAGCCAATACAGACATGATGCAGAGAATAACGATAACTAAAAGTTATACAGATCTCACGTGCTGTGGGGATTGATGTTATGCAATGTATTTTAGAGGTAGCACCTTATGGGGTGTCGCAAAGCGTTATTAGATGGATAAATGTACAGTTTAGGGCGCGACATATGTTTGTATTCCCCTCGAGCGTTAGTGTGACGGCAGCAGCAAGACGGCGACAACGTTAGTACGAGACAATTGCGCAGGCATGATGACATATTTGTTACTGCAGTTAAGAAACATTACAGGCTATTCAGTTAGGACCTGGGCTGATCCCGAAGACGGAACCATGAAGGCGGGATTGTGCACTCTAACACAGCGTCTCAAAACGCTTACAGTCACGAGGAAAGAATGGGAAAAACTAACGCGCTATGTGGCCTAATAGAAACTGAGGCGCGCGCGCACATGATATCACATGTGCTGTAAGGCAGGTAGATAAACTTTATGAGAAAATAATCAGAGTTTTGTGTTGCCCCGAAGGGGCATCGCTAATGTCAGTAGCGCACCCAGGATTTCTGCCGGGGGGGGGGGGGGGGGGGTGAAGCAAGCACTTTGCATAATATGCAATTTCCTTGCTTTAGCCAGAGGAATCCAACAGCAAATAAAATGCCTAATAATTATAATAATGACACCAAGGATGATGAAGTTTATTTCTTCAACGTTTTACTCAAAGTAATTTAAGAGTGAATGAATAAATACAAGACAGTGATAGAGTGTTTTTGTTAATCAGGAAAATTCGACCTCAAGCCACCTCCTGAATTGTAATGACAACGGTAACAGAGCGCTGAAGGTACACGTTGGACTGGTGGGGCTGGAGACGCGGGGGCGGGGAGGTGTAACTCGGCCTCAGGCTAATGGTCGGGCGTGCGCCACTGGCTAATGGTTGGGGCCCCTAGTCCAGGGCGCCGCTGGCTCGTTTTTGCCATCTTCTCTGCTCTCTGGATCAGCTTGAGCTGGTCGTCGAGAGCCGAGCTGGACAGCAGTGCCTCCCATTGCTGGCCGCCGTCTGAGGAAGGGGAGGCCTGGGGGTTAGTCTCCCAACCCCCGCCGCCCCCAGACCCCATCATGGACAAAATAAAGTTTTATCTCTCTCTCTCCCATTGCTCCCTCGTGGTGTTCGTGTCGTGGTGTTCTATGCTGTGTAGCGTGCACTCCCACGTAATGTGGTATAGGGTTGGTGTGGCACCGCACCACGGGCATTCGTCACTGTAGGCTGTGGGGTATTTGCGATGTAATATGTGTAGGTTCGTGTAAGTGCCTGTCTGGAGCCTACGCCAGGCAGCGGCATCCTCCGTCTTTAGTTTTCGATGTGATGGGGGATATCGCAAGCGACTCCATCTGTGGTAGTTACGGATGGCTGAATACTTGGGGTCAACTGCGTCAGGGTCATCTGCAGTCGGCGTGATGAGTGCTCGGTTATGTACAAGTCCTCGAGCTGCTCTGTCGGCATACAGGTTACCCATGATGGCAGCGTGGCCCGGTATCCAGATGATAGTTTGAGTGGTGATGTCGTCAGTGTCCTCCTTGGGTATTTGGGCTAGGACTTCTGCAGCAGGTCTTGCGATTCTTCCCTGTAGGAAGTTGCAGCAGGTCTGCTGGGAATTTCTGAGGATCGTCAGTGGTTTGTCTGCGTGTTGGCCTTCGCGGATGACTAACGCAATGGCCAACTCTTCGGCTTTCGTAATCGTGCAGGAGCGGGTCGATGCACTGGAGGTAACGTGGCCAAACCGTCTCGAAGAGTTAGTTTGTATTCCCACGCGAAAAGCATGCTTGTGCATGTATCCTATTTGAATTCTTTGTTCCTGGAAGATGCTCTTGGCTGTTGGCGGTGGTTCGGCATTTCTTTAGGTAATTCTTGCCCTCCAAGGACTATAAGTCTCCCAACAAAAAAGTGAGGTCGTGCGGCAAGCTTCGTTTTTTGTTACATTGAGGTACCTGATAATGGCTGGATTCATTTCGAAGTCTTTTTTTTATGTTTGCTGTAGGAACATCCCCAAAAAATACCGCATCCCACAAATCAATATGTAATGATCAATATCTCTAACCTTTTTACATAATCTGCAGTTTATGTCTTAGCAAGCAAAGAAACCCTTAGCCTTTTTCCACGTCTTCGCAGGAAGCATCGAAGATATAAAATTAAAAAAAAAGTATCTGTTCCCGGGGATGCACACATTTTCATAAAGCGATTGAAAACATCAGACATTTGACTTTCAAATGTGGCACGATATACTGGATGGGAAATCAAACGTCGATAACAGCCCTAACCAATGTCTTGCTACATTAGCGAAACAACTGAACTGTTGAAAATCTTGCTTGAAGAAATAAAACAGCATCAACTATTGCCTTCTGGGACTCATACAAAGTATAATTTTGAACAAAAATCGAGACAACAAGGGAATGCAAATGAAATCAGATGCGGCAGTGAAGCACTGCAAGTAGGAATGAGGGAGTAATATTGCGAAAGTATAGAAACTCGGTCACTAATTGCCGCACGAACCAATATGCGAGGCCAACACCAACCCGGTCAAGCAAGATAACAAGTTGCCACGCCGCATTGGCTCTCACCCAGAGCGCCAGACGAAGCGGGGGTAGATCTTGTGGTAGATTTCAATATTTGGTGTATACGAACGCTCAAGCGAATCTCTTGATTGACTTTTTGTGTCAGTCTGATGTGTGTTTGAATTTGACTTAGTTTGAATTTACGTATGTTGTGGTTTGTACGACTGTGGGGTGGGGCAAGTGCTGCGTCTTTACTTACCTGTAAATAAACTAAAAAGTACGCATGTGGCCTAATGGTTAGAGCATTGGATTGCGTTTTTGAGAGACCGAGGTTCGATCCTGCCATCTCGCCCATAGTTTTGTTTTATTGAAGAGGCCCGAAACGATGCGTGACGAGAACCTACACCTACTTGCCTGCCTACCTCCGGCAAAGTGCCTGGCTGGCTTTACTGGCTCCATATTCAACCTTTAACGGGATGCAATGTTTATGCCCCGCGCATGTCGCAACTTTATTGTGATGCAATGTTTGTATTTTTATGCGCTACACCGCTCACAAGCTATGCCGAAAGACAAACGAGCGAATGCGAATGTACGCTTTGAAACGTCAAAGCAGTCTTCAAGGTAAGTTAACAGCGCAAGGCCACCCTCTCGTGGCCTTGCGCTGTTACAATCACAGAAATAATAATAATAACAGTAATCAGTCAATCAATCAATAATTTATTTAATGGGCGCAGGAAGAACCCTGATGTCTGGGTGCTGGTGCACAGAAAAAGAAACACAAAACAGGTAAAAAATGTGAAACAACCACGACTAAATGCTATATGGGATAAAAAATTGAATAATTAAACAAAAACAAGAAATAAGTGGATAATAAATAAACCGCAACATCAAGAAGAACGATACAGCAATAACACACAATTCAGAGACAGACATGTACAGGACAGAGAAAATATGAAAAGACAGTAGAGGAGCGCCAATGGAAAGAAGGCTCATGAGAAGGTGCGAAGCTCGGAACAGAAGGAATACAACATGTTTTGAAAGATATCGAGATGAATAAAACTTGGAGTACGCTTAAGCTTCGCCTTTAAGAGTGCAACGCGATAGCGTTATTGGACGCCGTTGACTCCGACACCGACACCGTATTTTCTGCGACCTGGGGCCCGATCACAAAATTTAGAAAGGCTGGGTTTTCAACATTCCCCTCAATTTTGCCTTGAACCAAATACAGCGTAACACCATCAGAATTGGAGGACGCTTAAGCTTCGCCTTTAAGAGTGGAACGCGATAGCATTCAAGGATCCCTGGCTGGTTATCAGGCTTTTTTTTTTCGTATATTCAAATTACAACCCGATCCTATCACTGTCTGTAGGTTGTGGTTAAGTCGTACTTTACGATGTTTTTCACGGATTTTACTTTGAGAAATTAAATTTTTGTTCACTAACGCCTTGCGACACGCGAAGGGCCCACCCGGTCGGGGTGGTTCGGAATGATGTGGTTCGGCATGATTATTTCCGCCAGACGCCGATGCTTAACGCCGACACCGTCTAAGCAATTCTTTCCCCATGACACGAGGCCTTAGGCAAGGGTGCTCAATGAGCCGCTACCTGTTCGTTCTTTGTCTTGATCCTTTGTTGCGCCGCATTTCACTTTGCCCGTCGATACGCGGCATTTCCCTTGCCAGGCCAAGGAGAAAAAAAAAAGGTATCCGTATATGCAGACGACGTATCCTCTACTTGAAAAACGAAGAGAGCTACTACGCCTTCTTACGTTTATTTAAGGAATACTCTGAATTATCCGGAGCCTTTTTGAACAAAGATAAAAGCAAGGCGATGGCCTTCGGGAACTTTGCATCCGCCCTTGACGGAAAAGTCGAGTGGGTAGCTGGAGTCAAAGTCCTGGGAGTAGTGTTCCTCACGTCCAGGGAAGTAGCGCAGGAGACGTGGACAGACTTGTCTAAGAAAGCAGAAAAGAAGCTGTCAGTGGCATCAAAGTTTTCGTTGACGTTGGCCGAGCGCAGCTACATCGTGAAATCCAGTGTTTGCGTGGCATTTTACTACGTAGTACGCATAGCGCGCCCGCCACGCAGGGCTTCACAGAAGCTAGCCACACTCTACGGTTCTTTCCTATGGAACGACAAGACTGAACCAGTGGCACGCCCGCTCCTTCGGCTCCCAACGGAGCTAGGTGGTCTTAGCATCCCTTGTATCAGAACTATGAGCTCTGTCCTCGCATTGCGAGGTTTCTACGACCTCGTGAATAACTCCGACTATCCAGGCAGAAAGCTTGTAGAATATTTCTTAGGTACCTCGAGAAAGCTCTTTATATCGGAAAAAAAAAGGACAAGCCCGACGGTGGAACAGCCACGACCATTCTATAAATACGTATGCAGCAGCCTCCAGTCCATTCGATCAGCTCTACCTGATGTTGACTTAGTCAACATCAGGTGGTGTGCGAATGTTTAGCCGTCGAAAACTTTACGCACGAAGAGCTGCAGAGGTGCAAGAGTGTCAACTGGCGCAGTCTGACTTCGTCGGCCGCGCCCGCCGAGGTGCGCGACTTCGGCTGGAGACGAGGTGGGCGCGTTTTGCCTTCGCGGACCCGCACGGCAGCGTGGGAATAACTCCCAATAGCCGCTGCCCTCAGTGCAGGCAAAAAGAAACGTTACGGCATGCCTTGCTTGACTGTCCAGTTTCAAAAACTTTTTGGTTCTTGCTGTGGGGAATGTTCCACATACGCATACAATCAAGAACACAGCCGCGAGTTCTCTTCGACGTTGTCTTGTGGGGCATGGGTGCATTTGTGTTGTGGCGCTGACGAGGATCGGCGGCACTACAGGGGCAGCCAAAGTGAGCTATGTACCCGTTACTACGCCGTTTACGTAAACTCGTGTACGAACAGGCGTGTGTAGACTTGATCTACCTAAACGAAGACGAGTTCTTGCGGAAATAGTCACCGCGTTTTATAAAGCTCCGAAATGGGCGCATTACGGCGCAGCTGTTGCCGTACTAACACATTAACCTCTGGCAGGTCAGAACACCTGCCAGACTTGTATGCAACCTTATAGTGTGTTCCTTTTGATTGTATGTGCCAGTGTCGCGTTAGCATTTGAATGGTTTTTGTACATGAGGCCAAGTGCACATGTATGTCTTTGTTGAAGTAAACTTCTCTCCGACACCGACGCCCTTAACGCTTTCGCTGTAAAATTACAGTTGCGATAATTTTGGATTCCGTGGAGAGGCGAGTGTCTGCTGAATGAGGAAAGGAATGCGGAAGGGCACATGTTCCCTGTCAGTCTTCTGCGGAACCTGCAGTGAAACAGAAGTTAGTAGATCCGAACGTGCAATAATTCCGCAATTGATTTTGTATGTAAAGAGAACGTCGTTACGACTACGTCTGCTGCTTAAGTGACGGAGGTGTAGGATGATTATTCAAACTTGAAAACTTGTTGGTGCGTGAGGCCAAAAAAAAATATGTTTAAAAATACCCATGGACCTTTTCTGCACACACATACAATTAAAATGCTTTTTGAATTGCTTGTGTCATTCACACCACTCGGACATATTCAAGTAATGGGAGACAGTTGGATGTAAACAATTTGAGGAAGGGAAGTGCGGTACGGAAATTTCTTGTAAATCTGCAGTCGGAAAATGCGAAGTCATGGCAGAACATTTTTCATGTTATAACGATGCATGCATAGCGCAGGGAAATAGTGCAAACTTTATTCAGCGTAATTTCGTTATGACATAGTGTCTATATAGCGTAAAGGTTACGGTACCGATGCTGCTCGAAAGCTCACTTACGTGCTGTCGTTACTTTCAGATTTTATAGACAGCGAGAAGAATTTCGATACTATATAGATTATCATTTGTTCTTGCTCTCTATAAAGTGTGGAAGTAATGACATAGCACATATGTAGGCTGTGTCGATACTGTAACATACCGAAATTATCCATTGTACATACAAATAGAAGTCGAATAGAAGAGAAACAGAATATAAATATTCGCAATGAATATTTCAAAACTGGTGTCATCCTCAGAATTTGTTTTAGGTGGATACGTATTGTGAACTCACCGGCTACAATTCATACATTGAAATATGTGCCGTACGGTAACTAGTTCATTAACAATGTAATTAGGAAAACTTTGTTAATTAGCCGATGATGGATTTTGATTTCTTATACAAGTAATGCCCTCCTGTTCGAGCAAGCCAGCTCAAGCAGGGGCGTAGCCAGGGGGGGGGGGGCACATCGGGCACGTACCCCCCCCCCCCCCAACAGTACCATGTACCAGGGTACAGTGCCTAGAATACTGTAACCAGGGATACCTGGCGTATAACGACGTGCGGCAATTAACAACCACCTGCCCCGCCCTCTTCCCCTGGTCAAGTATAAGCTCCCTCCCCACCCCCTACAAATAATTGTGGGTATGCCACTGAGCCCACGTACTAGAATTGTAGTACCTAGCTGCCCCGGGCTATTTAAAATACACACACACACACACACACACACACACACACACATATATATATATATATATATATATATATATATATATATATATATATATATTGGCAGTCTTCACGAAAATACCCATGTACAGATGTACAGTGTTACGAAAGTACGGCAAAATAGCTTTCTTTTACACACTTAGCTTTGATCGCAAGCTTCAAATAGAGCTCAAGGAGTCGGAACAATTCACGCCCGAAAGTATTTCGAAGGTATGCGCGCATTTCAAGTAAGCAGTGATCTTTTTCTCGTTCTCATGGATCTTTTTCAGTATTTTTATTCCTATAGCAGAATCACTGATGGCCAATTGAACACATCAGAGGCTTGACGCACCAGGTGGAGTGATCCAGCAATCAACAATAGAGTCCAGTGACTCTAATCAGTGAAATTTTTCCAGTGACTCTAATCAACAACTGCGCCCGTAAACGGGATGGCGCGGCCTCGAATAGCTTTTGTGAGCGCTGCTCCGCAGCCGCGTCCAGAACAAAAGAGTAGGCATGCGAAATACTGAAGATGCTATATTGAGTTTTGAGGTTGGATGTTGCCTTTGTAGCGAGGAGTCTGCGACGATTGTTTTAATCTATGATTCGGTTTCAGTAGAAAGGAACGAGAGAAAGAGACCTTAGAGACAGGTGGTGCTTTCCAACCATAACGTAGGCTCAGAGACCGCACGCAGGTGACCCACTATTTCGGAAGCCATACCATGCTAACGGTTGCTTTCGGTTTTGTTTTTGAAAGCAAACCTTCATTGGGAACATTTTTATGCACTTATTTGTTTGCATTTCCTCGGAATACATTTTAAACTTTCTAACCCTGTTGTTTTAGCCTGCTGGTAGATGTTGTACGAATCCCCGGCCCAGAGAATATTCAGGTAATATTTACCGATCTCGAAGGCAATGCTTTTATTCACTGCAAGCAGTGATTGAGGAAACTAAAAACGCTTCATGTACGTCCACTTTGGGCACCAACGAGGGTGGTGTTTCAATGATGGTGGTTATGAGGTCTGCACCAACGTTGCCAATTACAGATCCTTTCTGGCAAAATCATGGACTTCAAGATTGGTTGGAAGCTGGATGGAAGTTTCGATGTGGCCACATAAGGGAAGGTTAGATGCTTTGGCAATAGGTGGTGTGCAAACCCGACATCTATGGCATGTTTTCGGCTCTAGCCGGCTCTCGCAATCGCGTCTAACGGGTCCGGCGCATTCGGTCTTTAAGATCTACATTTTAGATACAGAGAGTGCCACCATACGGGTTGTGGATTTGGACAACGCCTATCCAAATTCACGCTCCACCGACGGCGCCATCATAATAAGAAGTGCAGATCTTGAGGGCTACGCTTTTACAGGTTACTTGCGGCGAAAGCGATTGCGCGAACTGAAAACACGTCATAGAATTCAGGCTTTTGACGTTATTAATGCGGCAGCTTTATAAAAAATAGGTGGTGTATCCCAGCGACAGCTCTCTGTATAACTAAAACGGATCTCGAGAGTTATGCGTTTTCGGACTGCATGCGCCAAAATATTTGGAAGCAGCAAACACTTCAAGAACGCCTTGTGTTTTTCAAGCAACTTTCAAACGTTTCAATAATCATCAAAATGATGTTTAACATACGACGTGTGTGTTGTGTATCTGGCTCTTAAATAATTTTTGGGGCGTGCAGGCAGAAAAAGCATAGCCTTTGAGATTGGTTAAACATAACTGAGCTGAAAAGATTATCTTTAGCGTTCACAGCGCCCGCTTTTTACGAGCGGAAGACTTGATTTGTTGGTTCAACTTTCGAGGTGCTGGTCGTGCTAGTGCTACTGGCCGCTTGTCATTAAGACTTGAGCTTGTAAGGAAGTGGTATCTACAGGGGCAATCCAGGAAAGTATCGTTGCTCGGTACACTGGAAACGGTTTCACAATGAAGTCCATCGTGCTGACCACTCTTTCCGTGTTCTTGGGACTCTTCTTCATATTCGTCGGTTCGATGAAAGTGACGCCGAACATCAACCGGGAGATGCACCGGGAGATCGTACGTAGCGGATTCAACCGCGCGGAGACTCATTGATAGCGGCAAATTTAGCAGATCTCTTCTTGCACGATTATTATTCATATTTTTTTTTATTTACCACCACAAAATGCAATAGTTGGTGCTGCTTGCGCGAGAACGCCATGAAAACCGGGCTTGAGTCCGAGCGGGGAAATAATGAATGAGGCAGTCCGTTCCTATGAAGATTTCGTGCACAGGATGCTTTTTGTCGCTTGCCCTTTATTGCGACTACTTTTATTCGATGAATAGTTTCATCACGGTAACCCACATAGTAAGCCGGTATGACTTGTAAGCGATTGTGTCCGCATGTTGCACTAGCATGGGTATCGATCTTCGTAATACTGCGTGCATACGTGCCACTCTGCTGAGTGCATCGTACATATTTCTTGCAAGCCGCATAGGTGATCGACCGCTTAGGCACCGGAAGACTTTGGGCTAATGATGCAGCTGAGTCATGCAGCGTATTTTGCGCGCTCTAATGAAAGTACTCAAATGGGGCCCGCAGGGCAAACAGCAGTTGCTGCCAGTGTGCGTGTTAAAAATTTAAATTAATTAAATGATGGGGTTTTACGTGCCAAAACAACGCTCTGATTATGAGGCACGCCGTAGTGGGGGACTCTGGAAATTTAGACCACCTAGGGTTCTTTAACATGCACCTAAATCTAAGTAGATGGGTGTTTTCGCATTTCTCCCCCATCGAAATGCGGCCGCCGTGGCCGGGATTCGATGCCGCGGCCTCGTGTGTATGTATGTATATATATATATGTGTGTGTGTGTGTGTGTGTGTGTGTGTGTGTGTGTGTGTGTGTGTGTGTGTGTGTGTGTGTGTGTGTGTGTGTGTGTGTGTGTGTGTGTGTGTGTGTGGAAAGAGATGGATATTCTTATTACTTAAAGAAACAAAACAATCAAACAGTTACTAACATTTCGTAATTCATTCATCTGGCGGGATGGCATCCTCATCTTAGTTGCATACTAATTAAGCCGCGGTCCATAAAGAATTGTTTTACATTTGTCTTGCTGTTCTCCTTAATACTCCTTCCTTTAGGAAAAAGCACTTTGCCACTTAGGTGCATCATACAGCTTCATTTGCTGAAGCATCGTATAATTTGTATTTCGAGCAAGAAGAAGTACTTTATTGATTGGAAAATGTGTAAAGGTCGAACAAAACCTCTTGGCACCACAATAGGCTCTGGGCGGCCGTCGTAAGGAGCCAGCAATGTGCTGGCAAAGAGCGACGCGAATGGCAGCTGTCACAGCACTGGAATGTGAAGCAGATGACGGCACGAAGGCGCTCGGTGCTTCTGGTGATTTCGCACTGCGGGTTTTAAGGGCTGATGTACCGGAAAGCACATTTTCGTGTGTCTTTTTTTGATAAAGGTCGTCACTTGTACGGGGCGGATCACATTCATAGCACCAGGTATAGTAAGAACACAAATGTTATGGATTTTAAAAAAAGGAGACGTACGTCTCCCTTTTTCTGTTTCTTGAGCTGCTTCGCCGATCGCACACGTATCAGTACGTTCCTATTCTCTGTCCGTTGTAATTCATTTTATCTTTGTAGTACTTTTGCCATTCTTAATGTCATATAAACTAACTTAACCATCAGTCATGGTCCATTTCCCACAGCTTAGCACAACGAGAGCCATCGTTGGCGGCGAGTGTGAACATGCCGCTGCGCTTATGTTCGCCGTCGATGCACAGCAACCAGTCATGTGCCGGACGCAACCAGAGTTGGAAAGCGCGAGGAAGGAAAATATACCCCATAAAGGGCAGGCTGATACACTGATAAGACGGAAAACTGACGACTACCAATTAAAGTGTTTGCTTTCAGTGCCCAAGCTCCGGAGCTGTTACACCTGCAGAGGCAAAGACAGGCAATTCACATGGGACACGAAGCTCTTGCTAATGAACGGCTCTTTTAATAATGTTAGTAATTAGACCATAGCAAAGCAGCGTCGGAGACCTACGTACAGTGCTCGGCAATCAAAGCGCGATACTCAGAACGCATGGCTGCCGTTTCTTCTTTTTTTTCACGAAACAGGTGAGCAGTAGGTGATCGATGTGGGACCAAATGCAGTCACAATGGGCCACAAAGGTTATCGCTTTCACTGTACACCACGATGCATCAGTTTGGTGTACCCAGCGCTTAAAGTTGGTGCAAAAAGTGCCGGCGACCATGCACTTCAAGTATCTCGTTTCAATTGCTGAGAACTGTACATGCTGTTGCCTACAGACCTCACCTATACAGTCTTTCGCCTGCAAATCACAATGCCACAATGAAAAACGTTTGAATTGAATTGTCTAGCCAGCCTCAGTCATGTTTCAGGAACTGTTCGTGCACCCAAAAACGTAAGATATTTGATCAGATTTGGTTTCACATGGTATTTCGGTAACGCAAAACAGAAAAAAAAAAGCAATGGAACATACTAACATAGATGTCACACAACCACTTTTTATCGCGATGAAGCCTACATCCGGATCGAAATTCTCGACTGCGATTGGCTCCCTCGCACAGCTTGCGCTAAGGAGCCAATCATGACCGAGAAATTCAATCCAGATCGGGCATCATTGCGTATGAAATCAGCAGTAGCTGGCGGCAGCGCCCGCTGCGCCCGGCCCGGTGGTCACGTGCCATTACATTTGTGGCGCTGCCGCATGAAGGCGCCACCGGTCGAAACTCATCCCATGCCTGGTGCCTATACCGTGTACTGTCCACTTTGTTGCTCTAGAGACCAGAGGGAGAAAGGTAGAAATAACAAGAAAAAACTGGTCACACTGAGCCACCATGCTGTACTCCACTGTGCATAGGATGGAGTTAATTATGCAAATAAAATTAGTACTACATACACTACCTTACACTAGATTCTGCAATTAACCCATGGCCCTCAGTCCCCAGCAGCTGCAGAGCATCTGACCAAGGCGGTGGTCAGACGTGAGACGCAGCAGAGGGTGCTAAGCATCTCTGGATCCGGACAGGCCACGCTGGAAACTGAGCCTGGCAACGTTAACACACAAACCCCCTTGAGTGAATCTAGCTTAGCAGGGCTCTTTGAGGAGTTATCAGGCATTGCCTGGGATATTATTGGCCTTAGTGAGATGACTGGTAAGGCTGACTAACAGCCACATCCTGTGCTACAGAGCTCTTCCATATAAGAGAGAATGTGGTGCATGAATTCTAAGTCATAGGGACATAGTGGGCAACATTAATAATTCTACAGCATCAATGAGAGAGTAGCAGTCGTAATAAAGCTGAATAGGAGGTATAGAGTAAAGGTAGCACAAGCGCAACCTCCAGTCATGATGATGAAGAAATTAACAAGATTGAGGAAGCAGTACAGAATGGCCGCAGCATAAAATCAATGAAAAGAAAACTTGGCATAGGACAAGACAAGGTGTATGCACTGAAAGATAAGCAGGGTAATGCCATCGGCAATTTTGATGACATAATAAACGCAGCAGAAGAATTATATACTGACCTGTACAGTACCCAGAGCAGCCACACTACCTTCATTCGACGTAGTGATGAACAGGATACAGAGGCTCCTTCTCTAACTACGATGAAGTTTGAAGGGCATTGCAAGACATCACCCGTGGAAAAGTGACTGGAGAAGATGGAATAACAGTCAATTTACTAAAAGACAGAGGAGACATCATGCTTGAAAAGCTTGCAGCCCTTTATATGCAATGCCTCACGACTTCAAGTGTACCAGAGAGCTGGAAGAATGCCAACATTATACTAATCATAAGAAGGGAGAGGTTAAAGAATTGAAAAATTATAGGCCTGTTAGCTTGTTTTCAGTATTGTTTAAAATATTCACCAAGATATTTTCGAATAGAATTAGGGCAACACTTCAATCAAAGAAGAGAACTAGGTTGTATCAGGAAGGGATATTCTACACTGCATCACATGCATGTCATCAATCAGATATTGAGGAATCCTTGGAGTACAATCAACCTCTCCATAGGGCTTTCATAGATTATGAAAAGGCATTTGATTCAGTAAAGATATGAGTAGTCATACAGGCATTGCGTGATCATGCAGTACTGGAGGCCTACATGAATATCTTCGGAAATATTCACAACTGCCTTGGTTCTCCACAAGAAAAGTAGAAAGTTACCTACCAAGAAAGGGGTCAGGCAATGAGACAATCTTTCCAATGCTATTTACTACATGCTTAGAAGTATTCAAGCTGGGAATGCTTAGGAGTGAGGATCAGTGGCGAATATTTCAGCAACCTTCGGTGTGAGCGCCCGCATGTGCCGCCTATCTCATCACTAGCGCCACCTACAGCGCTGTTACGCCGACTCAACACCAAGCCCAAGCGAGGGAGGGGTCACTCTCGTTCGTTACGACTGCCGGAACGGACGGTCACGGTTTTTGGCGCGCTCCACTATGTTCTCTAATAAATAGTTCGTTACCCTGTTATTCTCGCCTCAGCCTTCACGCCTCAGCCATCACGCCCAGCCCTCACATCTGGCGCAATCGACGCCCGAGCCTTTGTGCAGCCACTCAGCCACGCAAGAATGCCAGCGCATCAGTAAACAAGCCAGCCTTCGCCTTCACTCCGTGACAGACGTTCCGCCATTCCTGTCTTTGTCACCGCCAGAACATTTCCCGCCGTCCGCTCGCTTCCATGTGCGCGCCTGCTGCCTTGCTGTGGACTCACTGAGCAAGAGTGTGTTTCATGTGTAAACGTCAGCGTGTAGCCGGCTCGGCGCAATGCCATGCCGGGAATTGTGTGGCAGAATCTCGACCCGGTGACCATGACGCGCCTCGGCGTCGACCTTATACGCGAAGAATTGGCCCGTCGACAGCTGGACATCACAGGTTCGAAAGAGGAGCTCTTTCAGCGTTTGCAAGCTGACATTCAGCAGCAGCGTGAAGCTACCCCCTCGGTTGAAACGAATGAATCCGCCTCGACCGCTACGGCGCCTTTGACGCTGGACCCAGCCACTCTACAGAGCCTCGCCATGCTGTTTCAGCAGCTACCTTGCCCTGCAACAACGGTGACAACACTGCCAGACCTGTCATCGTCCATCCCGCAATTCGCTGGTTTGCGCAGCCATGGTGTCAATACATGGCTTGACGACGTACGACGAGTACAGCAGCTCGCCTCGTGGGACGACGCCACCACACGCCTGATCGCAGCTAGCAAGCTGAAAGGCACGGCGCGAGACTGGCATCTCGCGTTCGGCAACCAGTACAGCACCTGGGCCACGTGGAGTGCCGCCCTGAAGGACACATTTTGTACAGAATTGTCCCTCATTGAGTGGCAAGAGCAGGTCATGCGGGTAACCCAGGCCCCATCCGAAAGCTTGCACCAATATGCCTTTGCCAAGTTGAAGATCATTGAGCGGTGCCCTGTTAACCTCTCTGAGGCCCAAAAGATTGACTACCTGCTGCATGGTTTACGGGAACAACACATCCTCGCCGCCATAGCAGCCAACCGGCCGCCCACGGTAGCTGAGTTTATTTCTACTTGCACCAGCCTTGACAAGAGTGCGCAACATCTGCACGCCAAAGCAAGCCGTCACCATTTGCCGGTTCTGTTTTGCCGCCGTCGCAACCCTTTCGTGCCGCTAAGCCCGCAGAGCGCCAGCAGCCTCGCTCAGAACAATCGACACCACAGTCCTCCCGAGGGGCCACACCAAAAACGCGCATTTCAGAGCTGCCCGCCGAGCAACAAGAAGCTACTTATGCAGCTATTTTCGGCACAGTATGGCGCTCCAGCTTTTCGTAGCAGTCAAGACCTGTCTCAAGCTGTCTGCTACCAATGTCATGCCTTGGGTCATCTGGCATCCAAGTGCCCTACACGCACCAGCCGCTTATCATCACCAGCGCCTCCAACCATGCCCAAGACACAGCAGCCCCCTAGCACTGCACAGTGCACCCGTTCCGCTTGACGGCTCACAACAGCAATGCCCCTTCTTCAACGCAACTCTCAGTGGAGTCGGTGAGTGTGAAGCGTTTCCTGACTCTGGGTCCAAGGTGACATTAATCTCTAAAGCTCGTGTGCCTGCAAGCATGATCATCCCATGGGCCGAGCCTCCACTCGTGGTGGTAGGAGGAAGCACAGTGCTACCTGTCGGTGCTGCATTTTTGAAGATATCCATCGGCCCAGCCACAGGAGTTGTTGAAGCTGCTGTTTTGGAAGATAATGTACTCCCCCTCATTCTTGGTGAGGATTGGTTCTCGGCAGCGCAGGCACGTCTCATCTTTGAGCCTCCGAAGCCAGCACAGTTGCAGCATACAGCCAGGAATATCACCATTACCGCAAACCAAAAGCTAGTCCCAAAAATGGCAAATGCTGTGATCCCAACAAGGTCCGTCCTTTTTCCTGAAACCAGGCCCAGTTCCAAAGACTGCCTACAACGTGATCCGTTGCCGTTGCCAGAGCAGCCACCATGGCAAGCGTTAGCAGCCCAACGTTGCCCTCAAGTAGCGCTCCTCTAGTGTCAAACTTCCTCGCTTCCGACACGGCGCTCGTGCACATTCATCCTGACATTCCACCGGCTCACGTTGACAGCCAGCTCTCCCTACCCAGCCTCCTCTTTTGGCGCACTTCGACCCATGGCAGCGACAAACGCTAACCACAGACGCTTCGCAGGAAGCCATTGGAGCATGTTATCGCAAATCCAAGACACCCAGAGAATGTGTCATTGCCCTACGCCAGCCGTGGACTACGTGGAGGAACGCAAACAGCACAGCAATGTATGGGAGTGTATCGCCCGTTCACGGGGCAATAACCGTGAAGTTCCGCCAATACCTCCAAGGCAGAAAATTTCTCTCTGGTCACAGACAACTGGACTGTTGCCTGCTTAACGTCCAACGTGCGGCCATCTCGTCGGTTACACTTCTATGCTCATGGACTTAGTAGAGTTCGATTTCACCGTGCGACATCAGCCAGGATGCCAAAACGTTGTAGCCGACCACTTGTCCGGTTTGGCAGGTGCTGTCACACAGTCTTCGCAGTCGCTGGCTACGATGCAGCAAGAAGATTCCGAGTGCGCTGCGATTCTTGCACACCTAGCCAATGAAGAGGACCCAGCCGAGTTCGCCAAGCTAGATGACATCTTATACCGCCGACTGTCATTGGGAACGTATGCAGTCGTAGCTCCGTCCAAACTGCGCCCTGCCATTTTACAAGCATTACACGATGGTGCAGGGCACTTGACACAAAGCGTACGTTGCTCAAGGTCCAGATCGTTATTGGTGGCCTGGACATGGACCGATCAGTGGAGAGATATGTGTCATTCCTACCTGTGCTGCCAGTAGTTCAATCGCCCTACCTCACGCAGTGTAGGTCTTCTTGGCAGAATGCCTACCACGGACATTCCATTTTCCAGCATAGCAATTGACCATGTAACCATGCCACACATCAACTCAAAGCGCTACATTCTTAACGTCGTTGATTTTGCCACCCGCTATATCGTGCCCGCAGCAGTTTCGTCCACGTCTACGGGCGACGTTATCAAGCATTTGCACAATGTGTTTCTACACTTACGGCACGCCAGACCACTGCCTCTCGGACCATGGGCTCAGCCTTCGAATCCAATGAGTTCAAGCGCTTCATGAGTCTTCATTCCGTGGAGCTCCATTTCACAACTGCCTATCGACCTGAGGGCAATGGCTTAGTCGAGAGAAGCAATGGAACTCTCCTGGCAGCCTCTCCGCAAGATCTGTGCAATGGAACCACTGTCATGGCCTACCAAACTTCAAGAGGCAGCATTTGCAGTAAACACGTCCATGAATGCCAGCACGAACTTTACGCCATTTCAGCTTCTCTACTGGCTACGTACCGAAGATTCCACTCCAACACCATCCTCCGTTCAGGCACTCCGCCCTTGCCGAGCGCATCCTCGACACAACAGTGCAGCGCTCCGAAGCAGCCGCCAATTCGTAAGCAGCCCAAGGTGCACGCAAAGAGCGCTACAACCGCAGCCACCGTTCTCACACCTTTACCGTCGGTGATATGGTCTGGGTGAGACGGACAGGCTCCGGTTGCCAATAGTAAATAGCACCTCGCTTCAATGGTGTTTATAGCCTCTACAGAGCAGCAAACAGCCTCAACGGCCCCAACGCACTCGATGTCTACCGAGGCCACCTCGACGACTTTGTGCTCGAGTGAAGTTGCAGCGTTCCCGCGCATGTGTGTGGGTGTGGTATCGCGCGTGTGACAGTGTGCAGAAGCAATTGACCACGAGACGTGGTCAGTCAGACTGGGGTGGGATGGTGAGCGCCGCATGGGCCGCCTATCTCATCGATAGCGCACTCTATCAGCGCTGTTACGCCGACTCAACGCCAAGCCCAAAGGAGCAGGGCTCTCTCCGTTCGCTACGACCGCCGCCACGGACGGTCACGGTTATTGGCGCGTGCCACTATGTTTTCTATAAATAAGTGTTACCCTGTTATTCTCGGCTCAGCCTTCACGCCTCAGCCATCACGCCCAGCCCCTCACCATCCCTCCCAGATGCCGATGGCGCACACTTTTTCCGTATTTGCTGCTGATGGAATATGCAGCCTCGATAATGCATCAGCTTCTGGTACCTTGTCGCCTGGTCTGTGGGTCACTTCAAATGTGAATTGCTGCAGTTCGTTGATCCACCTTGCAATTCTGCCTTTCGGTTGAGAGAGATTGAGAAGATATGTAAGTGCTTTGTTGTCCGTAAACAGCTTGAACTGTCGACCTACAAGATAGGTTCGGAAATACCTTACAGCCATTACCACTGCAAGTGCTTCCTTTTCCGTAGTAGGGTAGTTTTCGTACGCTTTCGTAAATGTGTATGAGTAATAACCCACAGCCTTGAGTTGGCACGCTGGTGGCTGTGAGTCATCCCGTTGGTACAGTACAGCCCCATTTTCATAGAGTGATGTGTCCGTGCAGAGCTCGAAAGGTTTTTCGAAGTCCGGAAGTATCAAGACCGGATCTGAAGATATGATGTTGACAAGTGCTTGATATGTTTGTTCGCAATGTTCACTCCAAACAAACGGTGCACCTTTCTGTGTGAGAGATGTCAAGCACTTCGTCATGGTGGCGTAGTGTGGTATGAAGGCTCGAAAGTGTCCAGACAGACCTAGAAAAACTCGCAATGAATGCAAATCGTACGGCCGAGGCAATGTCTTTATCCTCTCGACAGGCTCTGCTTTGGTGCTTTTCGTGTGGCCGTCAAACACTCTGCCCAGAAATACCGCAGACCGCTTTAAGAACTCGTTTTTTCTGACATTGATCTTCAACTTGGCTTTACTCAGTCCTTCCAAAACCTGTGATAAATGCTTTGCGTGCTATTCCTCTGTTTTAGAGTACACAATTATGTCGTCCACGTAGACGTTACAAAATTGTTCGGTACAAGCAGATAGAACATTGTTCATCATTTTTTGAAACCAGGCGCCCGAGTTCTTCCAGCCAAATGGGAGCCTGTTGTATTCGTACGCATCGAACGGCATAACAAAAGCTCTAAACTTGTTGTATTCTTCTTGTAGAGGAACTTGCCAATAACCTTTGCAGAGATCGATTGGCGAAAACCACTCACATCCTCCAGTTTCATTAATTATGTCATCGATCCGTGGCATAGGAAATGGAAACAAGTCTGTCTGTCGGTTTATCAATCGGTACTCCGTGCACAACCTGAAAGTACCGTCCTCCTTAGGCACAATTGCTATAGGTGATGCAAACGGGGATGTCGAGGGCCTGATGATGTTAGCATCTAGCATTTGTTGCAGTTCGTTTTTAAGCCATACTTTCTTCTCGTGAGATAGCGGATAGGGCTTCTTGCGGACTACATTTGTGTCTCGCAGCTTGAATGGAACTTCCAGGAAAGGAGTTGCATGAGGGTATGCTCCAACGCAGATGAGCTCAGGATACGTTGTCAGTATCTAGTCGGCGTTTCTCACCGTCCTAACCTGCGTTTCTTGTGCCAAGCGGTTTTCTTCTAAAGTTGAGCCGATAGTTAATTCATCTTTCCAAGATATGTTTAACTTAAGGCGCCTCATGTCCGGCCTTGACAGTATGAAAGAAAAATTCATGTCATTCATTACAAGTGCCTTAACCTCGAATGTCCGATTCTGGTATTTAACAATCACTGTTGTCCAGTAATGCAGAATTCTTCTGCTGCCGTCGTAACTTTGCACCTCCACAGCTTTATCTTGTCGGATTTCCCTTTTGTCTGCCAGGACCTCATTTATGAGACTCACAGACGCTCCTGTGTCCACTAGCACATGCGTGACTCTTCTTCACTAGCACATGCGTGCCTTATCATTTCGGCATGAAGAAGGTTGGTCTTCAATAAATATACAACAGCTCTGTCGTTGTATGACACAGATGCACTGTCCTTTCACAGTACTTGGCTTTCCATCCTTTCACTCCTAAGTGATATCTCTTTCGCTTCTGCGCTCATCTGCTCTCGGGTTACTATGCTGTTGGCGTCCACTTGACCAACATTTTCGGCTTTCTTCCGCGTAGTTAGATGTCGGTCGGCATGCGCAAGGGAGTGTACAACAACGTTATTCAGGGCGAGCAAGAGATCCTCGACGGTCTTAGGAGATCTGGCCAGCAGCTGTTTCTGACAGTCTTTGTTCATGCCTAGCATAATCAGTGGCACAATTGATGTCTCAGGAAGGTTTGCGTCAGCGAGCAGGAGTAGCCTTCGCTTTTTATAAAAGTATTCTTGAAGGCTTCCGACTTTGTGTCTAAACAAAATGGCATTGTTCCACCGTTCTAACCGGTTAATTTCAAACGATGTCAGGAAGCTCTGCTTCCATTGACTCCACGTGTCACTAAGGTGGTCTAAGATTCTCATGTCGAACCACTTTTTCGCAATTCCCGACAAAAATGGCCTGAGGTTTCTTATCTTGTCATCATCCGAATCCCATCGATTTTGTTGGCAGGCATATTCATAAAAGCCAATCCACGTAGTGGCAGCCGTTGATATACCATCAAAATGGTCCGGCTTAATGGCATCACTTTTTGGAACGGCTCTGTGTAATGCCGCCTGGCTCAATATGTTCAAGAGATGTGACTGTTTCTCAACCTGCTTTGACTGCATCTGCAGTAAGTCAATCATAATAGATATGATATTCTGTCCAGAAGGTGACTCATTGAACGGTGTCTGACAGTAGTTCTCGTCATGGTGCATCAAACTGCGAAATTCAGCCGTACCTCTCTCTGTCAAGGGACACTCGCGTGAGCTTGCCTTGCTGGTGACGTCGATGAGCGGCTCGATCGATGTAGAAGACCTGCCCGAGTCAGCGTCCCTCTTGTCACTGGGACGGTAGCTACCCGGCGTGTCCATCTTACCGTTCGGTGAGTCTTCTCAACGCGCACTAGTTTTAATCCTGTCGACTGCGCCAAAATGTAAAGCACTCAACGGAGACGGACAAAGCCGTTCCTACATTTTATTGAACTTCATCTTCTCCTTCTTCTCCTCCGGTACTCGCGCCACTTCTACTTCGTCTTGACGGCACTCAACAATATATATATATATATATATATATATATATATATATATATATATATATATATATATAAATAGGTATGGACGGAATTTTGCGACAGCCCAGACGAGAGCTAGGCACTTCTGCTCAGTAATGGTGTAATTCTGTTCCGACTGTGACAGAAGACGACTAGCATACGCTATCACACGGTTGACTCCGTTCTGTGTTTGGGCGAGGATAGCACCAATGCCATGGCCGCTTGCGTCGGTACAAAGTTCTGTTCTAGCAGCCGGGTCAAAATGAGCCAGCAAGGGCGGTGAAGTGAGGGCACAAATCAACGACGCAAAGGAAGTCGCTTGGTCCGCGGCCGAAGAAAAGGCCGCATCCTTTTTGAGTAGGTCCGTGGGTGGTCGAGCAATGTCCGCGAAGTTGAGAACAAAGCGGCGAAAGTAGGAGCACAGCCCAAGAAAGCTGCGTACTTCTTGCGTGGACCGTGGAAACGGGAACTCGCGGACGGCACGGACCTTGTCAGGGTCCGGTTGGACACCAGTAGCGTCCGAGTAATTTGATCTCGCGGCGCCCGAAGGTACACTTAGATGAATTGAGCTGGAGGCCAGCCCGGCGAAATATGTCGAGAATAGCCGAGAGACGAGGGAGGTGGCTGTCAAAGCTGGTCGAGAAAACAATGACGTCATCCAGGTAACAAAGACAGGTCGACTATTTCAGACCGCGTAGAAGAGTGTCCATCATGCATTCAAAAGTTGCAGGAGCATTACACAACCCAAAAGGCATAACCTTAAATTGGTAGAGACCGCCGGGTATGATGAATGCGGTGTTCTCGCGGTCATGCTCATCGACGGCAATTTGCCAGTATCCCGAGCGGAGATCTAGCGACGAGAAATATTTGGCACCATGGAGGTAGTCGAGCGCATCATCAATTCGTGGGAGAGGATACACATCCTTCTTCGTTACACAATTTAGATGGCGATAATCGACGAAAAGCCGCCAGCTGTTGGCCTTCTTTTTCACAAACACTACAGGGGGTGCCCAAGGGCTGGAGGAAGGCTCTATCACATCTTTTTCAAGCATTTTCTCAAGCTCCTTTTGGATTACTTCGCCCTCAGAGTGAGACAGTCGGTAAGGGTGCTTATGATGGGGGCTGGCACCTCCAGTGTCAATGCGGTGGCCACGACATGTGTACGGCCTAGTGGACTGTTCTCAACATCAAATACGTCTAGGTACGAAAATAAGACACCACGGAGTGCTTCACTTTGGGAAGGTAAGAAATCGGGGGATATCATTTTGTCCAGAAGTGCCTGGGTTGGCGCCGGTATGACAGGTTGGGTCGCACAGAGCGCGCAGGTTCCAGCAGGTTTCAGTCCGACAGAAGAGAGTCTGACCCAGCCCCGCTACATCTTTGTCGTTGCCATTGCTCGTGACAATACTACTGTAGTGCCAACCGACGCCGCAATGCGGAGCGCTATGGCCGGCGCTCACAGCTGGCGCCTTGGTGCTGGCTGCAAAGAGAAAAAAATAAAGAAGTACAGTGCGTGCTCGAGGCACAAGCTCAGCGCGCGCAGTGTCGTTCTATAAGCTACCCCGCCGGTCGTCGCAGCCGCCGCTTGGCTCGCCGCCTTCGCCCTTTTGAGTAGGAACGACGGCACGGCTCGTACGGCCGCCGTCACGTCCTCGTACAGTGGTTACCCGGGAGAACGCGCTTGCACCGAGCGACACGCTGCCACGGCCACCTGGCCGGAGCCACAGCTCGACCCGCCACTGCCGCCGTTCCCGTCCCGCTACGTCGGCGCATGGTTCGCCCAGTTAGAGGCGGTTATGGAACTGAACAACGTCTAGATCCAGTTGTTCAAGTACACGGTACTCCTCGGTGTCCTGCCGCTTGCCTTCGAGCTCCACCGCGGCGTTCCACCGCGTGGTCCACGCCCGTACGACGAACTGCGGCAGTCCGTCCTCAACGTCTACGGTGCTGCCTACTGCCTGCTTCCAGAGGTAGACCACACGGTGCGAGAGTCATCTCCGTCAACACCCTCACGACCAGCACCAAGTGCGTCTGCTGCTGCGCCCGCATGCCATAGTCCTCAGGCCAACTCATCGCCTTCATCGTCACCGACGATGACACGTGACAGTGGAGACATCACCGACCCAACGCCGGCTCCTGTGCCACACACCGTGGGTTCTGTCTCCAACGCCATCGCTCCTCCATCAACGACACCCGACCCGTACACGCGGTCCGCTGAGCCGGGCTCCAAGGCGGCGCACGAGCTCGGCACCATGCCGATCCCGCTGCCTCCGACCCTGCCAGCTATCGCCACCGTGGACACGGGTGACAACCTTCTGCGCCACCCGCCATCGAATGGGCCATATGTCTAACGGTCTGCGCAGTCTTCAGCGCAGTTGGCACAGGTCACTCCACCTGCCCAGGCCATCCGGGTTTTCACCTGTGCTGCCTCCGCGGACGTTCGCGCCTCGTCGCTGAGCGCCTCACGGCCTCGGACCGCTCCCGGCTTTTGCCATGCCGCAGTGCAGGCAGTGTTGCCAGGTTTGGCTATATATAGCCAAATAGGGTTACGGAAAAAACATTTTGGCGTCGACTCGGACGAGTTGGCTACATGGCTATATTTGGGCTACTGAAAATTAGCGACTTGGCTTTGTTTGGGCTATAAGTGGCGCCCTAATCAACGCTCCATAGGTCGCTCTGATCGAGTATAAACAAATCTCGATGGCTATGTTTTAGCTGGCTGAGTCGGCAGACCCGCCTGTGCGTGTGTGCGTGCGCGAAATGCCCTCCACCTCCCCTCCCCCTCCATTCTCTGCGCCATTGACTTATCCGGTGGCTTTGATCTTTGATGAACTTAAACTTACATCGCGCTCCACCGTGAGACACCTGATCCCCGGGTATCGGGATGAGCCTGGGAGTAGAGGGGTTTTCACAGTACACAGTAGTACTAACATCGCTATGCTCAGAGAGAAATAAAATAGGGTCGGGCGATCGTGGCGCCGACATGAAAGAAGCACGCCTAGATGACACGCTCCAGTGTGTTCATGGCCATGGCTTCTTGGTCAACTATCGCGCTGGGCACAGCTATCGACCTGCTTCACGTTTCTCACGCTAAGCTTTATTGCCATTTTCCTCTTCCTGAGAAATGAGCTTTTCTTTGTGCTTTCATTAGAGGTTCAATTCCATAGGTTAGACTTAACATCGAATCCTCCTCGGAGAGGAGAATCGAGCCATGGGGAAGTGGGTGAAGTATGCGAGAAAGTATAAAAAAGAGTGGGAGCAAGACCCCGAGCCCAAAGTGGGTGCTGGTGCGTTTACTTATAGATGATTTGCTCGTAGCGTGACAGATGCAGCCACTTATCGTGCTAATATCGAAACATGTTTGGCACGATGCCATCAGTGAGCCACGTCATATGAACATCACCCAGTGTGTTAGCTTAGCAGGTAAGGTGTCGCGCTGCTGGCTTGAGGCGAAATGTAGGAACACCCGTGTACTTAGAGCCCAGGTGGTCAAAGAACCCCAGGTGGTCAAAATTAATCCGGAGACCCCACTGTTTCATGCCTCCCAATCATATCGTGGTTTTGGCTCGTAAAACCCCAGTAATTATTAGCATATCAACATGGTTTGCTTTTGGACAGTAACCGGTTTTCACGGTATTACCACTCTTATCAATTTGTCGTTTACCTTTGCTCTTTGTGAGTCGTCGCGGCTTTTGCCATTCCAAGCGAGTTACGTTCGGGACGTGCTCGTCGCCGCAAACGACTGCGCGTGTCTCACAATGGAGTGCCGTTTAGCGCAGCAACCGTTTAAAGCTTCGCTTACAGTGATTGAGACAGTGTGTGGCATATCTGTTGTCTCTCACTTCTTTTCAACTTATGTTCTTGGCGTGCTAGAGACCTAAGAAAGCGGCAAAGGTTGATGTAAATTGAAACTATATAAAGTGTGTCCCAGGTATCCCAGGCGAAGCTAATTAGCGACAAAGCAAGATAGGACGATGACATAAATAACGCGAGATATTATAGCGCGATACACTGGTTTTGACTCGTAAAAATGAAGCCGTGGGTGCGTCACCATCGCAGACCGCTGGACAGCTGAAGTTTTTCTACGCCGTAGGCAGGGGGGGATGCGTCACGTCAGAGCTCAATGTTGCTGAACATTATTTTGCGTTCACGCGAGCTAAAAAACAGAGTTCGTAGTTATAATTACTATATATAACAAAAAATAACTCAGTTCTATTTGTCATAAAATAAAAGCACTATGATGTCGCCCTCTGCAGCGATTCGCCGGAACTTGAGAGCTTTCCGGGCAAACTAAAAAGTGTTCCGTGTGCAAGCGTGATGTCGACCTTCACGGCGGCAAGGACATTTGGTTACAACGGGTTGTGCAAAAAAGGATTCCCGTAGTTGGATGTTAAAAGTTCCCGTAGTTGAATACAAATAAAACTGCAAATATGAATGGCTACATTTGGCTATGAAATATTTTGCTCTCTTTTTGTGTTTGGCTACATTTGGGCTACAATTTCTCTAACTTTGGGCTACGCCGCCTCGTCCAACCTGGCAACACTGACTGCCGGCTGCGCTGCATCCCGCGCCGGGCGTCCTCGCTGAACCCTTGACCTTACTCGCTTGTGGTCCTCGCTTGTGGCCCTTCACCTTACTTTGCCCGGCCAGTCAGTGGCTCTCTCACGATGCGCCCCATCGCCGATTGCTCCCGATCGTTGTCCCCTCCCGACAGGGTGTGCCATGTCCCCGTGTAATGCACGCGTCGTGGCCTGTCCAGTGCTTTGACTCCATCGCCCGTGCACACACCCTACCCGCTATGCAACGGTGTGGTCCGTGATACGCCACCAGCAATGCTCGCGCTATGACCGTCGACGCACCATTAGTCTCAAAGGCCTCCCAGTTCCTCCCAAGGAGGTTGAACAACCTCCTGGCTGCTCCTTCCTCAAGACTCGTATCGCCGCCTTCGCCATTTTGAGTAGGAACGACGGCACGGCTCCTACGGTCGCCGTCACGTCCTCCTACACTTTAACTCTCGTCTGCTGAAACACCACCGCAGTGGTTGCTATGGTGTGGTCGAGTAGCAAAATTTAAGGCAGGGTACATGAAAGGAGTTTGTAGAAGGCACAGTGGCGTAACCTGCTGAATTTAACGGGTAAATCGCGTAAGCGGTGTCTTCTGCGCCTCGCAAGACTTGGTAGGGTCGCCATTACCGAGAAAGCAATGTTTCAGAAGGTCCAACGCACCGAGTCGGAGTCAAGACAAGAACAAGAACGTCCGCGTTAAAGGCAACGTCACGGTGATAGGAGCCTTAGCGTAGTCTGTGGTGCTTTCGCGATAGAGTAAGGCAATGGTGAGCATTCAGGCTTGCCTGGTAAGCTCTGGTGATAGCATTACGGGTGATAGGACTGCGGCGGGAAAGATGGCGCCAGAAGGTAAGATTACGTCGAATGGCCAAACAGATGATAAAAGGGCGAAGAACCACCTTTATGCTGACGGTAGGTAATATTGGGAAATGTAGCGATGGCGACGAAGTGTCTAAGTCCCGATAGCCAGAGGAAAATATACATAGATGGCAAGTCACTTAGCCAAAGTTTAAGTTATTCAGCCAGGCCTTTGATTTATGGGTGTGAAGCCGTCGTAAATTGCTGCTTTGTAACGCAGGACAAAACAAAACTTCAAATTCATGAACTGCTGGACGTTATAAATAACTCTGAAGAGAAAGTACCAGTCACACTCGGTGAGGGGGTCACGAGGTGATCCAAGATGCAGGATAACCTCGTGTAGTAGAAACTCTGCGACGTCCGTAGGACACATTGTCGAGGGAGCGCGTGTGATTGCGTATCATGTAGTATGGTCCGTAGCAACGGCTTTCTACATGTTCCAGAAGCATATGCAGAGAATGAAAACGTATTTATAGTGCAAGATAGTCGATAGTCGATAGTGCAAGATAGTCGATAGCCGTTCCGGCTATTGGCAGATTAGCGTAGATGACATGGATGATGAGAAAACCACCTTTGTAACAGCGGACGGTCAGTACCAATTCAAAGTCACGCCCTTTTGGTTGCGTAATCCGCCGGATTTATTCGAGCTAATGATGAACTCTCCCTGCGTGACTTGAAGCTGTCAACATGACTCTGTTACCTCGACAATATGATTGTTTTTGCCGACCTTTGAGATTCTCCTGCGGTGCCTCACAACCATCCTCTCCGTGTGTCACAGTGTGGGCGTTCAGCTAACTCTTCCAAGTGTCATTTCGGTCGCCGCGAAATTACCATGCTCGGGAATCTCGTAAAGACCGCAGGAATCCAACCTGATTCACAGAAAGTTCACGCCATGCGAAATTTTCTTGTACCTTGTTCAGCAAAAGATGTCCGCACTTTTATGGGCTTATGCCCTTATTTCTGTCAGTTTCTGAAAAACGCCCTCTCACTGACCTTCTTAAGGAAGATGTATCTTTCTCTTGGGGCCCACGGCAAGAGAAAGCCTTCTTTACCCTGATTGAGCGGCTTAGAACTTAGCCGATTCTGTCACACTTTTGACCCTTCTGCGCCCACTGAAGTACCAACTGACACGAGTGGTCATGGCATTGACGCTATCCTCACTCAGCGTCAACAGAGACAAGACCGTGTCATCGCTTACGCCAGCCACATTCTTTCCACGCCCGAGCGAAATTACACCATTACTGAAATAAAATATCTCGCAAACGTATGGCGGTCGCGAACTTTCGGCACTACTTTTCGGTCGAAGCTTCTGCGTTGTAACCAATCATCACACCCTCTGCTGGCTCTCCTCTTTGAAGGACCCAACTGGAGGAGTTGCACGTTGGGTATTGCACCTGCAAGAATATACCTATTCTATTGTGAAGTCAGGGCGCCTGCATAAAGACGCTCACTGTCTGTCCCGCAATCCTGGGGATCAACCGGACGATAACGAAGCTGACTCGGGCATCTGTATTTTGTATTTTTTCCCTATCCGGCTTTCGCCATATAGATTACGAGCAACGCCAAGATCCAGTTCTTCAAAAACTTATGAACCACCTAAGCTCTTCGCCCAATGACCCTTTCCTCCGCATGTTCACCTTGCGCGATGGAACTTTATAGCGTCGTAGCGTTCGCCCTGATAGCCTGGAGCTCCTCCTAGTCGTTCCAAAGCACCTTCGACTGGCCGTGCTCCAGCAGATTCGCGACGCTCCTACTGCTGGACATCTGGGCATCACTCGTACTTACGACGGCCTGTGGCACCGCTTCTTCTGGCACGTTATTTGTCGCCTCACAGTTCCGCAAGCTTCTCAAAAGCAACGCTACGGCCGTCGGCACCAAGAGCATCATTTTTCACCTGGTTCCCTTGTCCTTCTCTGGACTCCTTTACGTCGCGTCAAGTTCTCGGAAAAACTACTTTCCCGTTATTCTGGTCAGTACAAGATCTTACGTCAACTGTCTGACGTGACATATGAGATCGCACCAGTAAGTCAGTCTTCAGCGTCTTCCAATGTCACGAGACTCAAGCCCTATCTCCCCACATTAGGCGAGGCTCTATAATCAGCAACCCCACCGCTAACCCCACCGGGAGGGTTATGTTACGGGTAATTGAGACTAAAAGGATCAATGGGGCAGGGGATAGGTGCGTGAGTGTTGCATCAATCCAATTACGGCGCAAAGGACTGATTTACCTGAAGACGAACGCGCACTGATGAACTTTAATAGCGCCCCTTGTATAAAATAGCGGCGTTTATTCAGGGTAAACAATGTTGGAAGTGGCGCCCGGTGTGTGTTTGTCTCTTGGTCCGTCGTCGTATTTCCGCCTTTCACTTCATATTATAATTTCAGTTGCGTTGTGTATATTTCTTGAGCATAAATGTAACCTTTCTTTCCTATATGCAGCAAATATCTCTATACAAGAATACTCAAGTACCAGACAGGTGCTCTGAAACACGCAACAGACTGTAAAATAAAATAGAAAACTGTACAAAAACACTAGACTTACAATTGACTGCAAGTGCTTCACACACCAATACAGTCACAATAACCAAATGATGCAAAAATCCCATTCTAGTTCGTCGGTGGTTTCAGCTGTTGATAGAAAGCCTTAGCTGCTATTATTTATTCTCGTAAAATCTGCAAAACATGAACGACAAGGAGGAATGTTCAGTGTACAAGAAGCAAATACCAGAGCATGTTTAAAATGTCAAGCGCCATTTTTCACCTTATGTATGGTATGCAACACGAAACTTCTGTACGCACAATGTAATTATGGGAATAGCTGCTGCTTCTACTATATCCAGCTGTCTCTTCCCCCAAATGTGCGTGGTTATGAGAGAACGAAGTACCCGTGACAAAAGTTGAAGTGCGCTTTGACTTTTTTGCGAAAATGAATAGAAGGGCAGGAGCCACCTCCAGCAAAATCCAAATGTACAGGACAGTAGATGTTGAAACCCGGTACTACGTTAGCACGTATGAATCGCCACATTTTAGAGGGCACAGTGAAACGATAACAATACAGACCAAGGGGTTGTTTTCTACTGCCGAGCAGCAACGCATTGTTCACTATATTTGATAGTGTTTTGAGAAATCTTTAAAAAAAACCTTGGAGCTAGTAAAGTTGAAAGGAGTAGTATGTATTTGTTGTACAGCACACATGCTCCCGAACTGGGCATTGGTGTTGCGTGCCTCTAGGACATTTTTTTGTGATCAGGGATAGATTACTTGACTGCCAAGGTGTGTTATTGATTGTTGACGTAGAGCAGCGTGTCAGTGTTTTAGTTGCCTTTTTTATTTCTGTTAAACAGTACCAGCACGTGTGCCCGCATCCATTTCTTCAATATATGTATCGGCGTATCCAGCTCGGAGCACGCAATAATAATTGATTGCATTTATCCTCCATTCCACACAGGGGATCACCATGAGAACTTGCCAGTTTCAGGCAGTGAAACTTGTGGGATATACGCGTCAATTCAGTAATGAGAGCTGGGGCACTATAACACAAAATGATTCCGAACTGTTTTGATTCCAAAGTCCTGACGTCAAATTTACGTAACCACCGACGCAAGCATCGGGCGGTGACCCGCAGCATTGTCTGAACAACCCAATCAAACACTCCCCTCGTTTATAGGAGGTCACCTTTGTTCGCTTTCAAAACCGATAACATTGTCTACACTCAGCGGTTTTCTTATCCTTTTGGCTGACAAGAGGCGAGGAGCACGCTCTAGTGGAGAGGGTTTCGATGGGGCCGAGCCAGCACACTGAAAATAGATAAGCGCATGAAGAGGGTAGTGCCGGCTTCTCCTATTGGTCCGCTTCGCCTTACTTGACGTGGATGGTCAAAAATCGCGGCGGAGTGAAACGGAAGGATAAGAATGCCGGTAAAACGGATCCTCAACAAGGAAGAGTTGACAGAGCGATGTCGTATGCATGCCGAAAGGGGTCGATAACGTTTTACTGCCACGCAAAAAGGTTTATCATGTGCAAATAAATACGTGCTCGCCGGCAGGTGCGAGTAGCGAGGGCCTGAGCGATCGGCGGGCAGCCATCCTCTATTCCTTTCGAAACGGGGCTGTCTGTGGCCATTCGGAAAATTTTTCAGTTTTGTTCTGCATATTAATGCATTTTTTTCGCGTACACGTCACTTTGACGTGGTGAGTTTTCGCGGTTTTGTGAGGTCGCGTGACAGACAGGCGCAGTGGGCGTAGCCAGAAAACATTGGACCAATAGCACAGGGCTAATGGTGAAAAGGCGTCGAATCAGGAATGATTATTTTTCTTTTGTGCGGTTCAATCATGCATATGGTTTGCCAATCTCAGGGATCCATCAGGCCGCCTCGCTCGTTGGATCCTCCGCCTACAGGAGTATGACATAACTGTCGTCTACCGATCTGGACGAAAGCACAGCGACGCTGACTGCCTGTCACGCGCTCTGATTCCACTGACACCATCAGATTTGGAGCAAGGATTTGCTGTTTCTTGGTGTCGTTGATGCGGTGCAGATGGCTTACCTACAACGTGCGGACACAGAGCTGCTTGCTCTTATCGAGTATCTTCAAGGAGCTGACGTTGTTATCCCACGCCCGCTGTCACGATGGCTGACATCGTACTGCCTGCGGAGCAATGTACTTTACAAGAAAAACTTTGAAAACAGTCAGGAAACGTTCCTTCTCGTCGTCCCTACGGCATTGCGCCAAGAAGTTTTGCAGGCTTGTCATGACGACCCCTGTGCCGAGCACTTAGACTTCACCAGGACACTAGCGCGCATCCGCCAGCGATACTACTGGCCACGGCTATTTTCTTCTGTTCAGCACTATGCGAAAACCTGTCGTGACTGCCAGAGGCGTAAAGTACCACCCGTCAAGCCAGCCGGTCTGCTACAACGTCTGCACCCACCTCCAGAGCCGTTCCAACAAGTGGGCATGGATCTCCTAAGTTCGTTCCCTACGTCACCTTTGGAAATCAAATGGATAGTCGTCGCAACCGACTGCCTAACCTGTTACGCCAAGACCAAAGCTGTACGCCGGGCAACCGCTGCTGAAGTCGCCAAGTCTTTCGTGCTCAACATTGTACTGCGTCATGGTGCACCCGCTGTCCTCATTACTGATCACAGTGCAGTAGTTACTGCTGATTTAATACAATAAGTCGTCACCTTGACGCACAGAAACCATCAGAAAACCACGGCTTATCACCCCTAAACTAACGGATTGACAGAACGCCTAAACAGACCCCTCGCCGATATGCTCTTGTTGTATGCTGATGTAGAGCACAAGACATGGGACGACATTTTGCCATACGTGATACTTGCCTATAATACAGCTGTGCAGGAGACCCCCCAGGTCAGCCCATTTGAACTAGTCTATGCACGTAGAGGCACCTTTAGACGCCATGCTCCTAATAGACAACGGCACCATGACAAGTGAGGGCGCTGATGACTTTATCCCGAAAGCAGAGGAAGCTCGTTAGCTTGCTCGGAACCGCATCTGCAGCCAGCAGAGTAGCGACGCCCGGCTTTACAACCAGACCTGAAGGAATGTCCAGTACAACCCCGCCGACAACATGTCGGTGTGTTCGTCACCGTGGGCTCTCGGATAAATTATTGCGACGATACTTCGGAACATACGAGGTTGTGCGTCGGCTTAGCGATGTGAATTACAAGATCGTGCCCCAAAGCGGTGATCCTCGCTTGAGCCGACGATGTCCCCGCCCCGAAGTTGTACACGTCGTACAGATAAAGCCGTACTACACCCGCGAGTGAAGTGCACCTTTGAAACTCATCGCCGCCGTCCTACGCAGTGTTGTGGTTATCGTTTGCTTTCTGTGACCACATTTGCCATTAGAGCTGCCCTGCCACTTTACGCACATTATTTTACCCAACCCAGCCGACCGGGACGGTCCTTTTGAGAGGGGAGAAATGACGCGAGATAGGCAGGCATCCGCGGCCGCTGGTCTCTGGAACGAGAACGACAAAGGGCGTATTGGAATGCGCGCTCTCCGAGTGTCAGCCTTGATTAAAAAACGCCGTTGCGCCAAGGCCTCGGTTGCTAACTTCGTGGCAATATGAGTCAGAGCAAGCTGGGCTTAGTAGAATCTTTGTGAATATGAGTCAGAACAAGCGCGGCTGAGTAGATAGAATCTTTGTGAATATGAGTCGGATCAAGCTCAGCTGAGTATAATTTTGGGGAAAATGAGTCAGAGCAAGCTCAGCTGAGTAAAGTTTTGGTGACTAGAAGGCAGAGCAAGCTCGGCTGAGTAATGATGGGATATGGTTATAAGAGTTCATGCAGTACTGCATGTAATTGCAAACTCATTAGCAACATTGCTTACATCTTGTTGGGCACGGCCTCTGCTTTCGTTATGCCTATACTCTTTATGAGATGTGGACATGCAAGTACCACCCACGCTTGAAAAGATCCTTTCATTCAAAGGAAGGGACGCAACCGTCCGACTTCATTGCACAATTCTGACCTATTGTGGTTTCATGTGCTATCTACTGCTTATAAAAACAAGGTGTTTGTTTGCTTTTCACATTGTTGCTTGTGTTTTACAGGAAGTATAGAGAGTGAAACAAGAAAATCAAGGTTGTTTATGGCGAAGTAGTTTCCTAGAACACTGCGATATGTTATTACCAGTCTAAGCAAAAGAAATTTCATGCACAAGGTGTTGGTAAGCGCAGAATGCAATTACTATTTAATGTGAGGGTTTTATACAGATGCCGTAAAGATAGTCTACAACACATTGAAGGTTTAATCGTTTTTGTGCAGAAGAAAAATGATACAACAGAAAAATGAGATAAAACTGTTTAATGAATGCTCCGAAAAGAAATTGATGATGCTGTTTATTCCCAGTCAAAGCGTCAAATATGCTATTCTAGAACATTCATTACAATAGATAGTTTGCACGTTCGCTTTGCGAGCTTGATGGGCAGTCGCGTCTCGCAGCGGAAGTAACAGAACCTTGAAAGAGGTTCTTGGGAAAAATGGGTGTGAAAATGAGGAAAATGCGCGTGAAAGCCCGAACCAACCGACAGCAACTAAATGGTCGTGCGTATAGCGGGACCATTTGACCGCAGCACTTGTCCGTAGTAGCATATTTTTTAAATTGTTCCGTCCGTTAAAGCATACCGCACTACAACTGTGGCGTTTTGGTACATCGCGAGTAGCTTGTACAACCAGAAAATTGGGACAACATTCGAAGGCTATGTCTTCCAGTGAGGGGCACCTTGTAGTATTTACCAACTCGCAGCGTGTGTGAATAACGGAAAAGCATGCAAAAGTACGTACTATGAGCACGCGAAGCCAACGTAAAAAAAAAAAAGAACCTCGCGTGATGAGCAACGTAGCCTGTCAACAAATCCGTGGAAATCACAGAAGCGAATCTTGACCTACGAGTTTTTATAAGCTTGCTCACGTATCGGTGCTGATGGTACGTACCGCTTGCGCAATTTACGGCTCCACTTAATTAGTTGCACGGTTCAAGGCTTGTTGAGCAAACATTTATAGACAAAAAAGTATGTATAAACGTTGTCTTGAGCGACCGATGCCATTCGCCAAAACAAACCACGAAATTAACAGGTCTCGGCGCAATTTCGAGGGAAAATCGCAGCGATCGCTGCGACCAACCGGTTGGTCGCCGCCGAAAATCGCCGGGTCGGCACTGCGACTGCGATTTCTGTCGCATGCGACGGAAATTGCACTTCCGGTGCGATGAAAATAGCATCACGTGAAACAGCCATAAGAGAAGTTGTTTCTGTGCGCCGCGCCCTTTCGGATAACGCGCAACACGCAGAGCTGCTGCCGACGCCGTCCGCTTTCCCTGCGTTCGCGCCGAACGCGTGCGGTGTCCGTGACTTCAGCCGATGCCTCTGGCGGGCCGGTTTCGTCCCGAGAACTGGGGGAGGGGGGTATTATGTAAGAGTCCACCTAGTGGACTGTCCACTTCAGCTGTCGCCATTGGCTCAGGCCTCACGAGCGCGAAGGAGCCAGACAGTCTTCTTCGCGCTGGCGAGGCCTGTGCCAATGGCGGCAGCCGAAGTGGACTGTCCACTAGGTGGACTCTTACAGAATATCCTCCTGGACACTCATTGAGTAGCGTCGGAAGTCGCTGCCTCTTGTCGCCTCGGAACGTTTCAATATAACTTCCTGTCGTAGATCTGTGTTTGCTTGTGTTTACACAATTTCATCACGTGCCCCACATTCACATGTAGCACTCGTAACACTCAGTGTAACTAACACAGCTTCGCTGTTTGTTATCTTCACGGAGTGGGAGGGAGGTATAATTTTAACATATCGCATTCCACCTTCGTCAAGCTGTATGCAATATTACGTGCATAAAAATATTTATTTAGGCTCAAGACTATTCATTAGGGTTTTAGGAATTTGTAAGCAGGGTAAAATTTGTGTGTACGTTTGGCTAACCGTTATCTGCAATGTGTTTTAATGAACAGCGCGTGAAATGCGTTAAATAAAAGTCTTGCAATCGGCCGCGCAAGTCTTGAAATAGCGAAGCTGCGCGATCGTAGCCCAGCATTTTCCTGAAGTGCGCGCGTACTTTTCATCTTAATATTCATGATGATGATAATGTATTTTCGCGCGTCTCGGACTTACGGCTGTCACTGCGTGCTGCTTAGCGCAGGTTGCAACACCAACACCGCGTTCAAATGCCGACACCGTGTTCCATCGCGCCGCAATGCCGACAACGCGTTCCAGCAGACCCGCTCGGTGAATGCGTATCAATCTTCTCTCTCCCGAGCATAGTGTGCAAAACCTCTCTAAATGGCAGAGCATAGGTACGAGCGCATGCAAACGCGCCAGCTGTGGACGAAGAAGACGGCGCTCGAAATCAGTCATATATGGCTCGCATAAATGTACGTTCTCCAAGCGTGGCTGTATAGCCTATGTATAGCCTATCGCACACTTCTTGAGCACTGTTCGACTTCTTATGATCAACTTGCAATGCTCCTGATTGACCTCGCAGAAGCATTTGATCGGGTCCGGCATTCGTTTTTATTTTCTCTTCTAGAACACGCCAATCTGGGATCCACAGTGCTTAATGGCGTTCGGCTTTGTTATAGTCATTGTACATCCCACTTTGTTGTCAATGGTAGCCTCTCAAATCCCGTCCACATCCGTTCTTCCGTTAAACAAGGATGCCCTATGTCCCCGCTTCTCTTTGCCCGTTACTTAGAACCCCTCTGTTTCAGCATTTTGAACTGCTGCAGTGTTCGTGGTTTTAATGTTTTTGGTAATGAGGTAAAAATGTTAGCATACGCTGATGATATTACATTATTCTGCAAAGACGAGCCCCGCATCGATAAAATTCTTTCTATTGTAGAAGAGTTTGGTTCTGTTTCCGGTGCGCGGATGAATAGCACTAAGAGCTCAGGGGTATGGTTTGGATTTTGGGCCATTACACCATCAAATTATGCTGGCATTGAGTGGTCCTGTGTGCCACCTAAATATCTAGGAGTTCCACTGCATGCCTACAAGTTCAGTGCACAGTACTGGAAAGAGCGCATTCCAGCCCTCCAACGCTACACAAATACCTTTGTCCCGCACCGTATATCAATATTTGGAAGAGCAGAAGCCTGCAACATGTTTTTGGCAACCAAAGTTTTCTATGTCTTTCAGGTTCTTCACTGCGCAAGGCTTACATTCAACGTTTTCATAGGATTTTTTGAACGTTCATATGGTCTTCCAGTTTTGAACCTATGAGACGCGACAACATTTTTCGACCAGTGAGTGCTGGAGGGTTAGGGTTGGTGCATTTATATGTGCGACAGTTGGTTTCACGCTTTTTTTCGTTTTTCGGGATAGTTATCATCCGGTATTACGAGCTTTCATGCAGGTTAACCTAGTTCATGTCCTGCAAGAATTGGTGGTGTCCGCAGATTTAATTTCTAGACCTGTTTATGGGGGTTATGCGTGAGGTTTATTTTTCTCTTTCTTTTCTGACTGTTCGCTTTTCTAAAGATTAATTCTTTACTGTGTCACTAAAAAATATTTACAAAAATTTATTGTCGATGTAGTTCCCTCCGCCGCTTTATCGATCCGTATACATCACACTACCTGGACATGATGTGCTTGCAAGAGTGCGCAAAATGCCAGTTCCCCCTTCTACAAAAACTTTTTTTTACAAATACACACTAAAACATTTCCCGATAAAACATGGCTGCATAAAAAGAATATTTTCTTTGCGTCAGTTAACTGTCGCCTATGTGACGTGCCTGAAACCATTGAACACTGTTTCATTGTTTGTAAAGATGCCATTTTATTTTGGGATGTTATCTTTAGAATTAGCTAAAATATTTTGATCTCAATTCTCACAGTATCCGATATCTTGTTGCTCCGTATGATCACGTTCCATTCGATATGTTTTTACTGAAAGGCCTGCATACCATATGAATATCGCGTATGCAAGACCGATATGCAGAAAAAACAATATCCTCAAGATCGCATTTCGTTCAGATGATCACGCACTTGTCAGAAGAATGTCAGCCGGCTTGGTATCCACTTTTGATTAGGTGTTTAACTTCTCCTTACAAGTTGTTGTTATGAAGGGCGGTGTTGCTGTGTGTGATGTTCTCTCCATATGGACTGCTGTTCACATTTCATTACTTATGTGCACCTGGTGTTCATATTATTGTAAATAGTTCCTGTACATACAACATATAATTCATTGTAATAAATACCATGTTAAAAAAGTGGCTGTATAGCATAGTGGTTCCGGCGCTCGCCTTGGGACCGCAGGTACGCAGGTTCAAATCCCGCCTCGGCAAGAAAGTTTATTTTAACACGAGAGCGTAAAGCCCCAAACAGACGTACGCGTTTAGAAAGCGTCCGCACGCGCCGCGCTCACTCGATGTCACGTCGCGTCCGATAGAGGAAGAGGGCGCGCACCCAAACGATGCACGAGTTGCCGCGCATCCCTGCGCGATTCGTCACGGCTGCCATGTTCACCTACCAAAGGCGCGGAACGATGAACACAAAGCACGCAGCTTGCCCGGGCTTGCCTGGACGCCGGGCGAAGAGTCGTTCCGGAAGTCACGCTGGCTCGCCGTGGTCACGTCATAGGCGTTCTGTGGTCACGTGAGGAGCATCGCGCGGGCGACGCGGTGGCAGCTTCCGGCGCGGGCGTAAAAATTCTAGCAGTGGTAGGTGTCCACGCCGCAACGCGCCCACACGCGACGCAATCTCCGCGCCTGACGCCGTACGCGCCCAGGCGCGATGCGGCGCGTGCGGACGCTTTCCAACGCGCACGTCTAGGTTGGGGTAGGGTGCCTACATGTTAAAACGGCGTTGCATGTAGGCTCCCTAGGTTGGGGCTTTAAGGGCCCCGTGTCGGAGAACATCCGGCGTCGGCAAACAGCGTGCGATGCGGGTGGCGGAGAAAATCCCCGTCAGCGCAGGCCCTCCACGTGGTGCAAGGTTTTGGTGAACAAAAATTGAATTTCTCGAAGTGAAATCCGTCAGGAAAGTGGTAGAGTACGACTTTACCATTCGGCGTCGGATTCGCCGTCGGACTGTTTACCAATCGGCGTCGGATTGTAATTTGAATGTACGAGAAAACCTAATTCTGCTACGAGGAAACTCAAACACAAAACCCCTTTTCCAGCATTTCTACCAAACTTACAGCCGCGCGTTGCGATGCGAATGGGTCCCGATAACGCTATTGCGTTCCACACTTAAAGGCGAAGCTTAAGCGTCCCCCATTTCTTATTTATTTTTTTCTTCATTGCTGATTATGACAGTTTCTTGATACGAACCACAAAATACGGCTGGCTTAAACAGCTTTGCTGTTAATAAGCAGAGATGGCGTGTGTCCGTGCGCCTGTGTGTCCGTGTCTCCCTTCTTGTGGTCGTCTGTTTGCGCTGTCACCCAAACTTTCAGCGTGTAGTATCTAATAGACGTAAAACGTAAAATAATCAATTAAATATGCAAATAACGTGCTTACCTGTGAATAGCTCAAACGCCACGTTAGCAATGAACCACCACGCCCTTTAAGGGCCCGTTTCACACCGACTATAACCTCCACAAGTCTCTCTCTCTCTCTCTCTCTCTCTCTCTATATATATATATATATATATATATATATAAACAACTTAATGATTGCTTCATTCATATTAGCATAAGTAGGCAGAAAAAATGTCGGGCTAAGCATGGCCTAATGTTGAAACTTCGTACGTGAAGCTCGAAATTGCGCGATACCAGTAGATCTTTATTAATTTTATTGCTTATGCTCGATGGGGATGAGGACATCTTTAAGTTATGGCAGCTGCCGTACTGTCTCTTGGCATTATTTGAAGGCTAATTTTATTGAATCTTAATTGAACGTCTTGTTGGGCGAATTGGCCTTATTTTGAAAACATAATATTAGGGCACTACAAAAACACACGCTAGGCAGAAACACACATAGACACACAGAGAGCTCTGTGTGTCTAAGTATCTTTCTCATTTGCGTGTTTCCTTTAGCGTCCTAAATTAATGATATTCAATTCCTTTGCTTCTTAAATACATTTATTCTTCGCATCTTCAAGCTTGCTAAGAGCCTAACCTTTAATTACGCCGCTTTCACCCCCCTATAGCTGAAGCAATACCAACGAAAAGCTCCACACGTAATGAGAGACATCACTTTATTTAGTAGCAGCTTCGTATAATTTATTCCCACAAAACGAAGCCGCCGAGCACATCGTTAAATGTCAGCGCGTTTCATGGAAACATCGGCCGTGAGCTGTGCGAAAGAATATTCGTTACATGGAGGGATTGGCTACAATGGCTTGAGGGGAAATACACACGAATTTGCCCACAACAACGCGCTGTAATTTAGTGGGTACCTGCGAACCGCCAGGAAGGCGAAGCACTTAGGCGCAGGGTCTGAATGTGAAGTGTTTTTTTTTTTCTGAGGAGACAACTTCAAATTGAAATCTACTGGTGGCTTGCAGTGCAGATAGAAACAGACAGAAAAATCGAGACCAGAGACGAGCGCTTCGTCTGACCTTGTGTATAACTGCGCTGCAATTCACCAATATGTTGTACCAACAAGCCCAAACAGCCACATTGCTGAAAGATATTGGTTGAACTGGCGCAGCGATGTGCCTGGTCACATTGGTTAAACAAACCTCTATCATCTGAAAACAGTACATTTCTTGTGAGATTTCACTGGAATTGCTTCTGCAAAACGTGTCAGATTTAGGGCAATATGCGTGTATCGAGGACAAACCGTCAACATAACAGAGGGCAGAAAAGTGAAGGGGGCTAACCTGGTTAGCTACCCTCTGCAAAGAAGAGAGATAAATCGACAAAAAGATGACATAAGAGAGATGAAGGAAAGATAATGGCGAGTTGCGTGGCTTTTCCTGGAGTCTTTGTATTCAACAAATTTTCACTTTAGTCAAGCTGTTACTCATCGAAAATCACGCATATCTGTATCCTAAATAACTTTAGCGTTGTTGGTAGTACCATACCAAAGGGGGTGTCTTATCACAGTGCACACTCCTCCCGAATAGCGTTGTATAAACTAGAATATGTGCTGAATATATGTATGTCGCCGGACATTACGAGAATATTCGTGCGAGCAGTAACAAATATTCTCGAAATGTCCGGCGGGACATGCAGATCCGACCTACATGATAGAAACGATGGGAAGGAAATCATATGTGAATTGGCTAATCAAATGCTCTTAATTTGTTCATTCCATTCCTGCGTGTGTGACGTAACTGAAACAGTCATGCGCGCATGTGGTCGAGCGCACCCGTTCTATGTAATGTGACACAGATGGCGATCATCTCACAGAACTAGTTGGCACTGGCACAATGGCACCATATGCACTATTGTGGCCTAGTCGCTAGACTGCTGATCCATCCGAAGATCCATCCCGCCATGCGTCACGTAATGAAATTTGAAACCAAAGCTTTCGTCGCGAAACCTCCGGGACATGTGTGAGCTTGGTTACTGGGGGATGCGGTGTTGTCGGATAGTTCATACATAAAACAAAATTGAATTACTTGCACGATTATGAGATTCTGTCCCCTCAGCTCGGCTGCCTGATGCTCCAACTTATTAGCTATTTTTATTTATTACGCCTTCCAGCCATTACACAAACTAGCTTTCTGATATAATCACCGCGTGTTCCTGGTTGATTCAAATTTATGGTTAGCGAAAGAGAGTGTATTCGGTTCATGTCTGTATGCACTCCACCACTTTCTTGTCCACGCGGGACTGGCTCTCGAGGCACTTAGTGTGTATTTACAGGCTGTAATCACGTTAGGAAAAATACTTTTTTGTATCACGTGTTCTATAAGGCCAATCTATAATGGTGACCTCGAATGGTCGACCATAACACTTTCAACTAGAGTGTACTATAATGGGGGAGGGGGTCCAGCGGGCGCCTTAGCAAGCTCCGAGGGTGAAGCAAAAAACGCGGAAAATGTGGCGGAGCTGCCGTCGCCTTTTTTCTGAATCTCCGACCAATAAACGTTGGCTCCGGCTGTTTCGGCAGCGCTCATTGGCTGAGGCGAGCTCGCGGGCGGAGTAGCTGTCGTCTGCTCGACGCACCGTCGTTGTTGCGTCGATTGCGTTCTTTCCGCCGCTCTTTTTCCATTTTATTTACAATACATCGGTGGGGTATAATCTCAGTGTTACCGCCACCTAGTATCCGCCTGTCAAAGCTCCATGCAGCTGCGGTAGGGTCTGCGACGGGACAAGCGTCCGGCCGGCGAGCGGGACCGCTCATTTGGAAGAAAGTGACGGTGGCGCCACCTGGATTTTCAATAAAAAATGCCTCCGCGTAGAGCCCTCGTTGGACCCACTCCCCTAATCTAGTACACTACTTTCAACGAAGAAACCGCGTTCATCGCACCATCTCCACGTGCTGTTCAAGCGACCATTATTCTGGTTCCTCCTTTCCGGGCGCAACAACCCGAAGTCAAGTTCGTAGAAGCTCAAGGACTGTTCCACCTAAACGGTATCACCTCTGAAGATGCTCGCTTTTCCCACATCTACTCCTTCTCCCTAGTGAGGTCGTGCTGGAAAAATACGATGTCTTCTCCAATCCAACCGCGATAAACGAGTAAAACAATTTAGGCCGCTGTTCTCGAGCTTACCATGCTATCTGATTGTAAGCGTCTGCAACACTTTCAAGGAGGAACTCGAAGACCGCCGAACTACACAACTTCTCCGTCACATATATACAAGCAATGGTAGGAGATTGAGCAGCAGTTGTTGACCAGCCAGAAGCTTCTGCGGCAGCGTTTCCTGCAGCAACAACCAGTGGCCGTGCAGATGATCCTGGCCACAGCGTCAGACCTTTCCCCGTCGGCGTTGAGTGTCCACGCTGATAAAATCATGGGAGTTCCCGGACAATCCTCCGCCACACCAGCTGTTGCATCTGCGCACATTTCTGACCTTTCTGTGGTTTCACCGCACTGCCCATCTCAATCTGCCGACTCACCTAACGAGATCATGGCACTGCGCCTAGACATCGACAGCCTCTGAAAACTTGTTGCTTCCATGCTTCCGCAAACCCAATCAAGACGCAACCGCGGTTCGTGCGCTGGGTCCTCCAGGAGATCGTACACTCGCCACACCATATGCCGCTCTGGATCCCCGCTCCCGCATCGCTAAATCCGCAACGCGGCACTCGCTCTTGCTGGTACTACCAGGCTCTCGATGCTGCTGCAGAGCGCTACCCACGCCCGTCTGCCAGTCCGAAAAACAACGAGAGGGACCACTAATGGCGACGATTTGGTAAATGGGTTTCACCGCCCACTGAAGGTAGCCCTTATGGCACACGGCGTTCCTGATCAGTGGGCCATTACTCTTGCCTGTAGTCCTTCTGAAGTTTCCCACAGCTATCAAGTAAGATCTCTTCTGCTCTCCTGTCCATCTCGTGCACGGCGCGTCTCTACGTCCACCTGTTGAATTCATCTGCCCTACACCCACGAACCCATTTGACCATCAGTAGTACGCCGACTACTTGACCTAACATGTCACCAAAAGACGACAACGATAAACTGCGCGTGCAAAGGCACTGGCGATTTGGCATGAGCGCGCCTCACGGAACAAACGCCTCGCCAGTGGTTGCTCCTACACCTGAACTACTATCTGCAAATATGTTCCTGTTTCCTTTAGTTTATTAAATCATCGGCAGCCAACCACGGCTGTGGAGTCGCAACACGACCAAAGTGTTCTACAGTTATCCTGCAACACCAAACGAAGTCAATATAGAACACCTTTTATATTTCGCGATATTGAGACCCGGCCTATGTCTTTCTCCGGTTGAACTCCACTTGAAATTTTCTTCAGCCGCTCTACAAGGGACACCATCTCGACCTAGATCGCAACGTAAAGACGTTCACAATCTATGCAAACGGTTGCGATACTGTTGTGTTCATGGCTGCATCAAGCCGACTTTTGTCGAAAGCCGTCTCCCTGCATCGTCCTTTACCATTTCTTGTTTTGCTTTCCATGCGACAGTTTCAGCTTTCAGCTTCAAGTACGTCATGCCGCCACTCTACTTCTCGTCGCACTGTACAGTGGCACGACTCCATCTCTAAGCCATCTCCATCTCTAAAGCTCCATCCCAGGAAGCCCGGACCGAGGAAGACAAAATCTCTCCTCCCCCACCGTCACTGCCACCCTACCTGGGTCAATGGGTAATATTCTGTTGTCGAATGATTAGTGCCTCAGGCAGCTGCGCAGAGGTAGCTGTGCTCGAAACCAACCATTGTTTCAAGATGGTCACTCATTATGTGCTAATGTGTGCACACATGTCTGTCTTCTACGAAGCTCTCTCACGCCGACATGGGTAACCGTAGATGGGAGAATGGCTAGTCACCGCTGTGCGAAGAAAGTCTTTGACACTGACTTGGAGCACTGGGTGTGCCACTCGGTCTGTGCTGGTCTTCAGTAAACCTCCTTAATGCAAACTTCGCTCACTGGGTATGTGCTAGTAGGTGTGCGCCACTATTCAATGAATATCTTCGACACCGACTTCGGTAACCAGGTTTGAGCCACAGGAAATGGGCCACTCTGCAATGAAGAAAAATATCCCTTAAGTGTTTCCGATACTGAGTGTAATCTAAGCCCCGTAACAACTGCTACTCAAGGACTGCAACCCGATGCGTTAGAAGGCTGCGGCACAAATGCACTGGGTATGTATGCGCTCACTCATGCGCCACTTCAGTCACGCTGCGGTATACAAAGATACACTTTAAAACCCAGCGCGCGATTCGCAGCCGCCTTATTCCGGGCGTGCATACACTTCGTCTTTGTAACAGTGCTTCCTAATGCACAACGCATTGCTCGAGCGCTACGTTAGCGCTGCGGCTCTGCACTGCCTCAGCATTTCAACGGTGTTTATTGGCTATTTGAACGCACGGTCTTCTTTGGAGACTTCGTACTCGTTTGGGCTTCGCGGCCTCAGGGTATCTGGCCACGTTTTAGTTGGAAAATCAGACAATTTGAGGCCGTTTGTGCATGCAGGAGAGAGAAAAATGCGTCAAAAAGACGCACCAGAAAATGCGAAGAAAGATGCACCAAGTTAGCATAGAGCTATGCACGGACAAGTAACAATGTGTAACTAACACAAATAGAAAGATATGATAGTCTTTCAAACTACTTATGCCTAGAACCACAAGCGGAAGTGTGTGCTTACTCACATAAATAAATCACCGCCCAAACACTACGTTCAGATGATTAACCAGCGAAGCGGAAACTTCCGGCCCCTGTGTTTATATCTCTGCGTTAATCCTGACGGTGCATTAAAGTGCTTCTCAATTATTGGTTACGTCTTGGTGTTTTCGTAAAGATGAGCGGCAACAGAGCCAACCACGGAAGAAGACGATGACGGAGGACGCGGATGCAACGTCACGAGCGCATTCGCGCCGTTGCGCCGAGGGGCACCAACGAGCCAGGTTTGAAAGAAAACGATGACGCTCGAGCGGGAGGAGTTTCCGGCGTACAGGCGACATATGGACGATTTGGCTAGCCACATACAGCTTCGCTGTGAAAAAGATATGGCCCCATCCCGTAGATAGTGCACATGAAAACTTTGAGCCGGTCAAGAAGGCTGTGCGGGCTAAAAAGGAAGAATGGAAAATTATGCGAAGGGCTCTGTGTAAGAACTAGATGGTACTAAACGTGGCGAAGGTCAAGCGTTGGGTCTTCAACAGCGTTACAAATCGAATAAAGAAAGACAAGGCGTTTTTGAGAAGCCTATTGTTACGGGGAGAAAACACGCTTGACAACGTATTTACACGATATACACAACGGTCTGAAGACAGGCATACAAGATGAAGCTTTTTTGAAGCCCTTGCGCGCGACTATCGGCGGTAGTCGTCTTTGTCAGTCCTGTCAGCATCGTTCGCTACTGCAGTGCCTCGTAGCATGACGCCCGGCGGCGAAGGCGCTGTTCAGGCGCTTGGTAAGTTCGAGTGATATCGCTTCCGTTGAGCGACGTGAACGATATCAGAGGAAGATCCCGGTGTGGACGCAGGCCTGCAATCTCACGTGCCTCGGCAGCTCTAGATATGACATCACGAGCATATTCTGACGTTGTATCGAGAATGACTGGGAGGATCATGTCAAGCGGTAGTTTAGGGTTTCGTTCCTACGAGAATGTTAAGGAGTTGCCGGGGAGTGGCGTGGTGAAGTAACCTGGCTTCCAGAAGGAAGTCACGACGTCGGTTGCACAATGGTAGGGAGAGCCCGCGTGATCACGTACCGGGTGGTGTAGTCCGTAGACTGTTCTCCACTTGTTCCCACTAAGCGATAAAGGAGAGGGGCCAAGTAGATCAAGACCAACCCGAAAAAATGGCTCCGATGGGATTGCCATGGGCTGAAGGCGGCCAGCTGGTAGGGGTGCTGGTTTTTTGTGGTGCTGACCAGATTTACAGGAGGCGACGTAACGGGAAACGGAACGATAAATACCGGGCCAAAAGAAATGACGCCAAACACGGTCATGTGTGTTTGAGACTCCCAGACGACCAGGGGTAGGAACATCCTGCAATTGTGCGAGTACTGTCTCGCGAGTATGCTTGGAAACGACCAGCAGCAGTTCAGGGCCATCAGGGTGCCTGTTGTAAGGGTACAATATACCATCTTGCTGCACAGACATACGCAAGGAGGGTCAACTTGTCAGGTCCGTCAGGCTGAGAATGATGTCTCTCAGCTAAGGGTCATGTCGTTGCTAATCTGTGATGTCGCCAAATGCGGTAAGCGCGAGGACGCAAGTTGACTCGCCGGTCTCACGGTCTCAGGAAGATCTGGTGGGATGATGTGAAAAGCAGCCAGCGTCCTGATGCAGTCGGCCTGTCTTATACAGCATGTGTAAGAATACTATTGGAGCCGTAGAGCCCACCGACCAAGAGGCCCAGCGGGATCTTTTAAGGATGAAAGTCAGAATAGGGCGTGGTGATCGGTGATAACCATGGAATGCCGTCCATACAGAAAGGGGCGAAATTTACCCACTGCCCGAATGAGCGCGAGGCATTCACTTTCGGTGATGGAGTAATTGCGTTCGGCTGATGAGCGAAGACGGCTAGCGTACGAAATGACATGGTCGCATCCGTGCTGCCGTTGAACCAAAAGAACACCGATACCGTGGTCTCTGGCGTCGGTGCCAACTTCCGTTGGAGCGGACACGTCTAAGTGGCCTAGAATCGGTGGCGACGTGAGTCGCGTCGCCCACTGAGCGAATGCACTGGCTTGATCGCGACTCCACAAAAAGGGCCCGTCTAAGATGTTCCGTTAAAGGGTATGCGATGTCGGCAAAATTTCACACGAATCTGTGGAAGTAGCAGCAGAGGCCTACAAAGCTTCGAACGTCGTTTCCGCAGGTTGGCACAGGCAAAGTTCGCGCAGTCAAGCTGCGCGAATTTTCTCAGGATCGGGCCGATCACCGGAAGAGTCGACGTGGTGTGCGAGCGCAGTATGTTGCCGGCGGCCGAAGTGAAATTTCGTCGAATTGAGCTGAAGTCTCGCTTTGCGGAACACTGCAAGAACTGTCGAGAGAGGCTCGAGGTGTATGTCAAAAGTCAGCGAAAAGACAGTGACATCATCGAGACAGCACAAGCAGATTGACAATATTAAGCCGTAAACAGGGCGTTCATCATTCGTTCGAACGTAGCGGGAGCATTGTATAGCCAGAATGGCATCACCTTAAACTGACAGAGCCCATCAGGTGTAATAAACGCCGTCTTTTCACGATCCATGCCGTCAACTGCAGTCTCTAAATACCCGGAACGAAGGTCTATCGAAGAAAAATACTTGGAACCATTAAACAGTCAAGGGCGTCATCTATCTAGGCAGACGCTCCCTAGGCTCCCTATAAACGCTCCCTAGGCAGACGCGCAGGCGCACACGACCCGAGCCTCTGCCAGTATGGTGGCGCCATCTAGTTAAGGTGCCTGCAAACGCTAAGTGCCCGACATGTCAGTTGCAGTTGTAAGGCTTGATCGAGGTGCTCTCTGCACA
>NC_051161.1:106617331-106769365 GCF_013339745.2 Dermacentor silvarum
ACTGGATGGAAGTTTCGATGTGGCCACATAAGGGAAGGTTAGATGCTTTGGCAATAGGTGGTGTGCAAACCCCGACATCTATGGCATGTTTTCGGCTCTAGCCGGCTCTCGCAATCGCGTCTAACGGGTCCGGCGCATTCGGTCTTTAAGATCTACATTTTAGATACAGAGAGTGCCACCATACGGGTTGTGGATTTGGACAACGCCTATCCAAATTCACGCTCCACCGACGGCGCCATCATAATAAGAATTGCAGATCTTGAGGGCTACGCTTTTACAGGTTACTTGCGGCGAAAGCGATTGCGCGAACTGAAAACACGTCATAGAATTCAGGCTTTTGACGTTATTAATGCGGCAGCTTTATAAAAAATAGGTGGTGTATCCCAGCGACAGCTCTCTGTATAACTAAAACGGATCTCGAGAGTTATGCGTTTTCGGACTGCATGCGCCAAAATATTTGGAAGCAGCAAACACTTCAAGAACGCCTTGTGTTTTTCAAGCAACTTTCAAACGTTTCAATAATCATCAAAATGATGTTTAACATACGACGTGTGTGTTGTGTATCTGGCTCTTAAATAATTTTTGGGGCGTGCAGGCAGAAAAAGCATAGCCTTTGAGATTGTTAAACATCACTGAGCTGAAAAGATTATCTTTAGCGTTCACAGCGCCCGCTTTTTACGAGCGGAAGACTTGATTTGTTGGTTCAACTTTCGAGGTGCTGGTCGTGCTAGTGCTACTGGCCGCTTGTCATTAAGACTTGAGCTTGTAAGGAAGTGGTATCTACAGGGGCAATCCAGGAAAGTATCGTTGCTCGGTACACTGGAAACGGTTTCACAATGAAGTCCATCGTGCTGACCACTCTTTCCGTGTTCTTGGGACTCTTCTTCATATTCGTCGGTTCGATGAAAGTGACGCCGAACATCAACCGGGAGATGCACCGGGAGATCGTACGTAGCGGATTCAACCGCGCGGAGACTCATTGATAGCGGCAAATTTAGCAGATCTCTTCTTGCACGATTATTATTCATATTTTTTTTTATTTACCACCACAAATGCAATAGTTGGTGCTGCTTGCGCGAGAACGCCATGAAAACCGGGCTTGAGTCCGAGCGGGGAAATAATGAATGAGGCAGTCCGTTCCTATGAAGATTTCGTGCACAGGATGCTTTTTGTCGCTTGCCCTTTATTGCGACTACTTTTATTCGATGAATAGTTTCATCACGGTAACCCACATAGTAAGCCGGTATGACTTGTAAGCGATTGTGTCCGCATGTTGCACTAGCATGGGTATCGATCTTCGTAATACTGCGTGCATACGTGCCACTCTGCTGAGTGCATCGTACATATTTCTTGCAAGCCGCATAGGTGATCGACCGCTTAGGCACCGGAAGACTTTGGGCTAATGATGCAGCTGAGTCATGCAGCGTATTTTGCGCGCTCTAATGAAAGTACTCAAATGGGGCCCGCAGGGCAAACAGCAGTTGCTGCCAGTGTGCGTGTTAAAAATTTAAATTAATTAAATGATGGGGTTTTACGTGCCAAAACAACGCTCTGATTATGAGGCACGCCGTAGTGGGGGACTCTGGAAATTTAGACCACCTAGGGTTCTTTAACATGCACCTAAATCTAAGTAGATGGGTGTTTTCGCATTTCTCCCCATCGAATGCGGCCGCCGTGGCCGGGATTCGATGCCGCGGCCTCGTGTGTATGTATGTATATATATATAGTGTGTGTGTGTGTGTGTGTGTGTGTGTGTGTGTGTGTGTGTGTGTGTGTGTGTGTGTGTGTGTGTGTGTGTGTGTGTGTGTGTGTGTGTGTGGAAAGAGATGGATATTCTTATTACTTAAAGAAACAAAACAATCAAACAGTTACTAACATTTCGTAATTCATTCATCTGGCGGGATGGCATCCTCATCTTAGTTGCATACTAATTAAGCCGCGGTCCATAAAGAATTGTTTTACATTTGTCTTGCTGTTCTCCTTAATACTCCTTCCTTTAGGAAAAAGCACTTTGCCACTTAGGTGCATCATACAGCTTCATTTGCTGAAGCATCGTATAATTTGTATTTCGAGCAAGAAGAAGTACTTTATTGATTGGAAAATGTGTAAAGGTCGAACAAAACCTCTTGGCACCACAATAGGCTCTGGGCGGCCGTCGTAAGGAGCCAGCAATGTGCTGGCAAAGAGCGACGCGAATGGCAGCTGTCACAGCACTGGAATGTGAAGCAGATGACGGCACGAAGGCGCTCGGTGCTTCTGGTGATTTCGCACTGCGGGTTTTAAGGGCTGATGTACCGGAAAGCACATTTTCGTGTGTCTTTTTTGATAAAGGTCGTCACTTGTACGGGGCGGATCACATTCATAGCACCAGGTATAGTAAGAACACAAATGTTATGGATTTTAAAAAAAGGAGACGTACGTCTCCCTTTTTCTGTTTCTTGAGCTGCTTCGCCGATCGCACACGTATCAGTACGTTCCTATTCTCTGTCCGTTGTAATTCATTTTATCTTTGTAGTACTTTTGCCATTCTTAATGTCATATAAACTAACTTAACCATCAGTCATGGTCCATTTCCCACAGCTTAGCACAACGAGAGCCATCGTTGGCGGCGAGTGTGAACATGCCGCTGCGCTTATGTTCGCCGTCGATGCACAGCAACCAGTCATGTGCCGGACGCAACCAGAGTTGGAAAGCGCGAGGAAGGAAAATATACCCCATAAAGGGCAGGCTGATACACTGATAAGACGGAAAACTGACGACTACCAATTAAAGTGTTTGCTTTCAGTGCCCAAGCTCCGGAGCTGTTACACCTGCAGAGGCAAAGACAGGCAATTCACATGGGACACGAAGCTCTTGCTAATGAACGGCTCTTTTAATAATGTTAGTAACTAGACCATAGCAAAGCAGCGTCGGAGACCTACGTACAGTGCTCGGCAATCAAAGCGCGATACTCAGAACGCATGGCTGCCGTTTCTTCTTTTTTTCACGAAACAGGTGAGCAGTAGGTGATCGATGTGGGACCAAATGCAGTCACAATGGGCCACAAAGGTTATCGCTTTCACTGTACACCACGATGCATCAGTTTGGTGTACCCAGCGCTTAAAGTTGGTGCAAAAAGTGCCGGCGACCATGCACTTCAAGTATCTCGTTTCAATTGCTGAGAACTGTACATGCTGTTGCCTACAGACCTCACCTATACAGTCTTTTCGCCTGCAAATCACAATGCCACAATGAAAAACGTTTGAATTGAATTGTCTAGCCAGCCTCAGTCATGTTTCAGGAACTGTTCGTGCACCCAAAAACGTAAGATATTTGATCAGATTTGGTTTCACATGGTATTTCGGTAACGCAAAACAGAAAAAAAAAAGCAATGGAACATACTAACATAGATGTCACACAACCACTTTTTATCGCGATGAAGCCTACATCCGGATCGAAATTCTCGACTGCGATTGGCTCCCTCGCACAGCTTGCGCTAAGGAGCCAATCATGACCGAGAAATTCAATCCAGATCGGGCATCATTGCGATCAAAAGTGCGTCGTGTGACACCCGTATGAAATCAGCGTAGCTGGCGGCAGCGCCCGCTGCGCCCGGCCCGGTGGTCACGTGCCATTACATTTGTGGCGCTGCCGCATGAAGGCGCCACCGGTCGAAACTCATCCCATGCCTGGTGCCTATACCGTGTACTGTCCACTTTGTTGCTCTAGAGACCAGAGGGAGAAAGGTAGAAATAACAAGAAAAAACTGGTCACACTGAGCCACCATGCTGTACTCCACTGTGCATAGGATCGAGTTAATTATGCAAATAAAATTAGTACTACATACACTACCTTACACTAGATTCTGCAATTAACCCATGGCCCTCAGTCCCCAGCAGCTGCAGAGCATCTGACCAAGGCGGTGGTCAGACGTGAGACGCAGCAGAGGGTGCTAAGCATCTCTGGATCCGGACAGGCCACGCTGGAAACTGAGCCTGGCAACGTTTAACACACAAACCCCCTTGAGTGAATCTAGCTTAGCAGGGCTCTTTGAGGAGTTATCAGGCATTGCCTGGGATATTATTGGCCTTAGTGAGATGACTGGTAAGGCTGACTAACAGCCACATCCTGTGCTACAGAGCTCTTCCATATAAGAGAGAATGTGGTGCATGAATTCTAAGTCATAGGGACATAGTGGGCAACATTAATAATTCTACAGCATCAATGAGAGAGTAGCAGTCGTAATAAAGCTGAATAGGAGGTATAGAGTAAAGGTAGCACAAGCGCAACCTCCAGTCATGATGATGAAGAAATTAACAAGATTGAGGAAGCAGTACAGAATGGCCGCAGCATAAAATCAATGAAAAGAAAAACTTGGCATAGGACAAGACAAGGTGTATGCACTGAAAGATAAGCAGGGTAATGCCATCGGCAATTTTGATGACATAATAAACGCAGCAGAAGAATTATATACTGACCTGTACAGTACCCAGAGCAGCCACACTACCTTCATTCGACGTAGTGATGAACAGGATACAGAGGCTCCTTCTCTAACTACGATGAAGTTTGAAGGGCATTGCAAGACATCACCCGTGGAAAAGTGACTGGAGAAGATGGAATAACAGTCAATTTACTAAAAGACAGAGGAGACATCATGCTTGAAAAGCTTGCAGCCCTTTATATGCAATGCCTCACGACTTCAAGTGTACCAGAGAGCTGGAAGAATGCCAACATTATACTAATTCATAAGAAGGGAGAGGTTAAAGAATTGAAAAATTATAGGCCTGTTAGCTTGTTTTCAGTATTGTTTAAAATATTCACCAAGATATTTTCGAATAGAATTAGGGCAACACTTCAATCAAAGAAGAGAACTAGGTTGTATCAGGAAGGGATATTCTACACTGCATCACATGCATGTCATCAATCAGATATTGAGGAATCCTTGGAGTACAATCAACCTCTCCATAGGGCTTTCATAGATTATGAAAAGGCATTTGATTCAGTAAAGATATGAGTAGTCATACAGGCATTGCGTGATCATGCAGTACTGGAGGCCTACATGAATATCTTCGGAAATATTCACAACTGCCTTGGTTCTCCACAAGAAAAGTAGAAAGTTACCTACCAAGAAAGGGGTCAGGCAATGAGACAATCTTTCCAATGCTATTTACTACATGCTTAGAAGTATTCAAGCTGGGAATGCTTAGGAGTGAGGATCAGTGGCGAATATTTCAGCAACCTTCGGTGTGAGCGCCCGCATGTGCCGCCTATCTCATCACTAGCGCCACCTACAGCGCTGTTACGCCGACTCAACACCAAGCCCAAGCGAGGGAGGGGTCACTCTCGTTCGTTACGACTGCCGGAACGGACGGTCACGGTTTTTGGCGCGCTCCACTATGCTCTCTAATAAATAGTTCGTTACCCTGTTATTCTCGCCTCAGCCTTCACGCCTCAGCCATCACGCCCAGCCCTCACATCTGGCGCAATCGACGCCCGAGCCTTTGTGCAGCCACTCAGCCACGCAAGAATGCCAGCGCATCAGTAAACAAGCCAGCCTTCGCCTTCACTCCGTGACAGACGTTCCGCCATTCCTGTCTTTGTCACCGCCAGAACATTTCCCGCCGTCCGCTCGCTTCCATGTGCGCGCCTGCATGCGCTTGCTGGTGGACTCACTGAGCAAGAGTGTGTTTCATGTGTAAACGTCAGCGTGTAGCCGGCTCGGCGCAATGCCATGCCGGGAATTGTGTGGCAGAATCTCGACCCGGTGACCATGACGCGCCTCGGCGTCGACCTTATACGCGAAGAATTGGCCCGTCGACAGCTGGACATCACAGGTTCGAAAGAGGAGCTCTTTCAGCGTTTGCAAGCTGACATTCAGCAGCAGCGTGAAGCTACCCCCTCGGTTGAAACGAATGAATCCGCCTCGACCGCTACGGCGCCTTTGACGCTGGACCCAGCCACTCTACAGAGCCTCGCCATGCTGTTTCAGCAGCTACCTTGCCCTGCAACAACGGTGACAACACTGCCAGACCTGTCATCGTCCATCCCGCAATTCGCTGGTTTGCGCAGCCATGGTGTCAATACATGGCTTGACGACGTACGACGAGTACAGCAGCTCGCCTCGTGGGACGACGCCACCACACGCCTGATCGCAGCTAGCAAGCTGAAAGGCACGGCGCGAGACTGGCATCTCGCGTTCGGCAACCAGTACAGCACCTGGGCCACGTGGAGTGCCGCCCTGAAGGACACATTTTGTACAGAATTGTCCCTCATTGAGTGGCAAGAGCAGGTCATGCGGGTAACCCAGGCCCCATCCGAAAGCTTGCACCAATATGCCTTTGCCAAGTTGAAGATCATTGAGCGTTGCCCTGTTAACCTCTCTGAGGCCCAAAAGATTGACTACCTGCTGCATGGTTTACGGGAACAACACATCCTCGCCGCCATAGCAGCCAACCGGCCGCCCACGGTAGCTGAGTTTATTTCTACTTGCACCAGCCTTGACAAGAGTGCGCAACATCTGCACGCCAAAGCAAGCCCGTCACCATTTGCCGGTTCTGTTTTGCCGCCGTCGCAACCCTTTCGTGCCGCTAAGCCCGCAGAGCGCCAGCAGCCTCGCTCAGAACAATCGACACCACAGTCCTCCCGAGGGGCCACACCAAAAACGCGCATTTCAGAGCTGCCCGCCGAGCAACAAGAAGCTACTTATGCAGCTATTTTGGCACAGTATGGCGCTCCAGCTTTTCGTAGCAGTCAAGACCTGTCTCAAGCTGTCTGCTACCAATGTCATGCCTTGGGTCATCTGGCATCCAAGTGCCCTACACGCACCAGCCGCTTATCATCACCAGCGCCTCCAACCATGCCCAAGACACAGCAGCCCCTAGCACTGCACAGTGCACCCGTTCCGCTTGACGGCTCACAACAGCAATGCCCCTTCTTCAACGCAACTCTCAGTGGAGTCGGTGAGTGTGAAGCGTTTCCTGACTCTGGGTCCAAGGTGACATTAATCTCTAAAGCTCGTGTGCCTGCAAGCATGATCATCCCATGGACCGAGCCTCCACTCGTGGTGGTAGGAGGAAGCACAGTGCTACCTGTCGGTGCTGCATTTTTGAAGATATCCATCGGCCCAGCCACAGGAGTTGTTGAAGCTGCTGTTTTGGAAGATAATGTACTCCCCCTCATTCTTGGTGAGGATTGGTTCTCGGCAGCGCAGGCACGTCTCATCTTTGAGCCTCCGAAGCCAGCACAGTTGCAGCATACAGCCAGGAATATCACCATTACCGCAAACCAAAAGCTAGTCCCAAAAATGGCAAATGCTGTGATCCCAACAAGGTCCGTCCTTTTTCCTGAAACCAGGCCCAGTTCCAAAGACTGCCTACAACGTGATCCGTTGCCGTTGCCAGAGCAGCCACCATGGCAAGCGTTAGCAGCCCAAACGTTGCCCTCAAGTAGCGCTCCTCTAGTGTCAAACTTCCTCGCTTCCGACACGGCGCTCGTGCACATTCATCCTGACATTCCACCGGCTCGCGTTGGCAGCCAGCTCACCCTCACGCAGTGGTCAGTTCAGGCGCGGATCCAGGGGGGATGTCCGGATGTCCTGACCCCCCCCCCCCCTCTGATTTCTGCAACACCCCTCGCTGACAGGGGGATGGCCCCTGTCGCAAAAAAATATGGCCACACCAGCATTCTTCAAAAGTATTTTTCGCGAGTACCAGTGATATCAGCCATGTAGAAGTAAAGCTAGCTCGCTCACAAGCTTAGTTGTATTCCGTCGGGGTGTGGTGTCGCGAAGTTGCCCTAGTTATTTTTTCTCACGAACACCTTGGACCTCCTGGCGCCGGCGGTGCCTTACTCGTCCCGTCGGTGGCGTCGAATGAACGAGGGGACGTCCCTTTTGCCAAGCACGCCGATGTCCGTGCGAGCGCCTTCGCGCCTGATCAACTTAGTTGCCCCTTGGGGTGTCATCAGTTGCCTCATTGGCTGTCATCGGTTCCGCGACCAACCTGCTTAATGAAAGAGATCACTTGCTGAAGTGTTAATATACAGGGTTTGTCCGAAAAGTAATGTCAGTGATTATATTGTGCAGCGACTATACGTCGCAGCGCGCTAAGACCAGTTGGAATTGGTGGAGGGGGAAGTTAGCTTAAGCACGCGCGGTCGCTCAGTCGTCTGCGACCATCTGGAGAGTAAGGACAAGGTTTTTCATCAACTCATTTTCATTTACCGTGCAAGCCGTAATGCAGCACTCGTTTGAACAAAGAATTGCCATCGAGTTTTGTGTGAAACTCGGCAAGTCTGCAGTGGAAACTTTTCCTATGATAAAGACAGCTTTTGGTGATAATTGTTTGTCAGAACGTGAAATTTACCGGAGGCACAAGGTCTTTTTAGAAGGTTGTGAAGAGGTCAGCGATGAAGCCCGCGCTGTACCGCCGTCAACGACCATTACCGACAAAAATGTGACGCGCGCGAGAGATCTTTTATACTCAGACCCTCGTTTTAGTGTCCGTTTAGTGGCACAGACAGTAAACATTCCAAAAAGTACCCTTCGCGAGATTTTGACGAATAATTTTCAGATGCGAAAAGTGTGCGCGAAGATCTTGCGCAAAATGTTAATGGACGACCAACAATCGAGCCGAGTTGAAACGTGCCAGGAGGTTTGGGACTTGTGCGAAAGTGACCCCCACGTTTTGGACAATGTCATCACAGGTGACAAGACTTGGGTGTTTGAATACGACCCCGAAACAAAAAGGCAAAGTGCCAAGTGGCACAGCTCGGCGTCCCCTCGCCCCAAGAAGGCCAGAATTAGCAAGTCAAAGGTCAAGACCATGCTGATTGTGTTCTTTGACATCAGTGGCCTTGTCAACCATGAGTTTGTACCCCATGGCACAACCGTGACCGCCAAATTCTACGTAAAAGTACTCAAGCGACTCAAACGAAGGATTCATCGCACCCGGCCTGATATCGGTGGCGATTGGAATTTTCACCATGACAACGCACCATGCAGCCTGCACCGCCTTCTTCGTGACCCGCTTCCTGGCCGATTGAAAGATGCCAACGGTTCCCCAGCCACCCTACAGTCCTGACGTAGGTAGAGGTAGAGCCTTGGAGTTACTGGCACATACCCACTCTGGGGGATTGGTCAAGAACCGGGTAGTTTGAAATAACAATCAGAAAGGGGGTGTATAAAACAATACAAACATAAATGTGGGAATATATACGCATCTGAGAATGAATGGCTCTCCCAGGCTTCTTCTTCTCTCTGCGCTTGAAAATTCTCATGAAAGGACATCATTTCGCGACAGTTGGCAAAGTCGAAAAGGCTTGCACCAAGACTCTAAAGGACATTCCTAAGGAGGCCCACCGTGACGCCTTCGATGGTTGGAAATCTCACTAGAAGCAATGTAACGACGAAACATTTTATTGTGTTGTACCGATCTGATCAATAATTTCTTTTTAATCGACTCACTGACATTACTTTTCAGACAAACCCTGTATAAATAATAACTAACAGCTAAACTAAGAACTACGCATGGGCAACTTTTTTTAACTGTAGCCCTCATTGTGATCACAGTTACACGTTGACAATATCCAGTACGAGCACAGTACCGTTCGTACGCTACAAGTTTTTCATTGTAACTTCGCAGTTTTATTACCGTACATTAAGCATAGTAGGGTCAAAGCCGCCGGATCCGTTTATCTGAGTGGGCGTTCTCGCGGAGCGGGGCTGTCTCGAGCAGCGGCTGCGAAGTGGGGGAGCGTGACATCAACGGCCAACGCCGGCGTGCGGGCCAAGGATGGCGTCCCGTGGTTAGAGAAACGGGAGCAGATGCGCGCCTTGTGTAAACGGATGGCGTAGCGTGGGAAACAAAACATGAAGACGCTGGCTCGCGCTCTCGGCTACTACACCATATCGTTCTTCTTGTAGGTAGCGTCATGAGTCTTCATACGCGGTGATTCGCATATCGTAAACAACCAGCGTAGTGGATGCCGCGTTCGAGCTTCAAAGCAAACGAAGGTGTCTCAGCCGAACACAAAGAATCTCCTTAAGGAAAACAAGGTGTTCCAACAGAACTCCAAAGACGGATCCGTGCTTACGCATTTATAACGAACCTGCAGCAGATCATCCCAAATTTTATTTTAAGAAACAACACAGGCTAGATATACCGGGTGTTCAAAATTAAGCATTATGGTTTTCTTAAAATTAGGCACTGGCAGGCACGTGAAGACCACCTGCGCAAATAAGTTATGTGACCAGGGGGACACAAAGTGAGAAGATAATTATCGCTGTGAGCAGCCGAATTGACTAAAATTGAATAATTAACTTTTTATTGACTGCAGTAAGAAACACGACTGCCTCTAAGTTTTCAATACAAACATACCCACTTACTGCAGTTGACAAAAAATAATTGTTCAATTTTAGTTAATTGGGCTGCTCACAGCGATTATTATCATCTCACTTTGTGCCCACCTGGCTACATAACTTATTTGCACAGGTGGTCTTCGCGTGCCTCCCACTGCCTAATTTTAAGAAAAGCATAAAGCTTAGTTTTGAACACCCTGTATTATCAGGCACAGCCGCCAAGCACATGGCTGTATTGGGTAACGTCTTTTTCCTATAAGCTCGGAGAAACCGATATCTGGCTTCGCTACAGGTCTTCTCCTCTTTCTGGGGTTTTACATGCCAAAACCAGTTCTGATTATGAGGCACGCTGTAGTGGAAGGCTCCGGATGAATTTTGATCACCTGGGGTTCTTTAACGTGCACTACAAAGCAAGCACACAGGCATTTTTTGCATTTCGCCTGCTTCGAAATGCGGCCGCCACGGCCGGGATTCGATCCCGCGATCTCGTGCTCAGCAGCGCAACGCCTGAGCTGACTGAGCCACCACGGTGGGCTACAGGTGTTGCTCTAGACGTATAAAACATGGGTTTATCGTGAGCAGAAACGGTGAATTTTGGTAAATAAGAAAGGCTACTATCATCATCATCATCATTGACAGAAGCTGACCCCCCCCCCCCCTCAGAAAAAACCTGGATCCGCCCCTGGGTCAGTTATAAAAGGTATATTGGCCGAGCACATTGCCGTTTTTGCTCGCCATGATGATGATCTTGGCCACTTCACTGGTATGCAGCACCGCATTGACCTGCTACCTGATGCTTTACCGTACAATCGGAGCCCATACCGGTACGCTACAGAGGACAGGCAGTTCGTGGAAACTCAGGTGAAGAAGTTGCTCCACCAAGGTATAATACTCCCGGCTTCTGGCCTGTGGGCCTTTCCGGTTGTGGTGGTGACCCGTGGAAAAAAAGCGCTTGTGTGTGAACTATAAACCTTTGAATGAACGCACAATCACAGTAGTGCACCCGTTGCCCTTGGTAGATGACATCATTCAGGACATATCAGGTTGCGCATACTTTGCTACCCTGGACCTGAAATGTGCCTACTGGCAAGTGAGTTTACGCCCACAAGACTACGAGAAGACAGCATTCATTACTCATCACGGCACATACATGTGGACGCGCATGCCATTTGGACTGAAAAACGCTCCTTCCACTTTCCAGAGAATTATGCAAATAGTGTTCCAAGATCTGCAGCCTAGGCCTGAGAGATGTGGAGTCCGTGCCTATCTTGATGATGTCCTCGTTTATGCTGAGTCATTTTCCACGTTTGCAAGCATCCTGCGGGAGGTGTTGCAATTGCTGCAGGTCAATGGACTGAAGACTTCATTGGAAAAGTGCTCTTTTGGCCAACCCTCAGTTAGGTTTCTGGGCTTTATTATTTCCAGTCAAGGCCAGCTCCCAGATCCTGATAAAGCTACAGCCATGTGTCGCATCCCAGTTCCGCGAAACCAGAAACAAGTGCTGTCCTGGGTGCAAACAGCAAGCTTCTATCGTCGTTTTATTAAGGGCTTTGCGAAAGTGGTCGCCCCTTTGCAGGCTCTTATCAAGGCGCCCACATTTGTTTGGAGCACTGAATGTGAGCAGGCCTTTCAGAATATCCGGGCCGCCCTCACCCAATCTCCCCTTTTGGCGCACTTCGACCCCATGGCAGCCACAACGCTAACCACAGACGCTTCGCAGGAAGCCATTGGAGCAGTGTTATCACAAATCCAAGACACCAGAGATTGTGTCATTGCCTACGCCAGCCGTGGACTTACGTTGGAGGAACGCAAACTGCACAGCAATGTATGGGAGTGTATCGCCGTTCACTGGGCAATAACCATGAAGTTCCACCAATACCTCCTAGGCAGAAAATTCTCTCTGGTCACAGACAACTGGACTGTTGCCTGCTTAACGTCCAACGTGCGGCCATCTCGTCGGTTCACTTCTATGCTCATGGACTTCGTAGAGTTCGATTTCACCGTGCGACATCAGCCAGGATGCCAAAATGTTGTAGCCGACCACTTGTCCCGTTTGGCAGGTGCTGTCACACAGTCTTCGCAGTCGCTGGCTACGATGCAGCAAGAAGATTCCGAGATTCCGAGAAGATTCACGCCTAGCCAATGAAGAGGACCCAGCCGAGTTCACCAAGCTAGATGACATCTCATACCGCCGACTGTCATCGGGAACGTATGCAGTCGTAGCTCCGTCCAAACTGCGCCCTGCCATTCTACAAGCATTACATGATCGTGCAGGGCACTTTGACACAAAGCGTACGTTGCTCAAGGTCCAGGATCGTTATTGGTGGCCTGACATGGACCGATCAGTGGAGAGATATGTGTCATCCTGCCAGTGCTGCCAACAGTTCAATCGCCCTACCTCACGCAGTGTAGGTCTTCTTGGCAGAATGCCTACCACGGACATTCCATTTTCCAGCATAGCAATTGACCATGTAACCATGCCACCCATCAACTCAAAGCGCTACATTCTCAACGTCGTTGATTTTGCCACCCGCTATATCGTGCCTGCAGCAGTTTCGTCCACGTCTACGGGTGACGTTATCAAGCATTTGCACAATGTGTTCTACACTTACGGCACACCAGACCACTGCCTCTCGGACCATGGCTCAGCCTTCGAATCCAATGAGTTCAAGTGCTTCATGAGTCTTCATTCCGTGGAGCTCCATTTCACAACTGCCTATCGACCTGAGGGCAATGGCTTAGTCGAGAGAAGCAATGGAACTCTCCTGGCAGCTCTCCGCAAGATCTGTGCAATGGAACCACTGTCATGGCCTACCAAACTTCAAGAGGCAGCATTTGCAGTAAACATGTTCATGAATGCCAGCACGAACTTTACGCCATTTCAGCTTCTCTATGGCTACGTACCGAAGATTCCACTCCAACAACATCGTCCGTTCCAGCACTCCGCTCTTGCCGAGCGCATCCTCGACACAACAGTGCAGCGCTCCGAAGCAGCCACCAATTCGGAAGCAGCCCAAGGTGCATGCAAAGAGCGCTACGACCGCAGCCACCGTTCTCACACCTTTACCGTTGGTGATATGGTCTGGGTGAGACGACAGGCTCCGGTTGCCAATGAGAAAATGGCACCTCGCTTCAATGGTGTTTACCGCCTCATCGAGCAGCTTACACCATCCACATTTAGGGCTTTACGTGTGTCATGCTTGACATCTCGTTTGGTTAATCAACCACGAACGGTGCACGTGTCCCAGCTTAAGCCTTATGTACCACCAGTTTCTCCAGTGATCGAGCAACAGCCCGTCGTCAATGCGGAGACCACGCCTGCCTCAGCAGCAAATGTTGTCGCCTCTACAGAGCAGCAACAGCCTCAACGGCCCCAACGCACTCGATGTCTACCGAGCCACCTCGACGACTTTGTGCTCGAGTGAAGTTGCAGCGTTTCCGCGCATGTGTGTGGGTGTGGTATCGTGCATGTGACAGTGTGCAGAAGCAATTGACCACGAGACGTGGTCAGTCAGACTGGGGTGGGATGTGAGCGCCCGCATGTGCTGCCTATCTCATCACTAGCGCCACCTACAGCGCTGTTACGCCGACTCAACACCAAGCCCAAGCGAGGGAGGGGTCACTCTCGTTCGCTACGACCGCCGCAACGGACGGTCACGGTTTTTTGGCACGCTCCACTATGCTCTCTATAAATAGTTCGTTACCCTATTATTTTCGCCTCAGCCTTCACGCCTCAGCCATCACGCCCAGCCCTCACATCTGTTAGCAGATGACATTGTCCTGTTCAGCAACACTAGGGACGAATTACAACAAATGATTGAAGGCCTTAATTTAAAAAGTGTCTTGCTTCTTCTTGCGAAAAAAGGTGTCCTGCTGCTTTACAACATGAAAAAGTGTAGAGGTGACTTGAGGCTCATTCCTAGTGGAGACTTGTGGAAGTCACATGACCATTTGCGACTGGCGAACAAAAAGCGACTGAAGGTGACTGATGCTCACACCGGCAAGTTCGACTGCCCAGTCGCCATGTGCTCACAATTGCATTCCCACGTAAAATAGTTATTAGCGTTTGCAGTCCTGTCCCTGCGCATCTGATTGGTTCTGCAGTTTTGTGACTGTGGTTGCGCGACTGTAAAATCGAGCAGCAACCTACAGCAGCTTTTCGAGAAAAGTGACCGATTGTGACCATTTGCGACCAGCTTGGTCACGAGGCTGCTGTCAGTCGCCGGTGTGAATGAGCTTTTGGAGGAACAATGAAGAATAGCTACGATGGGAAGTGCATTTGGAAGACACTTTGAATGCTGATTTCAAATGCTGCCTGCGCTGTCGTCAATTTGTCTTCCTTTTCATGTGTGCCCTCTTTGTGGCAATTAGGTATTTCGGTTATGGCAAGCTTTTGTCAATTCAATTGTGAACAGGGCACCGGTATGTGTACTGAAACATTAATTCGTTCTTGACTTGGTAAGTGACCACAGTATCTTCTTTCCCATGCCCAGAAAAGCTTCTTGAAACTGCCTGTCTTCTGTATGAATGCCTGTACACCCTCTCCTGACATTCTTCATCAGCATAACAAAAGTACTTGGTTTTTGTAGTCTGTCTTAGATGGCCGTTCAGTTTCTTGGGCCAGGTGGTGCTTTTGATAGTGCAGCAAAGCCCACGACCATCCTTTCCATGATCAAGTGCATGAAATGAGGGAAATGTTTCAATGAAAGACTGCCAATTTTCTGCACAAAAGTGAGGTTCCCTCTTGCCTTTAGCAATATCTCAGCTCAGGGCCAGTTGCAATAGAGGGTCTGTCTGAAAATATCTGCAGTAGAGCACGGGACACTTGTGTTCATAAGCCAGTGACAATGTGGTCGTTCCCGATGTCATAGTTGTACATAAAGCCACTGCTTTTTCATCCTGTGCCTCGTAGATACTTCTGCGGGAGTGTCACTAGTTCACTTCTTCGTCTTTCTTGGTGTTTTATTTTCCAGGCCTCATCTCCAGCTTCAGCAAATAATACTTGATGGTTATGGTTGCATTGTGGATCTCTCTATATGGAGGACTAACATGCGGGAAGAATATAAACAGGGACAGCTACAACACAGCATGTAATGAACAGAAAAAAAAAATTGTCATTAAGACAGTGTGTGGTGCCGAATGAGAGGGCCCTCTGTCTTGTCCGAGGTCTCAGCTTCTACAGTCTTGCTTGACGTGCTGGGCTTTTACTGTTTGTGGCGAACAAGGAAACAAACATGTAGACATATAAAAATGTTAAAGTTGCTCTGTGTATGGAGCCACTGCAATCACTCCAGATGTAGGGGGCTACTGCTCTGTACCATATATAATTCCACAATGCGCTCAGTCCAAGTGGTGAGTGTTTAAACATCAATGTGTGTGATGACATATGCCAGACATCAGTACTAGACTCTGTTCCCAGTCCTCGTACTCTGGCTTTTCAATGAAAACATTGTGCACCACAGTGATAAAAAGTGTGCACTAACATGTGACCCTGAATACTCGGAAGTGTTCTGCATAAAGCAGTTGCCCAGGCAGGAGACACATAGATATGCACAAGAAAGCACGTTAATGGCTTTGGAGGTTTGCTCACAATGCCATTGCGCTGCGATTAGCGACTCATCTGATGCTGCGACTTCAAAGAGACACCAAACAGCCACACTAAATTGTTTTAGACTGTACCTAGTAGGGAATTTACAAAAAAAGTCTTTGCTGGCATTCATTCTTTGGGAATTAAAGGCCAGCTTCCCTGTTTTTATTTTGCACCTCACTATTGCCGTCATCGTGATGTCACCTACTTTAATATAGTTTTTATAATTTGGGTTATTTTTGTGCCGAAGTTCTTGAAAGCTGCCAGGTTAGTCTCTTCTTCCTTTAGAATGCATTGTAATCCTTGTTTGTCGCTAAAAAATAAACCTGCTCTGGAAGGGACTCTGCCAAAGTGTGACATGTCGTGGGAATTTGCTGTGGGAATTCCGAAGTGGCATCACTACTAGTTTTGCATGTCTGAGTCCTTTCTCACTTACAAAGCCTTCGCTCATATCAAAGCTATTTTGTGGATTTCAGGAATGTAACAGATGAACACATACAGTATTAATATCTGCAGTATCTCTTTAACTGAGAGGAAGTATTTTCTATTGAGTGCCCTGTGTCCACACATGATAAGTACATATATCTTAAATGGATATTGAAGGACACAATGGTATCAGCCTAGGTTGTCTAGTCTTCTTTCAAAACTCTACTTTCATTCATTTTGCACGAAAAAGTCATTTCTTACTGATACGCCTATGTGACATCACGGAATTCAAATTATTCTTGTGTGTGTAGCACATGAAAAGTTATTGGAAGTTGCTGGGTTGACTCTTCGGTTTTTTTCAATGTAGCTTTCTTGGACCGATAACAATTAACTAGACCTGATTAGATGCTGTCAAAATCTGTGATATTGCAGCGAGATAGTGTGAGACCTTCAGACAGAGGTCACCACCCGTCTTTCATTTTTGCGGCTCTTCTAGCTTTAAAAGTCTCCTTTTGCAATAACGGTGACCATTTTGCTATTGTAGAAGCCTAATTTACTAATGCTACATGAGTTATTATTCCTTGTTATTATCTGTTGAAATTTTCAACCGGGTTAAAGGAGCGTACTCCATGCTGCATTTTGGGCTTGACTGTTTCACTCTTTGACTTTGCCACTATCAGCCATGTTAAGCTGTGCATTAGCAGTTTTAGCTAACGTCGGACTCTGTTTCTTCTGTTGGACTTTTCCAGAGGCGCAACTTCGTGCAATACTCCAAGGTGTTCCCCTTCAGCAAGCTGCTGAACTTCAAGATGAACCCCAAGATTTACCGGCTCTTCATCGGCTGGTCCGAGGTGGTCTGTGGGACCATCCTTGTCCTTGTACCAGGTGAGCTAGCGATGACCGTGCATAGACCAAGATGGTCATTTGAAAGTTTACTGCATACTGAAAGTTTACTGCATACTGAAAGTTTACTGCTGCATTCATAACCTTCCACTTACTTGCGTTCAAGTTTGGAACTGCGTCAGATTCTGAAAGCTCTACAGTGATGACCGTACAGAGCTTCACGAGCCTGGCCTTCATGGCATGCTCACTGTTTCATCGCGTCGGGACCTCTTGTATAACCGCGAGAGGGTCCTCTGTTTCTCTGAATTTCCTGAAGCCGTCCTCGGGCCTTGGCACTCCGTTTGTACCTAGCCACAATCGCTCTGGCTTTAGCACAGAGCTGCAAAAACCCTGACACTTCTCTTTTGGCATCACTGACAGGTATGTCCTGAAGGGTATGTCCGAAACACTGCACACCATTCCAGGACGATCGCGCTACTGCAGAAGTTCCTTCCATTATCTGTAACGACAAAGATCGGCACAGTATCGGGGGCTGGAAGTTCCCACTCCTCAATGACACCTGCGATAAATAGCTCCAGGTTTGCTGCAGTGTGAGAGTCTGTCATCTCCATGCGAGCCAATGCATGCACGTGTTGCACAAAGTCACTGTCCATGAAGTGACAAGTTACACAAACGTAGCTGTCATTTGCCTGCAATGTCCAACCATCAGTTGTGATTGAAAGCGACTCCACTCCGCTTGCAAAAATCTCCCCGAGCTTCTTTTTCACCTTCTCTTTGCTTGATGCATAGAGGTCTGGAATAATGGCTCTTGAGAACGTTGTCCGAGGCGGCGCGGCATAATCCAGCATAGCGAACTTCATCATGTCGAGGAAACCCGGTTCTTCGGCAATGTTGTAGAGGTGCATACCACGAGCTACGAAGCGAGCTATCATTTTTGTCATCTGTTGGGCTTTTGGGGCCGACGCTTCTATTTTTGACTTGAAACTGTCGGCTATGGATGGCTGTTGACCACTTGCCTTGCTTGCCCCCTTGAGCTTGGATGGCCTTTCGCGTGCGTCCCGCTTCTCTTGGTAGACCTTGTGCAAGTCCGGGTGTCTCCTTAAATGTGTTGCTAGGGTTGTTGTTGTACTTGTCTGGGTCTTCAGGACTGCTTTGCATTTAAGACATTGAACTTTGGTTCCCGGTGGAATTTTTACAAAAAAAATTCCAAATCGGATTGCTGGCCGCATGCATCTCCATGGTGCTCGTTGGAGTGGTCCAAGGTGGCTGGGATTGATCAAATGCCGCCATGGCAGAGACAGAGTCGCCCACTAAATGCAATCGACCACACCACCACGCCGACGAGATGCATTTTTGTACGCCTTTACTCTGAGTATAGTTCTGTTTTCCTGGCTTGGTTTGGATTGGATTGGGAAAAGTATTATGGAATTCAAAACCGAAACTTCCGAAAATGACTTCTCCCTGCCGCGTGTGGCTATTCGTTCGAGCCGAATACTTCGAAGTTTCCGAATAACAAAATTTGAATCGAAGCGAATATCGAATAGCGCATTATTAGTTCAACTATTCGAAAATATTGAATATTCGCACAAGCCTAGTGCTGAGGTAACAGGGTTTGAAACCAACCATCGGACCAACTTGGGTGACTGAGTATGTGGCAATGTGTTTATACGTGCCGCTCTTCACCGAACCTCTTTCACGCCGACAGGGACTAGATAGGTACCGTTGTTTGAAGAAACTCTTTGACGCCGACTTGAAGTACTGGCTATGTGCCACTCGGTCAGTGCTGGTCTCCACTGAACCTCTATGGTGCCAACTTGGGTCACTGGGTGTGTGCCGGTAGGTGTGTGCCACTTTTCACTGAATGTCTTTGACGCCAACTTGGGTAACTCGGCATGTGCCATCTGAGATATGCTGCTTTACAATGACAAAAAAGATGCCTCAAATTTGTCCAATGCTGAGCGGAATCGAACCCACGTCATAAGGGATCCCCAGGACAGCAACCAGGAGCAGCACTTTACCGAGCTCTGCCATGAGTGCACTATGTGCGTGCTGCTCTTCAATGAACCTCTCACCAACTTGAGTCGCCAAGTATGTGCCACTGAGTGTGCGGCAAGCGAGGGAATGATTGTCAGCGTGCGCAACCACCGGCGAGCCACGCTTCTCATCTCGGAGGCTACGCACGGACTTCTCGGCAGTGTCACTCGATGGTGCAGCGTGTCCAGAAAGAAGCGCGATAGTGGAGTCCGATTGTCACATGACGCATTTCTCAGCGTTCGCACACACTGCCGTGCCATGCATTTCGGAAAACATGCGCCGCCTTCGTGGCGGCGGTGCTAGGTCGTGCCCAGTATTCTTAGGGAAGCGCGAAAGAGGAATCTCGCCGCAGTCACTCTCCATACATAACTCGTTGCAACGGTGGAAATACGTTGTGTCACTATTGTATATTCATTCAATGCTACATGCATTACCGTCGAAAGTCATCGTGCGATGGGTTTTGCTGCAATTTTTTCAATTTGTTAGCATTCTTACGGTACATCACAGAATTTCCGGGGGCTTACTATATCTTTACATCTATGTATGTTTGTATGTAACCGTTTTCCCACTTACCTGGGTCACTGTGTAGTCCATGGTCGAATGGTTAAAGCATCAAGCTGCTGGGCTCAAGGAACAGGGTTTGAAACCAACCGTTGGACCGACTTAAGTCACTCGAGTGTGTGGCAATGTGTACATATGTTCCGCTCTTCCACGAACGTCTTTTCCGACGACTTGGGTCACTAGGTGCAGGACTGGGTGTGCGAAATTCTTTGAAATGAAAAGTTTACTTGGAGCACTGGGTATGTGCCAGTAAGTGTGTGCTGTTCTACAATGACAAAAAAGATCCTTTAAATTTCTCGGATGCTGGCAGGAATAAAACCTAATTCACACGGTTTCCTCGAGGACAGCAACCCAATGATTTAGCAGGCTGTGTCACAAATGCACCGGGTATGTGCCACTTTTCAGTGAACGCCTTTCACGCCATCGCTTTAGCGAGCTCTGCAATGATTGCACTAGGTATGTGCTGCTCTTCAGTGAACCTCTTCCCAACTTGGGTCACTGAGTATGTGCCACTGTGTGTGCAGTTAGCGAGGGAACAATTCTCAGCATTTGCAGGCACCGGCACGCCACGATTCTCATCTTAGAGGCCACGCTTGGGGTTGTTGGCAGTGGCACTAGATGGCGCAGTGTGTATAGAGAGAAGTGCAAGAGAGTAGCCCGGCTGCTACGTGTCGCATTTCTCAGCGTTCGCATGGCACAGAGGGCTCTTAAGGGAGCATAAAAGAGGAGTACCTCTGCAGTACACACCTCATACATAACTCGTTTCTACGGTGTTACGTTGTGTCTCAATATTGATTCAATGCTAAACACATTACCATTGACAGCCATCGTTAGATGGCTTGTACCGAATTTTTTCATTAATGTGACTGACCCACTGCTGTGCCACCACCATGCACAGTGGGAACTTTCAGAAGGCCTGCTCGCTGATCTGTGATGCCCCCCTCCTTGGAAGGCTCCAAGGGGGGGGCTCTATCCACCGCTTCCGCCGGGGCCGGTGTATCTTGAAAGCCATCTGCAATAGAGATGGGTCGCTCAGGAGTGAGCCGGATCTTGTGGGCGGCTCTTTTTAAAGAGCGAGTGAGCGGTCGTTCAGTAAAAATGAGCGGCGGTTCTTTTAGAGAAAGGGAGCCGGTTCTCTCGCGTTCAGAGAGCCGTGCCGATGCGTTACGTCAGAGCTGGGTCTCCTGCTGGGTTAAAGCCCCTATATATAAAAAGTAGCGCCATTCTTAGATCTTGCCGCCACCGCGCTCACCCCGGCGTTTCCTCCTTGCCGCCTCCTGTCGCCCCAGCCTCCTCCGCTCCCCCATTGACCAATCCGTGTCACGTGGAAGCACGCGTTGCGCTTTTGTATATTTTTTTCTTTCCATCGAGCTCCGACTGCCATTCTCGGGCCTGTGCGACGAAAGTGCTGTACGCACAAACGGATCAAACGTGTTAGGGACAAGAACTTCGTTGTGATGCTGCTACGCCTTAAGTTGCCGCAACCGACAAGGCGAGGGCAAAAGGCTTTTTTTGTTTACCATCCGGCGTGCGCAAACGCTTGCTGCACACTTGATATTTGTGCCGTCTCGCATCGTCGCGTTGCTACTTCCAAAACGGCATTATTAAGACCAGTTACTGACTGACGAAGCAAAATCGCACCTCAAAAACTTCTCCGCAGGGTGCGATCGAAGTTTTCCTCGGATTTCCTCTGGTAGCGCCTTAGCTTTCGTCTGCCACGGCAGGCCCGACGCAGGCGGCGCCACTGTCGATATCGCGCCGAGCGCGATAGTGGAACGGAGGACAAGGGAAGAGGATGGCGCTACTTTTTATATATAGGGGCTTTAGCTGGATGCGACTTCCGCGCCATCTATTAGCGGTACGAGAAAGCAACTGCCCTCTCGCCCTTCCTCGCAAGAGTCGCCTTCACCCCCTCGCCTTCGGCTGAAGAACGAAAGAACCGCCGCTCACTTACTGAACCGCCGCTCCCTCGCTCTTCAAAAGAGCGGCTCAAAAGATCCGGGTCGCTCCTGAGCGCTCAGGAGCGGGCCGCTCTTTTGAAGACCGAGGGAGCCGTGGTTCAGTAAGTGAGCGGCAGTTCTTTCGGAGTGAGGAAGCCGGTTCTCTCTCCTTGAATGAGCCGTGCCGAACCGTTCCGTCAGAGCTGGGTTTCGATGTTTTTCGATTTCTGACCGATGAATGGTGGCCAGTGTGGGCCGAGTGTGGGCCGACGAATGGTGGCCAGTGTGGGCGACAGTGTTGGCCTTTCCAGACGTGCGCGCAACACAGGGTCTATAGCGGTACGCTTCGCATAACATGGGCCAGCACCGCAGCAACAACGGGTAGCCGATAAGCGCTGAGTCCACGTTACCGACACGGTAACTAATCGCACGCCGTTTGCCATTCGCGGGCCGCCGTTCGACAGCGGTTCTTGTTCGTGAACGGCGAGATTTCCTTGCCGTACGTAGAGAGGATGAGACCGGGACTCATTTGTGCGGCAGATTCATTGCCGCTGATCCCTCAACGGCACCGATATCGTCGTTAGGCCTTTTCTGGTTCCCTTCAAAGCTAAAACGGACGGCGCTTTGAAATGAAATACCGACGCTCACAAGCCGCAATATTTTCTTATCGTTGTTATCACACTTCACAATACTTGTACACAAAGAAGAAAAATACGCTGATATTAGCGGCGCCATCGGCTGCGATGCGAGCACAGCCGAGCCCGTCGTCTCCCGGCTGCAGCTGATGTTTTCGTTGCCGGTGGCGGAGGCGCGCAGGTTCGCGGTCGTCGTCAATTGGGCCATTGACGGTGCAGCGGGCGGGGCGCTGCCTGAACTGCCGTCTACTTTGGACACCTCTCGCGCGGCAGACTTTCTACGGCACTGGCGGACGGTTCGCCGTTGGTATATGTGCCGCTAGCGAGGACGTGACCGGAAGTATGCAGTGTTTTGAGAAGCGCGTTGGCTATGACGTATGTCACGTGACCTTTCGAAAAGCACTAGGCGAGGAGGGGAGACCAGCCGATGAGGAGAGTAGCGAAGGAAAGAGCGAAACGAGCGAGGGCCGTTTTTCGATCATCAAACGCGTGTAACTCCGCTATTACGGCACCATTTCGAAAAATCCTCGCGGCTACATGTTCGTTGTACATTCGTGCACAACTGCAACACCACAACTAAATTTCAACCTCTGGGTGGTTTAGGGGCCCTTTAACGACAAGAGGTGAACGTACAGTTTACGTCCTGGTCTTCATTTGTGCTAATTAGTGTAGTCATGAAAATGTCGCCCATGACATCCACTTCAGTGCATTTTCTGAGCGTGTATCATTAGCACGTCAATAAAACGAGGCCAATGATCTGTTGTGTTGTAATAGAACTTCATTTCTTTTTTTTTCCTTTTTTTTTTTGTCCTGGTGTATGATGGCATGATTGCCAGTATCGCGCGTGCACTCAAGAGAAAAAAAAACGAAAGGTACGTGCGGCAGTTTTGTGGATCGTTCGTATGAGTCTTGTATTGTACTTCAAGAAATGATTTATAGATTCATTTTGCATGGCGTTACAGCTTACTCATATTATAGTGAACGTACGTATGTGAATAAATGAATAAAGTTGAAACATAATGCACAATCATTTTGTCTTCTTAGTTTGACAAAAGTTGATTTTAAAGTACCACAAAAACGGACAAGCTTCTGTAATGATGATGAAGTTACATATTCTTTTTTCTGAAAAAAGTATGTCGCATTCTGCCTGTCACAGTATCATAAGCATTTGCATTTTATCCCCAATATCACAAAAGAAAGCTTCATTACAACTAAAAATTCACGCTTTTAATATATGTAAAAATATTCTCTAAACATCGCGAAAATACCAATAACACGGTTATTAAATTATGCATATATCGTTTTATTTTCAAAGCCACATATCTATAGAATATGCATAACACAGGTTACACGTTTAAGTGAACTGGTGAGCCGTTCAAATGAACCGGTTCATTTCAGTGAGCTGAGCCGTTCTGAGCTGCTCACTGAAGTGAGCCATTTTGCCCATCTCCAATCTGCAAAGCGGGCACAGTCCACTGTGCGCTATGTTTTGCGGCGGCGTTCATGTTGATGCGAGACACAGCACAAGGTCAATTTGCTCCCTGCTGCCACTGCGCTATAGCGTTTTCACTGCGAGTTTCCACGGTAATCGAGTGAGATGTGTTCATGTTCGCTTGTGTGCACGTGACACCAGGCTTTAATGCACAGAAAGCCACTGTGGCGGACGTGCTTTTTGTGTGATCCTGCCATTGCGTAATTCTGTGCGCTCCGTGCGAGGAATGATGGGATGCGTGGCCGGCGTGACTCGGCGCGGCGACTGAAAAATAGGAACGGAGCTATTCATGCGCCAGCAACGTTGGAACGTGCCTGATGGCGCCAGACATGCCGGTTGCGTTGTTGGAGTATAGACGCCGATTGTTTGCCTCCATGACGTTGCGGAGCTTGATGCACGGGTGCGCTACGTCGGAGTGTATCTGTGGCTTGAGGAGAGCGTTCTCTGTCTCAGTTCACTGCCGAACTTCCAGGCAGCCGCACTGTGACCAGTATTTTGTCCTGCACTATCCACAATCCTGCACTATAAGCGGTGACATTATAAGTGGTCTATACTGTATCAGCGTCCACCCGTGCTACTTGTTATCACGTGTTGGCCCAGACCTCCAACCCACCTTCGGCCCGTGAAACATTACCCCAGCTCAGGCGCACCTGCGCACCTGATGTGTCCATGTGTGCCAACGGATTAAGTCGCTCGTGCCCGTCTTTGTTGATTGCTTCGAAGTCATTCCTGGCCACGTGGTTTCTCAGCCTCATTTGACTGGCCGCTGAAATGGAAGATAGCTGATCCGCCCACTGATCATCGGTAATGCAAGATGTTGCGGTTGAAAAGAAAGTGCACTGCTATAGAGTTGGAAACAAAGTGCTTCTAACCGATGAGGTGATCATCGCGAACATGCTTGCATCGGATAGCGACAGTGATGGTGACTATAGCAGCAATGATGTGATAGAGCAGGCTGCCTCAGCGTTGTCCTCGCTGAAGACCCTGCAGATGATTCAGTCCCTCCGGGGCTTCCACTGCACTAGTGGATCCCCTGGATGCCTTGAAGAAGGATGTCAGCAAGCTTCGTGTAAAGCAAGCAAGGAAGACGGACATGGGGTTTTCTTGTGCAAGCCAGTGAGAAGTGCACGGCGAGATGCTTGTGGCGATGTCACCCCAGCATTTCTTCTGGATTTCTCAAGCTGAGAGGCTGCTGCGGCAACCTTCTCAGATTTTTAAAAGGCCCCTTTTGGGGCCACCAAAGCGATGCCTCAGCGGAGCTCGCATGTCACTTGCCGCTCATGACCCTTCTTTGCAGTTGTTATGGCAGTGTCATTCAATGCCAACAGCTGCGGCTTGTTACATCCAATCAGAGGGCGCAGGAAGCAGAGCTAGACAGTTAAATGAGTCAACACAATCAGCATCCGGATTGAGGACGGTGTTGGGAAGGGGCACTGGCCTCCCCACCATTATAGTTTTCTAACAGCTCGGCCATCCCCCTATTTTGAATTTTTATGCAACCCAGTTACAGTTAAACTTGCTTATAACGAACCTCCATATAATGAATTCCTGGATATAACGAAGTTTTTCTATTCCCCGCCGTTACTCCATAGAAGCACATGTATTTGAGACCTCTACCTAATGAAGTGGCAGCGGGAGACCCCCTCGAAATAACGAATTTTCTCCGCCGACAACTTAGAGATTTCGCCCCAAATTTTGTCATTTTTGCGCGAGCAGCAACCGGAAGCACCTTCTCCGCCGCGACGGAATGCAAAGCGGCGGCGTCACGCTTGGCACGCTCGAATTCACGGTGACTGCGAGGCAAGAGCGAGCGCACATGTGCATGCGTGCGCGAGGCGGGCCTGCATTCCTCGACCCGGCGATCTTGTCGCTGCGGGCGTGACCTTTCCCCCTCCCTTCATTCAAACCTGATCCCGCCGCTTGCTGCAGCTGGCCTAGCCCGCTTAGCCGGCACTCTCCTTTTCCAGTTGATGTTGCCAAAAAAAAATGTTTTCTTTTTTCAATGCGCTGGCAGCGCCACTCTTTGGTTACTGTGCAAGTCTCTGCGTTTCACTGCACTAATCTGACACTAGGTGACACTATAGGGCCATTTATAGTCCGACGTAACGCTAGCACGCACGCACGCTACGTCACATTGACGAAAACGACCCCCTCTATAGTCTAGTGCACCGGTGCAGCCAACGTAACCAGCGGCTTCCGACGCGCTCCGACGGGCCCGGTGCCGAATTGGCCCTGACCCATTTGCGCGTTGGTCGCGCCGACTGCGCCGTCCCACAATGCCATTTCACGCGAAGAAATAAAGGCGCCCACACCACTTTGCCGACGGTCGCAGACAGCGGTGCGCGGGCTTGGGATCGTTCTACGCATGCTCTGAAGATAACAGCCGACGGCGCGCGCATCAGAGTATAGAGGAGCTCGCGTTTCGGCTGGCGCAGCGCAACCGGCGTAGCGTGACTGGCCGCAAACGACGCTGGCCTGCATGCCGATAACATCGGACTATAAATGGGCCTTATATGACGCTACGACACCATCGGTAAGCGGTAAGAATCGAGTAAATACGGTAAACGTTTCTTTTTCTAATTTTCGTGCCGAACCTACATATAACGAAATCCTCTTTATAACGAAGTTTTTCGGGAATTTGTCAATTTCGTTATATCCAGGTTTAACTGTATAACAATTAGCAGTTATACTAACAATGGAATTTTCGTGGCACTTAAATATAAGTGGGTTTGGCTGTAGTAGCAATCCATGACTGGCGTATTCATCCTTACATGTTAAGCCCTGCATCGTCCCTGAGTAGGGCTCCGTGTCCATGGTGGGTGGCTGCCATTCCTACCGTAACGAAGTAAGTATGGGTACACCACAATTTCCTCCTTTGCCTGATCGTCACCCTCAAAAGAGGGGACACACCAATGAACTTCTCAACTTTTTCATTCATCAGAGAGACACGTGTCCCCACTTTCATGTAGTACACAGTTAGAAAACTGAAAAGCCAGAAAGAACCATTTCTCTATTTGCTGTGGCCAAGTCTTTGACTGACAGCCTAGGCCCGGGCAAAATGTCTAGCGGAGATCTCTGCTCAAAGTTTGCAACGAACAACAGCACAGAAAGCTGACCAGTCTTGTGGCATTTGGAGATACTCCAATCACTGTTACACCACATCAACCAATGAACAGTGCACGCAGAGTAATATCTCGCCATTTTTCCAGCATGTGCGCATTATCGCCATTTGCCCAGCCTGTGTGCTGCGAGCTGTCATCTGTGGCCTTTGACCCTGTGGTGGCTGTAGTTAAATCTACTCCACCCACTGAGTGACGGAGCTCAGCGACTCCAGGGTTGTCGGGCCAGAAGGCCTCCCTTCACCAGGCGAGGTCTAAAACCTGCACAACCAGCCTGCAAGCGCGAGCATCGAGCACCAGCCAGGAGGCAACAGACACAACTTTGGTGCTCTTGGTGCCGAAAGATCGGCGTGGTTCACTTGACCACGGAAGAAAAGAAAAACAAAAATGCAGCAGGTCCAACGTGCCCTGTTGGAACACAGTGAAGTTTATGAGGCAGTGTTCAAGCCACCATCTCATCTGGATCAAGGATGCCCCCAACAAGAAGCTCTGCAATGCAATGCACCTTTGAACGCAATCACTGTTATGGGGGTTGAAAGAGGCATGCTGGCTTTCTGCGCCATTTATTTGGGGTGCCTGACCTCCCCTTAGAGACGCAGATACAACCGTCCACACGGTTTCTAGGTGGCACAACGCATGCACAACGTGAGGCTATCTCCTCCAGTGCCCTCCATCCCATTTCATCGTGGCTCGCCACGTAGCGGCCCCCACGCCCCCTCCACCAGCGGCCAATGGCCCACATGCACAGGCCGGCTTCCCCCTCTACCTTCTACTCAATACAGAATCAGTTCTAGCAGACTGACTGATTGGGAAGGTCATTCCTGTATTCAAGAAGGGTAACCGGTCACCACCAAACAATTATAGTCCAATATCCACCATCACTGTATGCTGCAAAATAATGGAGCATATCTTGTATTCTGAAGTAGTGCGTTTCCTGTCTTCTAAATGACTCTTTATTGCGATAGAAGTCATATGGACTCTCAGGCGGATTTCTGCCGTCGCCGTGAGGTTCCGCCTAAAGTGCAAGGGCGATAAAACCGGCGCCGTATGCTGTATGTGCAAGTGAAAGCATGCGAGGGTGAGCCGACGATTGAGGCTCAATCTCGCGCAGGCAAGAGAGGGTAACGGGAAGGAAGCGCACCGTCTTCCAGTCATGTGCAACGATTTGGAGGGCAAAGTAGTGTGAGCGATCGCTCCTACATGGCACCACCATCCCGCAGCCAAGTGTGAGCTATTGCTGTTGCTGTTGCTAAGTTGTTGCTAAGGCTGTTGCTTGTCTACACATAGCACTTCAGACGCCCCTTGAAGCAGTTTCTATATGAGCGATTCCGACAAGTTGGTAACTGCCTGTTCTATTTAGCTACCACCAAACTACCAGCTCACAAAAACAGAATTCCACAGCCTTGCAGACCATCTGACATAACCTTTCATTATTACCGGTGACTTCAATGCCCATAACTTTCTCTGGAGAGATTCCTGTTACGATGCGAGAGGTCGACTTTTCTATATAGAAAACTTCCTTGTAACCTCCAGTACATACCTGTATAGTAAAAAGGAACCGACCTATTACAATATCTCGCATAGTTCATACTCTTCTGTAGACCTAGCGATTGGGTGTGCAGCTCTTCTTCCTTACTTAGAGCGGAGTGTAATAAAAAATCCTTATGAAACTTAAATCAGCAATACAAATGCCCTCCTCATGCGCCTCAGTGGAAACTAGCCTCCACCGATTGGGGTCATTTTGAAGAATCAACTCACTTATCACAATAATTTATCACCGATTTCAGTATAGATGATAGAGCAGCGTATTTTACCACTTTTATCATCGACGCAGCAAACAAATGCATTCCACAATCAAGCGGTAGCTTGTGGAGCTCATTAGAGACAGAGACACGACAAGACGTCCATTTGATTCTAAGAATTAATTGCTTCACTTTTTGTATTTCACGGCTCATGCCGGCGTGCCAGCTCGAGCGCTCCTTGTGCTCATGGCTCCGCCCACATGCTCTCAGGTCGCCAGTCATGTTGATGGCACTGGCGCTACAGGGCTCCTCCCCTAGAGAGCAGCATGGTCTGCGAACGAGTGACGTTAGCAATGCCAGGAGACATGGCGTACTGGAGGAGAGTTAGGAGGCGCCATTACAGCGACATCCAGGGTTGAGACGGCATTTGCAACTGTAAGGAGCGTATCGAAGTAAGCATGCACCAGTCACACTGGTGTGATAGCGTCAGGTTTTCCATGAACGTCGACGAAGTGGTTGTACTCACGTCTCTCCAGTACAGGAAAGGGCCCGAGTTAGTGTGGGTGCAGAGCAGGCTGAACGGGTCCATAGCGCACGAAGACACAAGTAGCCTTGATGAGGTTGCTTGTGATGTAGGGTGTGTGGGTGGGATCGGGGAGTGTCAGTAGACTTCAGATCTAGAAAGAGGTTCTGAAGAAGCTGCACATACTCATGAGTGGTCAGGCAAGTGAAGGTGGTGGTGGTGAGAAGGAATCACTGGGCAGGCGGAGTGGAGCGCCATAGACGAGCTCCATGCTTGAGCACCCCATGTCTGACTTCAGGGCGCACCGTATGCCCAGAAGTTCAAGCGGCAGGCACTGAATCCATTGCGATGACGTGCCATTATCAGTCAGCAGTGGCTTGAACTGTTGGTGAAAGCGTTCCACGAGGCAGTTGGTCTGAGGGTGATAAACGGCCCCGTGCAGTCAAGTCGTGCTGAGCAGGCGAAGCAAAGCAATCAAGTAGAGCACCGACTCGAATTGTTGCCACAGTCTGTAGCTATTCTGGTCAGCCATCCAAAATGGGCTACCCATATTGAGGCACAGGCAGCCGCAGCGGTTACAGTGGAGATGTCTGGTAGCGCCGTTGCCTCTGGCCACCGGGTAAACCTGTCGATGGCGGTGAGCAGGTACTGAAAGCCTAGACATGGTTGTAATGGTTCTACGATGTCGATGTGGACAAAATCGAATCGATGGTCAGGTTGAAGGAACTGCCACCGGTGGACTTTCATACATTGGCTGTGTACCCAGTCGCGTATATCAGTGTTCATCTGGGGCCACACATAGCGTGAGCAAATAAGGCGCTGCGTGGCACAAGCATCAAGCATCTGGATGGACAAGCTGGTGCACTGCATTAAAAAGCTGCCTGCAGAGCATGTCGGGGTACTTGTAGAAGTGTCGCAGATGAGTGTGGCACGATCAAGCTGTATATCCTCGAGCAGCAGTAATGTAGCATATGAGCGGAGCCAAGACATTTTGATATCACTAGCTTGGTGCGACATGATTGTCTGCAGGTAGAATATGTTATCGGATGTGATGATGATGTCACGGTGTGCACATGACTTAGTACGTTAGCAGGCACATTTTGATCACCGCTGACATGTCAGATGTCAGTGGAGAATTCTGATATAAATGAGAGATGGCAGACTCCTCATGGCGTATAGGTCGACAATGGTCGGCCAAGCGCATTGGTCAGGGCTTGTGATCCGTAAAGATGGTGAAGAATTGGCCCTCGACAATATGATGAAAATGATGGACTGTGAGGTAAATGCCAAGCAACTCTCAACCGAAAGTGCTGTAGCAGGTCTGACTTGGAGTGAGTCTTTCGGAAAAGAAGGCTAGTGCCTGCCAAGAATCGCCGTTCATTGCTGGAGAATCGCTCCCACGGCCGTAGTAGACACATCAGTCATGTGGGCCAGAGGTGTAGAAGGGTTGGGATGTGCGAATGCAGCGTCTGCCAAAGGGCTCTCGATTTTGTTGAAGGCATCTTCAGTCTCACATTAAATGAACAGCTATGGGCAGTCCAACGAGCCCGCAGAGCGGTCGATAGGCTAGGCCTTTCAGTCCCCACGTGGGAGCAGCCCACTTCGGGCTAGGAAACTAGCGTGACCGAATGGACCATAATAAAGTTTTTCCATCCATCTTCAGTGGCAGCATCCCAAGGCAACCAAGAATCCTTGCTCTTGTTGGCAAGCAGGCTGTCCAAGGTCTCTGCTATAACAGCACAGTTCTTTCTAAAGTGGCGGTAAAAGTTTACCATGCCAAGGAACTGGTGCAGCTTTGTGATGGTGGTTGGTCTGGGGAAGTTGGCTACAGCTTGTACTTTCGAAGTGAGTGGGCGAATGCCGCTTGAGCCCAGGTGATGTACAAGAAACTCGAGCGCTGCAACACCAAACTCGCTCTTCGAGAGGTTGATACCAATGCCATGTTGAGTTGTCACCATGGCGTTGATGTTGTAAGTGTTCTTTGATGGATGAACTCACCACCAACAGATTATCCACGTAGGTGAAAATGAAGGGCAGGCCAAGCGTGACTCTGTCAATAAAACGTAGGAATGACAAGGTGGCGTTTTACAGATCAAATGGCATTCGCAGGAGTTCAGAGAGGCCAAAGAGCGTCATGATAACTGTCTTCGGTATATCTTCCTCAGCCATGGAGATTTGGTGGTATGCTCGGACAAGGTAAATCTTCGAAAAGATGTTGGCGCCGTGCAGAGCAGCAGTGAAATCCTGAATGTTGGGTAAGGGATACCGGTCAGGAACAGTCTTAATGTTCAGAAACCGGCAGTCTCCGCATGGCCTCTTGTCGCCACTTTTCTTGTGTGCCATACGGAATGGAGCTGGCCAGTTACTGGAGGACTGCCAAATAATGCCTAGCTCCAACATATGCTCAAACTCTGTACTTGCTACTTTGAGCTTGACTGGGACAAGTCGACATGACCGGAAGAATGCAGGTGGTCCTGAAGTGATGATATGGTGGTATATGTTGTGACAAAGGGTTTTTTTTTTTCAGTCAGGTGGTGTAGTGAGCTTGGAGAATTCTCGTAGCAATGCTGTTAAGCGTCCATTGGAAACTGTGGCGCAAGAGAGCATTACATCTGTGGTCTTCTGTCCAGCAATGCCTTGACCAGAGAGAAAAGTTGTTGCATCCAGGAGATGACGACGCTGGATATCGACAAGAATGTCATGGTCAGTGAGAGAATCAGCATCGATGATGACAGAATTGACATCAGCAATCATACAGAGCCACTGGAACATTCTTCAGAGGCCCAGGATTAGCATGAGGGACCGTTGTCGAAAGATGGGGATGCGGGTTCCATTCACGGCTTGCTAAGTGCGGGATTGAAGCACTTCCGCGATCGGCTCATGTAGCAGGCAGGATACTGACCTGTGCACCTGTGTCGATGAGGAAGCGTTGGCCGGTGGCCTTGTCAACGACTTAGAAGAGGCGACATGGAGTGGGGCCATGACTGCTCGTCATTGTTAGCAGTCAACCGGACTGTTTCCTGACCACGCACCAAAGAGAAGACAGCGACACACTTCAGCGCCGAAGCGATGGTGATACCAGCAGATGGCTGTCTGCTATGTATCTTGGTGGTGCTAGTGTTCGCTGGATGAGCTGTGGTGATGTGATGAAGTAGAGAAACGATGACGAGGTCGTGGAGAAGTGTGCTGACAAGCGTTCGGCATCAGAAGCTCGTCCAGTCGATCACACAGCTCAGCGATGCTGTATGGCATCAGCGCTGTTGTGGAGCAGAATAGCTGTGAGGAACAAGCAGAGGGTGAAGCTGGCACTGGCACAACGGCAGCAACCACTGGAAATGGGCTGAAAATTTCCATCACCTTGTCGGTCAATGCGGTGAGTGCTGTGATATCCAGGACAGATGCAGTGGCCAGTGCCATTTGGACTTGGGTGGGAAAGTGCTGGAGGAACAGCTCACATAGGAAGACGTTGGTGGTATGAGCACGTATGCCAAGAAGATTGAGTATTGGGCTCAACAACTTGCTCAGACGATGGCCACCTAGCTCCGCGGATGAAAGTAGCTGCTGAATCCATGAGCATCCAGGCATCGCTTTGTGTTCCAGAATAGCCGCCTTGATTTCGTCGTTAGGTGACGCCAGGTGACATATTTGTGCACGAACAAAACAATAAGGTCAGCAATGTCGCTGACAACGGCCGCCGGAAGCGCGTCGTACACAAGGGGAGGTACTTGTGATTCTCCGCTGTTATATGCGGGAACTCGAAGCGGGCCTCGACTTGCATGAACCAGGTCAAGGAGTTCTGTTCCCAGAACTCTGGGAGGCGGACGATGTTAGAAGCAACTGCAGTGGTGGAAGTGGGTGCAGCGGTGTCCGAGGTCGGGGCTTGTGGGCATTTGGTGTCGGTGTCTGGCATGGCTCCACCTCAGTTTTCGGCTGCATGATGATCTCAGGCAGAAGCTGAGGCTAAATCCTGATGTCCATGGTCACCAGCTGGATCAGAGATTATGAGCTTGATACAAACGGAGTCAAGCTCATGCGAGACAGAGGTGCGACAAGACGTCCACTCAGTTTCGAGAATTAATCACTTCTGTTTTTTTATTCTGTGGTTTGTGCTGGCATGGGGGCCAGATGGAGCGCTCCTCACGCTAGTGGCTTGGCTGAGATGCTCTCGGGTCGCTGGTCATGCCTGGCTGCCACTACTAGCTCATCCAGAAGACAAGTGCTGTGGTGGAATGAAAACTGCATAAAGGTGGGGAAGAAAGAAAATAAGGCCTGGGGTGCATTCTGTTAATCCTAACTGCAGAAAACTTGATCGCATTCAAACGTATTAAATCACAAGGAAGGAGGATGTCATGATAATTTTAGGAGGGCAAGCTGGGAGATGTTAGTCTTGGACATTAAAAATTCTGGGGTTTTACGTGCCAAAACCAGGATCTGATTATGAGGCACGCCGTAGTGGGGGACTCCGGAAATTTGGACCACCTGGGGTTCTTTAATGTGCACCTAAATCTAAGTACACGGTGTTTTCGCATTTCGCCCCCATCAAAATGCGGGCGGCATTCGATCCCGCGACCTCGTGCTCAGCAGCCCAACACCATAGCCGCTTAGCAACCATAGCGGGTTCCTCTTGGACATTGATTCGTACACACAGGAGGCAAAAGTATGGAACAGGCTAAGGGGGCACGCAACAAATCCATTTGTTGCCCCTGGTGGATGAAGAAGGAAACAAGTTGGAAGAACAAGCAGACAGTCTTGGTGCGCTTATCTAACTCCACCCACTATATTCTGAGTCCTTTCGAATATATAAAGAAATAGAAGAATGTTAGCCCCTCAACTGAACCTTATAACCGTCCTTATAGCGTTGCGTAACTTAAAGCTTTCCTTGACTTGCATGTCAGCGCTGTGCCCAGGGGCCCGATAGAATCATATTCACACGTGTACTTGTTTATCTTTCACCAGCTAACAAAGGTTAAGTGTTATCGCTCGGTGCAGTGCGAGCCTGCATCTATTGGAAGTTTCCCAAATGCTATCAATGGTTCTATCCGGTGGCTGTTGTCACCGAAGCTTGTGTAATCTGATTGCATGTATGCGCGACGCAAATTGTGTAGTACTTTCTGGAAGACACGCGGGCACCAGTGATTACTCTGGAACCTTCGATGACTCATGTATAAAACCCAGCGCACTTGACCCCCAGATCAGATTTTCGGCAATCGCCAACTGTGTTAGCCGTTATCGTTGTTCTTTGAGTGGTAACCTATTTTTGTGGGCACAAGTTCACCCAATAAATATAGGCTACACTCAAAGCTACACAGTATGATTGGGAACCTCCACTTCGACATGCAAATCACTAACACTTTTCAATACTATCTGGGTGCCGGGTATCTTCCATCTAAATGGAAATAAGCAATTGTTATTTCAATTTTGAAGTAGAATAAAGATCCTTCATGGGTGACCGTTATTGTCCTATAGCATTTACGAGCAACCTTTGTAAGTTTTTTTGAGAAAATGATGAATCGCCGTCTTGTACATTTCCTAGAGTCCAACAAAATGCTCGACCCGTTTCAGTTTGGCTTTCGGGAAGGCCGGTGTATAACTTACCATTTCGTGCACATCGAAGCAAGCATCCATAATGCATTTGTATGCAAGCGGTACTTGTCCATATTCCTCGATATAGTAAAGGTGTACGACACGATGTGGGGCTACAGGATATTGCGAGACCTGTTAGAGATGGGCATTCAAGGAAATATGCTGAACACTATTGACCTTTTTCCCGGCGCTCCCGTGGGCGCTGCCATGTTTGATCACGTGGTGACGCGTCCATTGCTTGCCTCAGCCACCTCCGTTGCCTCTTTGTTTACAATGCAAGCGCGTGATGCCGGTGCAGCACAGCAAACCTCCGTTTCGACGCAAATCGTGGACGTTGACTGTGTGGACGAGATTTGGCCACATCTTTAGAGGACATGTAAGTGCTTTCAGAGCTCATTACGCCTTGTCCAAACGACACGAGCAGCATATACGGTGCTTCTATTAAAAACGGGCTAGAAATGTATTCCAAGCTGTCCACACTTTCCGCTTATAATTAGATCAGGATTACTACTGCTCTTTGTTATTGATTGTTAAACATTTTGAAGCAGCGGCTTGTCACGTTTCTGACTCGGTAAAGTTCCTTGGTTCCTCGGTGTGGCCACTATCTCATTGTTTATTTTCAGCCTAATCGCTTGCGGGTGTGCTCTGCTGCAATAGATTTGTTCTTGCTGCGCACAAAGCTTGGAATGTAAATGTTCTGTACTTTGTGGTAGCTTGTAGCAAAGGGTGTATTATCGCTATAGTCCCTCGCTTACTCAGTGCACCGTCACGAAACATTCAGCTTCCAACATTCGCGTCTTGTCAGTGTATACAGTCGCCGTCACTCATGCTTCGGCACATCGGCACATTAATTCAAGTGTACGCACATTCACTTATTATTGATACCTTGGCGATAGGGTGGGTGTAAGTTTGAATGCGAGTAGGGGTGGATGTGTGTAGATAACGTGTGAGAAACTTACTATGCCAGGAAGTGGTGCTACGTCCTTTTGTAACGAGCGGTACTCACTCTTAAGTGCCGACGTTCCGGACTTGAAGTCCTTTCTTTGGAGGTTAGCTATACAGCGCTGGCAGCTGAATTATCTTTTTTTATCCTCAAGGAAAGCCATACATCGCAAAAGGCCGGCAACACAGGCAGTCTTTATGTAGCAGTGGCGACACAGGTTCATTCCATTTCTTAAATGCGAATCACTGTTTTTGCAGCTAACTACCATACACATCTTCCCTTTATCTTCGCAGCACGAATTGGGCACTGTGTATTAGCGAACACCCGGTCACATTTCCGACAGCTGATCGCACAGTAGCAGGGCAGAAGCAGTAATGGTTTTGTATTCGTGCGCATTCGCTGAGGCAACGTATGCAACACAGGCAGTCTTTATGTAGCAGTGGCGACACAGGTTGATTCCATTTCTTAAATGCGAATCACTGTTTTTGCAGCTAACCACCATACACATTTCGCAGCACGAATTGGGCACTGTGTATTAGCGAACACCCGGTCGCATTTCCGACAGCTGGTCGCACAGTAGCAGAGCAGAAGCAGTAATGGTTTTGTATTCATGCGCATTCGCTGAGGCAACGTATGGCGCCCCGCTGAAAGCGCCATCTCATTCCTCTAGAGCAAACTGCTTCGCGAAAAGGGTCAATAGAAAGCTACCTGTTCGACGATACTTTCCGAGTCAGAATTGGCAATGTATTGTCCCATTCATTTATACAAGAAACTGGTGTACCTCAAGGAGGCATGCTTAGCTGCACGCTCTTCATTGTTAAGATTACCTTGCTCCATGCATCGCTACCTCCAACAATTCTCTATTTTGTTCATGTAGAGCAGACGATCTACAATTAGCTTCGAAATTTTGTAACTTCGCAGTCTGCGAACGATAAGTACAGCATGGCCTGAACAAAGTGTCTAAATGGGCAGAAGAAAACGGAGCCAAACTTCTCCCCCAGAAAAGTTCCTGTGCTCTTTTCACAAGAAAGCGAGGACTAGTTCCAGATCCCAGTATCGAAGCCTATGGGCAACAGATACCTGTAAACAAGGAGCATAAATGTTTAGGCATCGTGCTTGATGCAAAATTTACCTTCATCTCAATGCAATGTCTCAACCAAATATCTCAATGCAATGCCTAAAAACAACTAACTTATTGAAAATTCTGTCTCGTACAACATGGGGAAGTGATAGGAAGGGCTTATTGAACCTCTATAAGAGCCTTGTCCGATCACGTTTGGATCATGGCTGTGGTATGTCACTCTGCCGCACCAGGCGCATTAAAGATGCTAGATCCCGACCACCATCTGGGTATCCGTCTGGCCCAGGTGCCTTCAGAACAAGCCCTATTGGGTCTATACGTTGAACCGAATGAACAGTTCCTTCACCTGTAAAGAACATACAGCAGTTTCACATATTTCCTGAAAGTACAGTCTAACCCTCGACATCCTTGCTACACATCCATTAACGACACATCCGTTTTTCAATGCAGGTCAGGAAACTTAGTGAAGAAATGGTTGTCTCGATCCTCGAACATTGCCTAATGGCTCCAGTGATGCTGTTACCACCATGGCTGTGGCAACCTGTAGAATGTGACACATTCTTTGTAGAAGTCACGAAGCACACTCCTGAGTTACACATTCACGTACACTTCCGGGAACTTAAGGCGGAGTACTCGTGTCCTGAATTTTATACTGATGCATCAAAGTTAGTGTTAGCGTTTCTTATGGTGCCGTTGTCTATCCTTCTCGGAATCCGATGTTCTGCTCCCGGAAACAAGCATATTCATGGCTGAGGCCTATGCTCTGTTGAAGGCTGCAAAACACATAAAGCAATTAAAACTACAAAAGTCAATTATATTCACTGATTCATTAAGCATCGTTAAAAGTTTAATGTCTCTACAACAAAAATCCTGTACTATCTACTGATCTCTTCAATTTTCTGCATTAAGTATGCATCTCATCAACACATCATAATATGATGGGTTGATGAGATGCATCGAGGGTAATATGCTTGCTGACCATAACGTCACATCAATAACACCAAAACCTAGCAATTCTTCAGTAGCTGTCCCTGCCATAGATTTGAAGCCTTTCATAAGTAAGAAAATGAGGGGATATTGGCATTGTATGTGGGAAAATAAAACTTTTAATAAACTATATGTTATCAAGCCACAGTTAGCATTTTTGCCCTCCACAACAGAAACTCGACAAACTGATGTCCTATTCTGTCGACTCAAGACAGGGCATACATATGGCACGCACAATTTTTTGATGGCAGGTTGTGAACCTCCAACGTGTGGCAAATGTGATGAGAGGCTGACTGTCCTTCATATTGGACAGCATTTTAATGTATCTCAAAAGGAATCATACTGAACAGACATTTTCTTGCGTTTTAGCAAAGTGTGAACAGGCATTTCTGCTTTCGACAAATAATAATTCTTGAAACATTACCTCAGGTGGTGTTGCAGCATTTTAGATTGTAAAGTTTTCTCGCGGGTTCAAGCAAAACCTCACACATCTTCTGCACGGCGTGACTCTTAGCTATAAAGGGTGGTTAGACAAGCGTATATGTTACATGTGTTGTAGGAAAGTTTCTTACTTAAGAACATAAATTTATAAAATGTTCATGTGTTCAGATTACTTAATTTTTCGCTTGTAATTTATTGATAACATCTCTCACTATTTTGCATTATATATTTATTAATATTATTAGGTAACTTATTAGGTGTCTCGGCGCTCGTACTGTGACCAGAGACGGCGGCCTGTGTGAATTAAGGAACACGTGCTGTGTCTCATAAAAGTGGCACCTTTCCTTGCTAGGTATGCATCACCGCATAACATGGGTGTATTGTAGCGAAGCTAACTTTAACTTTTTGACTTCTGGGTTTATTTCTTGTGCTAGATTAGTGCACATTTTGTGCAGCATATAAATAGGGTTGTTAGTTTTCGGGTTTTATACTTTTTTGAATCCGGGAGGTAAAAATCGGGTGCTATTTTTCAAGCTGATAATCGGGGAGAAATCGTTTTTTTTTTTTTTCTGGAACCATTTTGAAATTAGTTGTTTTTTTTTGGCTTAAATTTACAAATGTACCGAGTAATGGATTACAATCTGTTTTTTTCTAATCGCAGGCTATCACGAGCTCCTTAACGCTAACGCGTTATTACTGGGCATCTGTTTTAAGCATGGTAATCGGGGGGGGACGTCAGTGTTTTCTAGCAAATACCTTTAATTTCGGCATTTGTCTGGAAATTAATGAGTAATAATGGCTGTAAAGGGCATTGATAACTTCTAGGAAATTATACATTTTATTCACGAACAGCTGGTCATCGATTTTTTACACATCCTTGTTAACATACAATATCATCTGCATGCGCAACATGTCGGTCTCCATCCGATACCTGTCCGATCTTTGAACGTACCTCAGCTGAGAGAAAGTTTTCTCGACATGACAGCTTCCATTAGCTAGGCACAACAATGACAGTGTAGCATTTACCAGCCTGGGGTAGCGAGCGGTAGAGTCATGCCAATACTCAATGAGTTCAAAAGCTGTGTTAGTGGGGCTTGCTTCCAGCAAGTACTGGTTAAACTCGTCATGAAGCGAATCCACGTCGTCTGTCATAAATGTAGAGGTCGGCTGTCATCAAATGACTGCCTCAGCAGACGCTTCTCGAATGGACACAAAAAAAGGCTCCCAATTTCCATAACGTTAGCTGATTTTTGTCTGTCTAGCATGTTCCATTTAATAGTCACTGGACTCACTGAACTATAGGTAACTGGAGTTCACTTAAGCCAACAGGATCTAACTTTGTTGTCCCGAGGCAGGGTAGCTAGTGCGTGTGCACCGCAAACTTTGTGCAGCGTTAAAAAAAAAAGCATTTGATATGTGGATTTGGAATTCGGGGAGAAATCGGGTTTAACCCAATTTTCTTGAAACATGTTCGGGTGTAAAAATCTGGTAAAACTGGGTTTTACCTGAAAACAAATAACCCTACACATAAACTGTTTCTTCATCGTCGCTTTCTTCCGACACCGAATTCAGTCAACAGCTTAAAAATCCCTTCGTCTGTCAAAGCGCAGATAGACCTGCCACACTGGTTTGCCATGGCTGTCCAGCTGAGACCGGACGACAGAGCACCGAGACATTCGTCCCACCTGCTATTACAAATTTAACTTGCAAGATTTAGGTGTATCTACGACCTCTTTATAGATGATAAAACAGGTACACGATGTCCATTTTTGCACGAGTTGTTTCTTCAGAGGCAGGGAATGCGCTGTAAAGACTAAACGAGTATACTTGGGAGTGGCAGTCTAAGGGTTAAAGGCAACACTGTTAAGTGAAACAATGTCTTTTGGCGTTATTTCTACCTTTTGTTTGATGCAACTAGTTTTAATGCAACTAGTTTTAACTAGTTTAATTTTATCCCACAGGATAAAATTAACAGAAATCGACTGTACTGGGTATCCTCTTCAGGTGCCAATTAATTCTGTCCATTGAAAAATTTGTTTCACCACATTTATTCCATCTTCTGCGTCATTAAAAGCATACTGCAGCACAATATAAATCGAAGAATTTTTCAAATTTGCAGGCAGCTTTGTCATGTCTACAAACGTAGACTCATTGCTACAACCTTCTAGACCAGGACTGCACAACTCAATAACAGCAAGGGCCAAAACTAACTTCTCTAGGAGCCACACCGGACGCTCTTTGATGGAAAAGATTGCGTTTTTTGATTGCTGAAAGGCCTTCGATGTTTGGTGTCGTCGCACTCATAGCCGTCCTTGGCATGTCTTGTAATTTTGTATTGGTCATTGAAGATAGGAGAGCGCCTCTTGTTAAAAGCCATCAAAGAGAACATCTGCTCACAGACGTACGCACTTCTGGAGAGAGAATTGAGTAGTTGCAAGGAATTTTTAACTATGTTTCTGTATTTGGTTTATTAAGTTTCTTACAAAACCGAAGGAGGGGCTGCTGCCGGCGCAAACGCTGCAAGTTGATGAGCTGAAGCTGCACTTTGGAGTCGCAGACTTCTGATGACAAAGTGAATGGGTCGCAAAACAGGTGGTAGTGCTGATTCTCGCCTTCAGATGACAGGAACTGCTGTTAGGACTATGATGGGAAGGTTTCGACATGTTGCGCGCATAGTTGGCATTTAGTGACCTCTGCTTCTTGCATGAAAGAGCTTCTGGTAGGTAGGAAGGTGCACTATGTTACCACATGTGGAGCCACAACGTGAACAAGTACAGTTTCTCTTGGAATGCGAATATGGCACTCAGCATGTCCATAATGAGATGACTATTTCCCTGCAGGGTTGTGTTAAGTGTATTAAGATGACCTTTTATAGTGTTGAGTGTATTAAGATGACCTTTTATATCCATGAGGAATGCTAGGACCTATAAGCACTCGTCGTGTTCGAGCTCCGGAATGCTTTTCCCTTCATCTCTGAAGAAACTAGTGATGTCGTCTTTGAGTGCCACAAAGCGATTAAAAACATTCCCATGGCTTAACCAGCGAACTTTAGTGTGATACAAGACATTCGCATGGTTGCTTTCTACATCATGCGTGTACTCTTGAAATCTTCTATGCTTGAACCATAGAACCTATGAGGTTGACGAGTGACGTCATAATCGTCAGCACATGGCTGAAGTTTCATAACCTTGGCGCAGAACGCTTCCTGGCGCAGCACGCAGTGATACTTCTTATATTCGACGCAGCTGCATGACTCGAGGAACGCGACGGCTCCAGTTCTCTTCCCAACCATAGCCGGGGCTCCATCTTTGCAGACACCTGTGAGCTTTTCCCACAGCAGGTTGAGACTCTAGACACCGTTTTTGATTTCCTTGCTTATCACTTCTCCTCATCCTTCCATTTAACACAGCTCTCAGGTTCATGGGTAACATTCAAATTTTCATCTACACACCGAATGAAAACAAACAACTAAGCTGTGTCTTCGATGTCTGTGCACTCGTCCAAAGCTTGGGAGCAGTAGGTGAACTTGCTGCAGCATGCCTGAAGTTGTTTTGTTAAGTCATCTGCAATATTGTGCACACGTCTCTGGACCGTTTTTCTTGATAAGCTCAGATACTGAAACATGAAATGTCAACTTCTTGTCCAGACAGATCTCCTCGCAGGTAGTCATAAGGCAGTCCATTATGACATTGTCATCAGCGAAAGGGCCACCTGAACATAGATATATAAGCCCTCGTAGCTGCCTCAGATGCATTCTTTACTTTTGTAAGAATGGCTTGCTCCCCAAGCAACTTCCACTTTAAATCTGCAGCCTTTGTCTTTCTGTCAGCGTTGGAAAGAGCGCCGAATTCATGAGAGTTCTTTGTCTCGCAGTAGTGTTTAATGTTGTACTCCTTCGATATGGAAAGCAATACTCGACACGCGAGGCAGATGCACTTTGACTTATTTTCAACGAAAAAGTACCTATACGTCCAGTCCTCGTTGAATTTTTGGCATTCCTTGTCAATTTTTTTCTTCTTCCAAAGTGCATAGCTATTTTTTCAGAATAGCTATGATCTGTGAACTCCAAACGCTGTAAGATAGCCCACACTGCCCGTCGGATAATGAGCTCGTTGTAACCACCTAAAAAAAACACGAACCGAAAGCGGAACTCCATGTCATGTGTGTGAGCATTTACTTTCAAAATCAACAGGCTTGCAATAACAAGCTTTGTTTTCTGCTCTGAACTTTTTTGCTGCTTTTGCACGCTAATTAATTTAACGCTATTATTATGGGGAGATTTACATAAAAGGCGGTTTATGTACACTATGTACAAGGAGACTAAAAGTGGGGCAGCAACAACAAAGATGGGTCTGCAGGCCTCACTTCTTCCTCCACTTGTCTGCTCTACGCTTCAACATCTTCTTTTTCCTCCGGACAACTGGCTCATAACAATATTATGTCTGTTCTAAAAGCCACAGTTCTTCTCTGCAGGGTGTCATCATCCTTTGGGAGCAACGCAGGCCGTTAAACATCCTCTGACGGGCTGCATGCAGTCTGCGGGCTGTATGTTGTACAGCCCTGATCTAGGCGAGCATCACATTACAAATATTAAGTGCATATTTCATGATCACTGTAATCGAAAAGCTCCAACACTTACAGCTTCAGGAATTTTTCAAATGTATAACATGGTCATAAACAATGAACCGAATCACACCATGACTGCAAACACTTTATACCTAATCTTACACTTTGCAGCAAAGCTCCACTCACAACTGCCCCAAGATGTGCACTGAAGAAACATGAGCAGAAAACAGTTTGCTCTACCCGCAGAAATGAGAAAGACAACTAATTGATGCTTACAGGAGCGTGTGATCTGCATTTTCTTTATCTTAATTTTAATCTTTATCTTCTTTATCTTCATTCGTTCCCGCGTTTTCTCTGTTCCCGCGTTTTCTCTATGTTGCCTTATTTAATAATTTATTTAATGTAGCTAAAACTGTTTACATCAGGTTCCTGTTATACTAATGTTTACCAACATGTATAATTATTCCTGTGTATATATTGTTTTTCATTTTCTCCGATCTTATTCATTTTTTATATTTTCTGTCCTACGCACTGTCCGTTGCTGTCATTCTAAGGGGGCTGTCACCCCGTCAAGCTTTTTGTGACTGCTCCTCTCTTTCTTGGAAAGACAAATAAAGTAAAATCAAAATCAAAACAAATAGAGGAAAACACGCTGCTCTCAGCTCCGTTCTTGCACTGCTCCTGAGGCCTAGCCATCCTGAACAAGGTTTTCTGCTGGCTTCTCATGCGTGACACCTTTCAGGCATCATTATTTTTGCCTGTGCTCTTGCTTTTGAGGCACTACCTTGGTGTTAGGGTATCGATTAACGATTAATGATTTATTTGATTAAAAGTATCCTGCAAAACGATTAATCTTCATCGATGTCCACCTTACATTTAATCGACTTAATGAATTAGACATGTTTGATTAATCGTTTTCAAGAGTTTAACAGGAGTTGCGCAAAAATGTTGAAATCGTACTAGAATGGCAGAGCACGAGCAGTGACGGTACGGCTGTGGTAGAGCGAGTGTCGACTGTTTTTCCGAGTCCCGAGTGATGCCGAGCCGAATGGTTCCCCTCTCTTCACCCACACTGCACACGCCACCACGCCACCTGATGCCGGAGGCTTGAAATACCCTCGCAATTCAAGGCATACTATAGCAACCGAATCGTTGATTGTCATGTTACGCCCAGTCCACTAAAGACGTGGCACAGCATGCGCGCCCGTTTGGAGCACGTATTTGACATAACGATGAAGTTCATGTCGATTCCAGCAAACCTGTAGCTTCCGAGCATCTATTCTCGCATGCTGGCTGTGTGGCCATTCAAAGAAGGTGTTGGTTTCACCCCAACATCCCACTCAATTGACATTCCTTCACTCTGTAGAGAAGAGCATGTGGCTTAAGATCCTATACCATGGTTTTGGGGGTGGTGGTGGTGGTGTTCAAGCAGGCAGGGTTGCGCTAACCGGCACCTTGTGTTTGGCGCAAGATAGCCATAGTTGCTTTTGTGCCAAAAAACCTAACACACACACACACATCCAGCAGGCGGGGTTAGCCTGGCATACATAGCTGGCAGTTGTTCTGCCCGAGCCTCCTATGAGTTGAGATGAGGGGTGTGTCACCAGGTGTCGATGAGCCCCGTGTCTCACAGGAAGGCATTTAGTACTCATTGCACTCTCTTCCTGATTGCCCCGGGCCCTCCGGGGAACCTGTGCGAAAGACCATTCTTTTGCAGGCTGTCGATCATCGCATTTCTTTCTGTGTCGAACTTTGGACATAGCCAAATGAAATGTTCAATGTTGCTGATATCACCACAGAAGGCAGAGCGAGAAGCGCAACGTCCAGTCTTGAATAACCAAGCCGGGTGTACATGGAGTCGGTTCTGATGCGTTACAACAGTGTCGCTTCCTCGCGAGTAAATCCATGAGTCACACAGGCTTCGTGTGCAGTCTTGTGGATCGCCCTAAAGTGATTACAGATTGCATCCTTAGAGTTCTGAAAAATGCTTGACGCTTTCACTTTTGGGACACATGTCAGTGCTAGGCGTGCAAGAGCGTCAGCTTTTTCGTTTCCTTCAATTCCTACGTGGGATGGGATCCATTTAAATTTTACATGAAATTCCTTGCTCATTACATCTTTGATCAGTGCTAGAGATTGCCTTGTAAACTTTTCTCGAGGTAGGCCAAGATTTACATCTTGGCCTGTAAAGATCGTTGTAATACTGACTTTGAGTCTGTTAGCACCCCGATATCTCGTGCGGAATAAGCCTGTAGTTTTCACAAGGTCACGCTAATTGTGGCGCTTTGTACTGTTGTAGACGAAACTACGCTATCCAGGTGGCCAGAACATGATACATGAAGGGCGGGTATGCAGAATGCCGCTGCGCAGCCATCTGTTTGTGCGCACACCTACCCGTCAGTGTACATTTGTACATGGCTTTGATACGCTGTGCTGAGTGGCCCAATACAAGGAACTTAGCTTCAGCAGTTGGAATGGTGTGTTTTGCCAGTAGCCAGGGTACATTGAGGCTTGAGGTAGCGTCCAAAAAAGAGCATGGCGGGTCAATACTACTCCATTTAGGCCTTTCCAATCCTAAACATTGGAAGGTGTTCAGCACCTAATATAAATGGGAGCGAGCTCTTGTTCTTAGCTGTTGGAGAAGCACCGTGTCTGGGGGGTGACTCGCCAAGCCTTAATAGCTGCGTGAACAAGGCCTGAGATTACAAAAAGTCGAAGTGGGAGAGACTGCTTCATTAGTAACCTTCTTGTATGAAGCTGCCCGAGGAACTCCCATCGCCAAGCAAAGTCCCTTTCTATATACTGCCTCCAAGCGCTCGAATTGACTCAGTGATGGTGATATGAGCAGCAGCTGATAGAGAATATGGCTTGTTATCAGTGCAGCTTTCAGTGTAAGCATGGACATTGGGTTGTTTCACCAATGTACACCTACCAAGTGAAAAGTGTGCTGACTCGTTGGGCTAATGTAGCCACAACACTTTCAACCACGCATCACCACAGTAGCTTGCTGTCTGTGGTGACGCCCAGGAAACGAACACTAGTTGCACGACGAATTGGATGGCCTCTGATATCCAGCACCAGACTTCCGCCTCACTCCTGTTTTATCTTTTCCCCTGTGCATATTGAAGTTCCTTGCATACTTAGTTGAACTTCACCTTTCACTTCTGCCATTTTTCTTATTTCGTGTTTAACTGTATTGTACAGGGATTCACTAGTGCCATTTATCTTGTTTAATGCTGCTCTAAAATGCCATTTTATAACATGTAATGTTTATATTTTCAAAGGGCCAACAGTGCCAACTCTATTCAGTCTTTAACAAATTAAAGATTAAACTTTATACCCTTGTATTTGTAACTTGGTTCCACCTCTCAAACATTAAAATAGAGTCCTAGAAAAGTAGATAAATGTGTTTGAATCTTTTTAATGTTCTTGGCGAAAATTCCGATTAATCGGTTAACCATTAAAAAAGCTGTGCATCGAAAGTGATTAAAATGATGAATGATTAATTGTTAATCGAATAAAAAAGTTTATTGACCATCCCTACTTGGTGCGTGCAGTTATAGACACAGTGCCTGCAGGACATATGTTCACTGTGGCAATGATGACCTGAACATCTGCCTTGCGACTCACTCATGCCTTTCTGTTGCAGGCCGGATCAAGCAACTGGCCAATGTGGCTCTACTCGTGCTTGTGCTGGGCGCCGTCTACACGCACGCCGCCCTGCGGGACAAGTTTGAGCGCATGGCGCCCTCCATCGTGTTCAGCCTCATGCTGGGCTGCCGCCTGGTCGTCTTCTACCAGGTGCAGGGCCGCGAGCGCAAGAAGCAGGCCCTCCACGGCACGAGCTCATCCGCAGCGGCAGCAGCAGTGGCTGCCCAGCAGTCTCAGGAAGCAGCCGCGGCAGCAAGACCCAAGGTCGACTGAGCTAGTGTGGCCCCGTTGTTAACAGGGGTCCGTTGGGCATGCGTTTTGGGGCCGTAATCGGGAATGATTGCTTTCAGTGTGGTACATTTGAACCTTGCTATAACGTAGTCGTTATAACAAGGTTCATCGCATTTCTTTCTGTGTATTCGACATGAAAACGCCTTCGTGATATCATATATTGTTTGTAAGCGTACGCGCTGATATTGGTAAAAAGATTTCGCAAATTTGATATTTATGTTGCTGCAGCCAATATTCATTAGTCGATGTTCGTTATATCGAAGTTTGATTGTCCTATTATCAACTGCACCAATGAAGTGCATAAGCAGTCTAAAATGAAAGTCTGAATAAGGAATGTGTGGGCCTTCGTAAATGATTTTTCAAGAAGCATGAAATTTAACCTAACCAACTTTTATTAGATATCAGATGTATAAAGTATGCAAGAATGGCCCGTTTAGATGATTGCTGGCCGATTGTGATGGTGGATGAGTTGATGGCAAAGGTTCCAGCATTTGACAGAGTTCTTGCAGATTAGGAGCTTTGCTATTGCAGTGTTTGAATCGCGATGTTGAGAAACATGCGTGCATGCTTGCATGTTCTTATAGACGGCTCACTCTGCTCAAGAAGGTTACAACAGCGTCTCAGGAATTGGTTAACATTATCGTTTATACCACTACTGTAGGCTATAGACTTTGATGATGACAGCAGTTGAGCTCAACATCACCAAAGAAATGCTATACATCAAATTCATGAAGTGTGGGCCCTCTGAGGTCACCGGCCGAAAGCTGCTGAGCAAAGGTGTCTCTGAGTAGAATGAATGCATGAAATAGCTGCTTGTGAAAACTGAAACACCTAAAGCAAAAAATGCACAAAAAGCAACTGGAGAGCACTACAGACATTCCAAGAGGCAAAATAAACCAAAATTTACTGCGATGAGAGGAGCTCGCCAGCCTGCTTTTTGAGTTCATTTCTTTCATCATTTTCAAGTTATCTGAATCAGTGAAAGTGAATGCAAACATTGTATTTTTCAGTATGTGGGCACACTTCCTGTTTGTCATGTGCATTGTTCTGTTTTGGTTTGTATGTGTGTGTAGAGTGTAATATAAAGCTTCCTTTATTAGCAAACCACATATACATGCTCCCACCTTGGCCTCATTTTTGAGAGCGCCATCAGATACCACTAGTGTGGATTGTGTGACTTGGTAAGGGAGTTATGATCCCACTTTCAAGTTCAGAGAGAAAAAAAGAAGCTTTGTGTTCTCAGTCAAATGCACCTTGCATTCTGCAGCATACACCAGCAACGCGATGATTCAACTAACAAATGTTATTGTGTTTTTTGATGCACAACATTATAGCTGCAGTGTGACAAGCACTTTTTTTTTATTGTAAGGTTTTTGCTTGAATGCTTTCGCAAGGCAGTCCGGTTATCTAATGCCTCATATACAAATTGTTGTGCCCGGTGTTGTGTTTCACTAAAGCAAGAGTACTGAAAGCAGTCATTCCAGATTATAGCCCCGTTTTTATTGCATGCGCTAATACAGGGCGAGTGCTGCGGGAGTGTGCAGAGATGAATTGACCATGCAGTTCATTGCCATCTGTAATTTGCAGTGTCACAAATCCAATAGTTGCAGATGCTGCCTTCTGTAAGTGCAAAAGTGTGGCATCGGTTACTGTTCTTTTCAGTCATCTCAACTTACACGCGCCGGAGAACCCCTGTTGTTTTAAAGTGCAGCAGTTGAAAGACCAGTTTAGACACCTGGTTACTTGCATTACCACATTTTCTTGTTAACCATAATGGAAATGCATTCATAACACACATGAAATGACTAAAATTTTATTTGCAAATGCCAACCAGTCATATATGATAGCACGAGCATCTCCTGAATGTCAGCTCACTGAAGTCACAGCCAACCAGTCACAGCCAACCAGTCACTCTTCAACCATTTGAGTGAGTGCCATATCATCCGGTTATCACTCCTTGCAAAGAGCATGCACTGTTCCAGGCCATAGGCCCCTTCCTCCATGCTACCATTGGTATTAAACTACTAGCACTGGCTTTGAGCATTTTGAGCATGTCCACAGATGTTGCTGACATTTTCAGGCATTCTTTCTTGCTCAGGGAGCATGGCAAATCAGTTCTGTGGAAATCTGCAAGGTGTAGGAAGATTCATGAAAGGGAAAAATTGTCATCCACCCTACCTACACAGGCTTTCCAAAAAACCGATATGGGTTACCTGTGTAGTTTCTTGCTGCTGTTGAGTTGATTACAATTTGTCGCTTGGGCAGAAGGGGACGGAATCCTTGAGCTGTATTTGGTGATCTTTCATTTGGCACAGTTCTCTTAACATAGCTCTAGGAGGGACACGTCTTGACACCATGCCATGGCTTGTCACATGCCTGCACCTGTCTTTACAAAACAAATGCAAGTGCTGCGTTTCCACACAAAGTTGCCCTTCAGAAGTACAGCTGCTCTGAGGATGTCCTGTTGGAGCTTCTGAAGTGATTTTGCTTTCTTTCGTTGTTGATCCAGTTCAGCTTGACAGCCAGCCATGACTTGTTGCATCGCTGTGGCGGTTTGTCCTAAACAAAGCAAGCGCAATGTTTTCGCGCAAAGCTGCTTTTCTCTAGAGGCACAAATTTCTTCTTAGTTCTCAGAAGGGTTTGGGTTCGAGCTAGTTGGTACGGATCATTCGTTTTAACACAGCGCCAAAAAAAGACGGACAAGGGAGAACACGGGACGAGCACTGACTGCCAACAACATCTTTAATAAAGCCTGCGCAATTTTATACTATTCGCTTCTCTTTGAGACAGAGGTTCTCACGGGGGCAAGTTTTGCGAGAAAGCTCTATTTCTCAGCTTAGGTGTGTAGAGTCTGGTTGCACAGGCTACTGCAAACTGAAGCTTCACTGCGTAACCAATTCTTCACCGCATATACTTTTATGTATTAATATTATGTATTATCAGCTAACATAAACATGCAAAGAAGCTATTTTCTATTAGAGTGAGGTATATACAAGGTAACTTTTATTCTATAACTCTTGATAATTACATTTTAATGTATATGTTGAGACTGTGACGCACGTTGCATTGCTGGCTGTTGTGATACCAAGCACGCTGCCGCACGACAGCCTTCACGGCACGAAAACAACAGCAAAACTCCCCTTAATAGCTTCGCTGTAAAACTTAGCAAGCCTGACAGTTAGTGTGAAAGTGTGGTAAGACGTTACCAATATTGTGCGGGATATTGCTGTACATGAGGTCATCCTCCAAATTTGTATGCAAATCCATCTGCATGGCTGGGCATAGGAACTTGTTCAGCACTTGTTCAGCACTGCTGAGTCATGTCGTGTGAACAATAAGCAGGCAGCTATTTCATTACCTCAAGCTGAAAGTTAATCATGTTTGAAGAAGTTCGGGTGCACGTATTTTGCCAAAGTCATTTATTCAGAGAGGCAACTGTTTTCTCATTTTATACATAGCTGGAGCTTAAAGAGACCCTAAAAGAAACACTAAATCATTTTAGGCTCATTAGGTACTCTTTCAAAACTCTTGTGTTCGTTAATCTCACGGTAAGAGGTTGATCATTAGAACAGACAATGAAGGCCAAAGTTCCATTTACTGAATTTCGCACAAAAACCCCAGGTTGGTACGTCAGTGTGGCATTATAAATTTCAGTGCATTTCTTTCAGAAATTTCTCATACTTGAGCCATTGTGACGTTGTAAAATTTTGCGAAATTTTCGAAGTTCTCTTTTTGGCTTCTGTAGAATACATTACACTACTCCATCCTTACCAATAAAAAATTAACAAGGCCAGAGTAGACGCAGTCAAAATTCATGATGTGACCCTACCACATGAGCTTAACCATGTGACCCGCAGAGGCCTGAACTTTTAAACATTCTCACAAAATGCATTCTTTCAGTCATTGTCACTTGAATGTGACCTAATGTCTTACTTATGTCATACTTTAAGCATTTGTCTTGAATTGGTTGCTCTGTTTTAGTGTTAGTTAAGCCTTAAGATTTGTGGAATAGTGGGCTGTAGCATAGGCACCATGTTTCATGCTGGAGGAACCTCACTGCTATACATTGAGATGCTGAGCTTCTGCATTCTCAAGTTCAAGGTTCATTTGAACTTGTGGTGTGTACATCATACACATAAACATCCTACCGGATCAGCAATATCATTTAAGGGTTCCGAACCATAAATAACGAAGTATACAATAAATGATAGCTACACTGGGAGCAATTAGCAACATTAAACAGTTCTTGTACAGTACGGGGTTTATAAGCGACTTCTCTAGATTGTTTTTAACAAGTGCAAAGGAGAAAGATATGTAATATTAGAATTTGGGTTATCTAAACTTAAAGTTCTAAAAGTTCATGGTAAATCGACCATAATTAGCGTGTATTTTGGTAATAGAAATTTTTGCATCCCATTTATTTTCAATCTGCTCTTCAAAGGTGCACCTGTTTCATCGTTTATTAGGAGCCCTTAAAAACTGAATTTCCTCTGACAGTACTTATGAAGAATTGGCAATCAAAGCACCTTATTGGTGTTTTCTTTTTATTTGTTTTTGAACCACAGTGAATCTCATTGAGCTACTAGCTTCTAACAGACTACTGGTCCGACACAAGTTCTGAATACATGGTGGTTATATAACATGAGGCTTAATATTTTTATATTGTTGATCATCAGTATTGATCATTATATTTAGTCCCCTGGTAAAAGACATGTGAGCTGTGCCTATAGGTGCGCTGTATGCGCCCTCAAAGGATGAAGCGTTTATCGAAGATGAGCATTTAAGTATGTGTACATGTCTATTGTACATAAGGGTTACAAACATAATTTTTCGTTCTCATGTGCCATTCCAACTGTGTGAGAGAAACTTCGTGCACAGGAAGTGAGCTATGAACACACCCACACTCCACAGTTTGTAAACCACAGTTCTGGTAAAAAAAAAAAGCCATTTCCTTTGATGTTTTTCACACAACCTTCACTGGTATGTGCAACTTAAGTGAGAGTATGCAAATGCTAAAGTGCATGACCAAATCTTAACCTATGTACTTAGGTAGTGTAAAAAAATCCAGTTTTCTTGTTGGTAGTTTCTGTAAGATGGCGACACATTCCTGTGGCAGAAATAATGCATCCCATAGCCTTGTTACAGCCATATAGCAGGTGAAGAATGCTTCCCATTGCACGTGAAAGCGTTGGGTTCTTAAAAAGGTCCTAACTCATATTAAGCTTAACTGCTTGTTTGAAAGTTGCTGTGCAAGGGCACTGTACAAGTAACGTAGCTCTATTTTTTTTTTTTTCACCTTCTTTAAAATTTGCAGTAATAGCTGAGCAGGAGGCATTTGAAGCAATAAAACATTGCTTTGTGCGTTCTGTCAGATCCTTGCACTACAGCTTATCCTCGTCTTTGTGTGTGCCTGCAAGCCAATGGGAAGATTCAAAATATGTGTCAAAGCTTGACGTGTTGGCAGTGCTGTCTGGTCTTTCTTCATTGACACAGTGACACGGGCTTACATGCCTTCTTGCGATGATCCCGCATGCTCTTTGTCCGCTTGCATCGCGAGCTGTAACCAGGTCTCTAGTGACCAGCAGGAAATTAAGGTTCAGTTGTAATGTCATCAAGCAGTCCTTGGGGAGGTTAGCAGGAGAAGCAGGTTGAAGTACATGCCGTTATCGTAGAGTTTTGGCTCTTGAAAATACACATAGTGTAGATAATCACAACCAGGCACTTCTTTTACACTCATTGGCTCAAAGTGTACCAAACTGTTTTAAAGGTCCTGTAGCCCCTTCCATGCCTTGGACGAGCTGTGTTCGTACAAGCACTTCTGGTAAAAATGGCCAAGGACGAGCTCAGCTTGTCAGTGGTACTTTGCATTTTCTAGCAATGCCACAGACAGGTCTAGTTTTGTCCCAGTGCTGAGTCATGCTTTTGGTAGATGGCAGCGCAAACACCATAGGACAGTGCATACAGAAGCAAATTTATTCTTTATGAAGGTAAAACATGTTGGCATCTGAGATCTTTAAAATTATTGTGGCCATTTTCGGGCAGAATTCAAGATAATAGCATCACATAGAAGGGGTCAAGAGAGTGCCAACGTGGCATTTTCAACATGGCTTTTTTTTTTTTTGCATACATTGAAGTTTAAGCCCTCTAAGTCCGAGAAAAATACTGGGACACATCAGAACACCCCAAGAAGTTTATTATAAAACTTGCTTCTATAAACCAGTATTGGTTTCTGTATCCAGGAGATGCAGGTGTCCCGACATCAAATTTTGCTCCGTGTCATGACAATACGATAATGTCAATGACGCCACTTCTGGCATTTTGAGATTAACTATAGTATCAAATTAAAATACTTTATCAGTTTTAAGCAACCTTCACATATGATAAGTGTCATCCTTTTACGTGCGAGAAGACTGTGGTAAAGTTTATAGCACATTGAAAACATGCATCAGTACTGCTTTAAGACGTGTAAACAACGCAAGAGATGGTGAAGATATGCAAACGACATCACTCTTGCTGTTCCCCTATGTGTGGCAGCTTCAGTGGTTCCATCTGTCAGTAATAGAAACAAACACACTTATTGCCATTCTTTCGAACCTTGACAGCCAAGCGCAGGTAGACACAAGAATCAATGATGCATAAATGTTCACATTGACAGCCATCTTGCACAGTTGCAGAACGGCTAGTTCTTAGGAATCTTGCTAGTTCCTTCTGACACACTCAGGTTTGGATAATTTATTGCTGTATTTATCAGCAGAAGTCATTCTGATCTACAGCTTAACCCTGGATGGCAGGAGTTCAGATATTTTTTTCCTAGTCATTTTTCTTTAGCCATAATGTGTTCATGTCCGACCGATGAGTTTTATGGCAGGTGTCTGAGGACCACTACAACTTTTCCATTTGCATATTTCATTCATTGTATGCTTGGTTCTTTTAGACATTCCTTCGTCTGTTACCTGATTTTATATACCGACTGTACTTATATTTATCACACCTATTGCTGTGCTGTGTATCAGTCACCGGAATCTTTTTTCTTATACTGTGCGTGTTCATCTTGTGTATTCCGCTGCAGGCTTTAAGGAGCCATTCGGTATGTTAATTTAAATATTTTGCACAGTGTTTTATCATGCACAATACCTCTGTCATCATTTGGTTCTTATCGTAGACATCTGTCTGTCATTAATTGCAGTGGCACAAAAGACTTTGTTATCTGCAATGCCATCTGTGGGCTTTACTTTACAGTTCTGCATTACCTTTGCATGTGGTAAATATTGTACATTACATGGTGGAAAAAAAAAACCTGGAGAGAGGCCTCAGCAATCCCAAATGTAATGTGAAATGCATGATAAAAGTTAATGCCAATTTAGGATTCATTTTAGGGGCACATAGAAATGGCATCATTGTTATCAAGGGAGCTGGTGGCTTGAGTGGTGTTTGCCATTGCTATCTGAATGATCAACACATATTGATTGGTGTAGAGATGTTGGCAGGCAAGTTTCATGATTGAATGAGAACAGCACAGGCTAACAGATAACACAAGCAGAAGACGGGCTTTACGCATAGCACTGACGGGCAAGTCATGCACATGCAAGTGCCTTTTGTTCATGTAGCGCTTTTCTCCACATTGTTCTTATTCGATCATGAATCATCAACTTGCACAAGCTTTCATCTTAAAAGAAGCTTCGATTTGAGGCGCCATACTTGCCCGTGTAAACAATGCACCCTATGCAGGAAGCACTGCACATCCTGTTGGATCATGGTCAAGAAGCATGGGAAAAGTGTGTGTTTGGTGGCAATAAATTGGAGGAAGAGAAGCTTACTAATAAGCAGTTTGGGACGCCACTTAAACGCAAATGAGATTAACACAATGAACAGAAGTTAGAAGAGCTTGGACACTGCACTCACAATTGATTTATAAGCATCTAAATAAAAATTTCAAAAATCAACCATGCGTGCAAATGGGCTAGTTGGTGAAATTTCATGAATCTTGCTTTATTTAAGTGCACCATGACGGGGACACGAACACATTTACTTGTTCAGCCTCGTTTCTCACTGTTCATGTCCCTGTCCTAAATTGTGTACTTACGCTAATGCAATAATTGTGAAATAAGAAATATATACCGAACATATTGCGCATGCGTGCGAGTTCACAGAAGAGCACACGAATAAAGAAAGCGAATCTAGCTCTCAAATAAAGATACAGAAGTATTGCTAATGCTCTCTATACCTTCTTTCTCGATGTGCAAGAGCTCAAAAATGTTTTGCACAGTAGTTTCCTTGCTTTTGCCCAGAATTTGATGGCATTCTTTACATCCGTCTTATTTTCATTGCAATGGATTCCCAAAGTATTAACAACAAATTCTTTTGAGTTTCCCAAAAAGCAGTGTGGCATCGCACAAAGGGAAGTTTGGGCCTGTCCTCAGTTTTTAATCCTTCCTCCGTGTTACTATTATGTGGCAATGTCAGCATCGAGGACAAGTGTAAAATTGTTATGTATTCGTGTTACACTCATTTCTCAGCGTAATGAAGCATTCCCTGATGTTGCAGATAGTCAAGCCAAGGTTTATATCTATCTAGTAATGTAAATATCCTGGAATAGTCTCATACCCAAACTTTCGATAGACTGGTGTTCAGAAAAAAAAAACTGTATGCGTACTTGTGATCAAGTGGGTGTGTCAAGAGCTGACATGGTGGACCGTGTTTCATGGACGAACTTGTTCTCCACCTAGCGGCAGCAAAATGTTGTAAAGCAAACAAGCTTTGTCCTTTTAAAAACAGGACCTGCCCGGACTGGGAGAAGTAGCCAATTGTCTAAGAAGTTTAGTTTTCAAGAAAGCTTGGTAGTTTGTTGTGAAAGCAGTTTTTCTGTATGCAGACAAACGCTAATGCAGTCACATTGCAGTAATGGGAACTGCATCGTTGCATCCAGTATCTGCGATTAACGTATTGCGGGGTTGCTCGTGGACATTGTTGTGGCGTCTAGATGCAAGTCAGCCTTGGCAACGAATGTAGTTGAAAAATAATAATATAATAATAATCTTCTCGAGAATGGAGGAAAGAGGCATTGTGCAGGGTGTTTTTCAACCATGTTAACTGACTTTCTTTGCTGTTGTCGTATGGCTGCACACATTGAACATTTCATGTTCGCGTGTTTTATCTTATGCAAGATTCACGTAATATATTTGCACATTCAGGCTACCCTTATATAGTGATGGTACATTTCAGTATTCGTCGTATGACTTTTCACTGTATTGTGTGTCTGGTGATATTGCAGTGTGTTTGCATGTGTGAAAAGACTCAGCTATGAACCTTTGAGCTATGCTGGGCCCGCCATTCTGTTTAGCATGGGTAACTTTGCCAAAACAGTGTTTCAGGACTTCTGTCAGCCATTTCGGATCACATTTCGGCATCGATTTTTCCACTCCCTCACTGTAGCTTGAGTTTGTTAGTTTGTAGGCTGTAGGTTTGTCTTTGAGATGGCTTTTAGCTTATGTGGTACGATTTTTCTTTTCCTCAGTTATGCTGTGATTTCATGACCATAACAGCATCAGATGCAAACAGCAGTGTAAAAGCTCATCAAATAGTTAATTCGGGAACACTCTGTTAAGCAACTGCTCATGAATACTCAGGTAATTACTAATGCACAGCATAAATAGCGGACATAAAACATGCATAGCTGATTAACTGATGATTAAATGTTGGTAGACCATGTGGCACAACAAAGTTGGCTGATATGACGGGTAATAGTGAAGATAACAATAGTAACTTTCATCTGGGTTAAAAATATGCCAGAATCAAACATTTTATTGCTATGCATGCCATAAATTTAGTCATGTAAAACATGTGCTTGTCATTCTAATTAATGCACAGTCCTAAAGTGGTCATTACAAGACTTTATGATGTTATTGGAAAGGGAATACATTTAATTCTCTTGAAAGATCTGGAGCATGCAGATTGAATCGTGTCTTTTCTCTGCTTTTCAAAATTTTAGAAAGTGAGGCATGCTAAAAAGCTTTCGTGTACACTTCGAAACAGCAAAGCACACGCTGGTTCTGAGAATACTGGCATGTTTAGAACTTGGGATGTTTGGAACTTTTTATTGTCCATAAATTGACTCCTGCCTAATTTTGATGTCAGAGAAGCACTGTTTGTTCACCCTCGCAACTTAAAACTGTGTCGTTAACTCTGAAGGTGTAATCAATTGATTTACTAGTCATTTAGGTAGTGGTGATGGTGCTTTTGCTCAGACATTTAAGTTTTCATGGCCTATGTTCGTAGAAATGATGCACAATTGAGCTTGTGTCATCAGCCTTTAATTGCTACTTCAGTCGTCTCAGGTTTATTGTGCTCATTAGCCACAAGACACCTCGTATCCAGTAAACTTTTTATCGAGAAGAGCTAGCAGGCACATCGAGAATATGATTAAAGACCATTCTGTACACCTTGTTTGCAGCAGTTCTTCAGTAGACACACATCACTCTTATCATTTTTGCTTGTCAAGCATGCATGGTGTATCTTTTTGTACCTGTGTGAGATGCAACTTTCAATAAATAAGGAAACAGCATTGTGCCAGATGTCTTTGTGAAGAATGTGTTACACTACACTCAACGATGGCTCAGTTGCCATGGCATTCTGCTGCTGAGCATGAGGTTGGTTTCATTCCAACCATGGTAAGTGAATTTTGAAGGTAAACTGCAACAAAATTTTACTTTGGCTAAACTGATTTTAAATGAGCAGTATGTACTATTGAATTAATGTTGACAAAGCTGCAGGGCTAGATAAGTTCTCTAATTTCCTTATTAACAGCCTTTAAATAGGACTTTAGCAGGCAATGCATGCACCTAGTGGTTCGCAGATGCGACGCTGAACCCAGCACGTTGCCTCCGAGATTTCCCGCATGCCACGAGCACTGCCCAATCTTTGAGGTCATGCCGACGAGCCGCACTTGTTTTTAACGTTCTATGTCGTGCGTCATTTCCGGCGAGGGGTAATGTTTGCCCAGTTTGACTATCAAAAGCACTTGATTTTGGGAGCTTTTTGTGGCACATCCACTTGTATTTAAGATGTGAATTTTTCCACAGATGATGCTGTATATCTACTTTATCTGAAACTAGGCTTTTTATTTGCAGTTGGCCTTTAAAGGGTCCCTGAAACGTTTGGGACACATTTTGTAGACGCGTAGGGTACAGCTACAGAGAACCATCAGCGCCACAATTTAAGTGAGGCGTCTCATATTAAGAGAGCTACGGACGATTACAAGTTACCCTCGTCCCTGGGCAAGTTCTTTACAGCGAAGCTGTTTACCTCTAGCGCCCGTATGCATCTCCCACATGCGTTCCCGAGGGGGGGTACCTGGCCGGCTTACGTCCGTATCACGGCGCGTGGACATGAATGCATGGGCCGATCCCGGAGATAGTGCAGTACCGGGCCGACTTGTGGCGGAGGAGAAGCAGGCTTCAAGCACTCCGCCAACTTTCACAAATAGTTGCCTATCATGGGTTCAAATAGCACCATATAAATTCGGCGTAGTAAGAGAAACACTATATATACCTGGTGACGAAGTGCTCCTCTGGACATCTATTCGAACTCCTGGATTGTGCGACAAGTTCCAGTCGCATTTCCTTGGACCCTACATAAATACTGCCCCGGAGCCTCCACCACTTGTGAGACAACGGTTAGGTCGCAAGTCTCTTTATTGTCCCAAGCCAAAGACTCACAACGATGATGAAGCGTAAACATAATGCTCACAATATATATATAGTAGTAACTGGATTTTTCAATGGGCCAAGCGTCGTTAGCAAAATGAGAAGCACAACTGCGCGGTTATCTTAGGTTTATTTAGCCAACAGTTGCGGTCGGTCCACCAACCGAAACTGTTGGGTAAATAAACCTACGATAACCGTGAATGTGCTTCTCAATTTTCTATATATATATATACATACATATATACTATACATATATACATACATACATACATACATACATACATACATACATACATACATACATACATACATACATACATACATACATACATACATACATAGGGACGTGCACTTAGTGCAGCAAGTTGCCTTCACGCGCCTTATTTGTTTTAAATCCTGTTTGATAATGCGAGGGGGAAAGTGTGGCGACGGCGCCTGTGCACGTGGCCCGCGCTTCTGTGGTTATAAGGTCACGCGCGTCAGAGGTGCCGGCGCCGCTGCAGCAGCGTTTGCGGGGGATGCATGGGAGGTGCGGTGACCGCGGCGGCACTTGTGTCGACGTAGTCTATTGCCATATGAAAATATGTGATTTCATAATGTATGTAGCCCAAACAGATTCGCTGGTAATCCGTCCCTATAGGAATGTTGTGGCCCCACGAATTTTTCTCAACACATTCGCCGAATGATCGGGGTTAAGCTCCGCCTTCACTGACTCTGCGTCATGATGTGACGTCGTGTCGTCTAGTTCAAGTTCTCTTGGAGCCATGCGCGCGAAGCCTCTCCAATATCTCCGCTAGCCGCCTGGCCGTCGATTCCCCGCGAGAGCTATCCAAAACAGCGTGCGTTGCGAGCAGCAGTGGCGCACCTACGGGGGGGGGGGGGGGGGGGGGGGGTTCGGGGGTTGTAACCCCCCCCCCCCTGAGGCCGACTTAATCCCCCTCTTTTGTTTAACCCCTTTTCTTTCCTTGCGCATTTGAGTACTGCAACTAAGATGTAAGACGCGCAATCGTCTGCACACTCACAAAAAGCGCATTTTTTGACAATTTCCCGTGAGGAAATTGAAATTAGTGCTATTTAGATGGTATTGGCAAACTGTCAACCCCCCCCCCCCCCTCTGGCAGAGATCCTGGGTACGCTACTGGCGAGCAGAATATAGCAATGTGGGCTATTTGATATAGCATATAGCGACATACAGGACAGCACCGTGTGTGTCTTCTTGTGTCGAGTCTTATTCGCGCTAAAAAAAGTTCAAGCGAGCATTCTGTCACAGCGCCGAGCGTGCCCGGTACTCCGGTAAACGCAGGCGAGCAGGGCGTTTTGACGGATGCGTGGGGGCGTAAACTAGAGCCCCTCCATACTACTATACCGCTTTGATGCAGGGGCTCTAGCCTAAACGTGAGCGGCCTGCACAGTGCAGCTACAGTAGTGCAGCCACCTGATGGCACAGAGCTTAACCAGCCGAACACAGAGCTACTATTGTAACCAAGTGTAGAACATTTTAAACATTTAAAAAAGTTGTCGCAGTTTCACCTGCGCAGTTTCACCTGAAAGGCGAAGCATCAATTGCGATAGCAACTTAGTAGAGAGCTATACGGAGTAAGGATAGTAGTTTTATCCGCTGTACAAACTTGGACACGCAGCAGCACCGGCAACACACAGCACTGTTGTCGACGCCGTCGGCGTTTTGCCCGCGTTCGCACGAAATGCGTGCGGCGTTGGTGACTGTTGCCGGAGCCTCTGATATAAACAGGCACTTGGTGCCGCAGCTAAACGTCGCCTCCCTTCCCTCCCCCCCCTCCCCCACGGCCTCTCGCGCGTCGGAAGAAGGCGCGTCTGGGCCTCCCCTCTGGCAAGGAGGAAGATCTCCTCTTCCCCGGCCGACACCACCTTTCTGCACTTCGAGGCGTCGTGGAGTTCCTTGACTCGTCATGGCTCTCCGCACGCCTCTAAGGACATTTCTACAAGCGGGAAGGCCTCACGGCCTCCCACCCCACCCCGGGCCTGACCGGCCTGGCACAACACCCCTGCAGACTCTGCAGCACACCAAGGCCTTCCATCTCGGCCTGATACGTGCCGCCTATGCCTGCCGGTTTTGCTTCGCCCAGCCATGGCGACTCCACTCTATCCCTTCTTTCGCTCCCACTTACCCCTCCCCGTTGGCGCTGAGCCGTGCTCCCTCAAGGGCTGCAGAAGATAGCGCCAACCTTTCCCTTTCCCTCAAGAACCACTTATCATCATCATCAGAAGGCGCGTTTGCTCTGCATATATGGTGATTGTAAAGGAGGAAAGAGACGCCTACTTCTGCAGCCCTTAAGCGAGCACGGCGCAGAACGCGCGTTCGTTCTCCGCCGTGCGTTCACTCCCCGTGAAAGCGCGCGCCCCTCGCTCCCTTTCGCTCGCACATACAGCGTTCGGCGCGTGGCGACGATTTCATCTCCATTGACGTCATACGGAACCTCACGGCGAGGGCGACGCCGACGGCAGAAATCTGCTTTTGAGTGTCCATATAATTCCTATCGCAATAAAATACGTGTTCACGACTACGCTCGTGTCGAACATTTACACCAGCATCAAAGTAGAATACACCTGTTTACTGACATATTATCCCTGTGTTTGTCTGCTTGAGTTGTGTGCCACCAGGTGGCTGCACCATGCAGACCGTTCATGTTTGCGCATCTGGTAAAGCGCAAGCGGACTCGGCGTTTTACCGGATTAGCGGAGGTGCAAAGGTATGAGCGGAGGTGCATATGATGCTTCACTTCAATTGCAGTGCTGTTTTACTGTAGCTGTACCCTATGCGTCTACAAAATTTGTCCAAACCGTTTCAGAGACCCTTTAAATGTGTGTAATGCAAAAACACTCCAGAATGCGAATGTAGGGGCATGTTGAAGTACCCTAAGTGGTCGATATCAATCCAGAGCCCTTCACTACAGCATCAGTGTGGGAGGACAGCTGTTGGCATAATTGCGGACACCACCAGCACGTTAGCAGGTTCTTATCTATGCCTTGACTATTACCAAGTCGGACCTCGATATGAAGAACACGCACTTAATGAATTATCGGTTATAACGAAATAACCGATAACGACGCTGCGCACCACTCTAATCCTAGCCACTCCAAGTCATTAAACGAAAACCTCGCACAAATGTAACAACCCACCCCTCATGTAATGCCCCGCACCAGGGGCATTTGAGGTATCAATAAATAAATACATTTTCTCTAGCCGATAGTATCTTGTAACAGTATATGCTTATAACGAATGTTGGATATAACGAAGGTATCTTAGGGGGCTTGCGAATAGCAGTGTTCGAGACCGAGTCGAATAGTGCTAGAAGCGTATTGAATTAAAAATAAAGTGAGGGGTTTTACATGCCATAACCACGATTTGATCACGAGGCACGCCGTATCCGGCGGCTACGGATTAATCTTGACCACATAGGGTTCTTAAGGCCCAACCCCCATGAAACCCCAATATTCGCGGGCATCTTTCACGCTCGGAAAAACACTTTTATGTAGCATGTATTGAGCAACAGAAAGCTGTTCCGGGAGTTTCTTATGTTGCTCTATAATTTTCTCATTGATCTTTTTCATCTAAAGACAACCGGAAGTAGACGACACGACGTCACATCATGACGCAGAGCCAGTGAAGGCGGAGCTTAACCCCGATCACTCAGCGAAAGAGTCGAAGACAATAATGTCGCAGTTTTGCCCAAAAGGCGAAGCATCAATTGCAATAGCAAATTAGTAGAGAGTTAACGAAGTAAAGATAGTAGTTTTATCGGCTGCATAAACTTCGACAGATTCGCTTACTAACTGAATGAACAAGCGTGGTGTCAGCGCGCACAAGAAAACATGAATCGATCACACTCGATGACCGCAGACAACCACTGTCAAAACGCTGGCGTGAGCAAGCGCGACTGCAGCAGCTACCGAAGGTTCGTGCCGTCTATAGCTTCAACGAAAATTGAGCGGCGAAATTAAGCACAGCGCATACAAAGGTAGAAACTGTGTGCAGATCGTTTGCAAGATACTGTGCGCGCGACCACCCGCAGCCGTGCAAAGTACAAGTATGGAGTTGCTGGCAGGGTAGAAACCGCACCCCCTCCCTGCCTCCGCGCTGCCTTCCCGCTTTCCTCCTTTCGCGTGGGAGATTGAGTCACCAGTTCCCCTTGCGCCCGGTCGCAAGATACGCAGTTGGTGCCGCAGCTAAACGTCGCCTCCCCTCCCATACCCCCACGGCCTTTCGCACCACGGAAGACGTCACGTTTGCTCTCCGCCTTCCGTTGCTCTCCGTGAAAGCGCGCATCCCTCGCGCGCTTTCACTCGCACATACAGCATACGGCGCGCGGCGACGATTTTATCGCCCTTGGACTTTATACCCTCACGCCGACGCCGACGGCAGAAATCCGTTTGGAGTGTCCATATAATGTCTATCGCAATAAGAGCAACGAGTTTTTCATATCAGGAATCGCCAGCCTAAAGCCCCTCCATCAGCTCACGCTTTTTCGGTAGTGTTATGGAGGACTTTTACGCCAGCCGCTTGTGCGCAGGCGCGAGTACGAGCGTAGGAGCAGTAGGGGCCAGTAGAAGGTCTGTCCGACGTACCTTAAATTTATATTCTGGGATTCGCGTAAGCCCTACGTACCTTTAGACGTAGAGATCACCAAATGAGGCGTCAGTGCCCACTGCTTCACCTGGTTCACCGCGCCGGCAGCCAGCGTCGGAGCGTCAATGAACTCGCGCATGGCCGTGGCTAGCGCGCGCAATCTCGCCAACAATAAACCACCCCATTGCACTGCGCCAGCAGACCTCACTCCACAATGTTGGCCCGCCTAAGGACAAACGCATACAAAACGAGCAAGGCAACTTCTTTTCCGTAGTCCCTAGGCAAAGTCAGAACATTCAAGGAGCAAATGCCCCCAGATTTTCTCTCTCCCACCCGCTAGTACTCGCGCCTGCGCACAAACGGCTGGCGTTTCCTGAAATGAGACACTCGTAGAAAAAGCATTTTTAGGAAGGAAGCTAACTTGTGAATCGTCCATAGCTATAATATGAGAGGCTCAAATTATGGCGCTTATGTTTCACTGTAGCTGTATCCTACGCGTCTACAAAGTTTGTCTAAACCGTTTCAGGGACCCCTTAACGTGAACTTGCTCAATAACTACATAATTCTTTGTTGGCTTCTTATGATACGACTAATAAAAATTAGGCCCCTCGGTTTCCTTTCTTATATATATACATATATATATGTATATATATATATATATACATATATATATATATGAACGAACAATTGCATAAAATTATTTTGCAAAACAATGATTTGCAAAAGAATAACGTCTTTCTGTGATAAACACTCATTCATAATGACGCAACAGTGCGGCTTCCGTGAAGGAATGTCAACGGAGTTGGCTTTACTAACACAAAGGGAGCTAATATCTTAAACAGTTTCTAAAACAAGGAATTCATACTAGGTGTCTTTAATGACTGTTATAAAGCGTTCGATAGACTTAATCACTGAAATTTATTTACAAAACTACGGCATTACCGATTTCGTGATGCGGCTCCTGAGTTATTAATTTCATATCTAAAGCATAGAAAACAATGCGTTGCCATCATGTAAGAACAATCTGACGAGAGAGAAATAGCTCAGCGAGTACTGCAAGGTAGCGTACTATAGGGCCGATACTGTTCAATATCTACATCAGTGTTATAATAAACATTTCTAAGACGCCCAATTCACAGTTTATGCAGATGACACAAGCATCTTTTTTTTTTTACATCACGCGATATAAGCAGCCTCTCAGTCATCTCCAATACCTCTCTAAAACATTTAGCTGAATGGAGCACAGTTAGGTCGCTAAAACTGAATACTACAAAAGCTAAAGCTATTATTTTCACCCCGCCACAACGACATATCAACGTAGAGTTTTGATTATAGCTTGGATGTGATAGTATAGAACTCGCATTAAATGTTAAAACCTTGACAGTTGTTTCCTAGTGGTCAATGATCGCACAGACTTTATTGCTACACGTTTAGCTAATGCTTGCGGAGTGCTCTGTAGATTGCAGCATATTTTACCACGTAACGTTAATCAAATGATTTAAAACACCCTATTTTCCCCTCACTTAACCTATTGTCACTTAGTATGGGGTAATACTACAACAGTCAATTTACAGAAGTTGACTGTGCTCCAGAAAAGAGCAGTTCGCCATATAGCAAATGTCCATTATGATGCCCATTACTCGAGAGCTGTTTTCCACCCTTAAAATTTGCCCCCTGCAACATTTTTATAATCTTAACCTCGCTCTAAACTGCCAAAAATATTTCCAATGCAACAATCGTAGTTTTTTGCGGTTATGTAACCTTACTGCACCCATAGTTGTCTCGTTTAACATTAGAGAAAAGCACAATGGCTGTCACCTTTTTTCACGTACCAAATATGGGTTCAGTAGATTATCATGTTGCGTACCAAGCTTGTTCAATAAAATTGAAAGAGATAGCATTGACATAGAAAAACAAATTCGTCGACCTTTCCATTCCGTGAAGATGGTTAACCAGCGACGCTGAAACGTGCGGTCCCGGTGTTTATCACTGGGTTAATACCGACGGTTGATTAAACTATTTCTCAATCATGAGGTTACATCACGTTCGGCTGCGAAGGAGAGAACGACGACACTGACGGAACGCCCGCAGTCTGCCGTTGTTGCTTGCGTTCGATGTCTCGATTTTGCTCGGCTGCGTGGTTAGCAGCATTCGCCCGCCATTGCCGCTTGCGATTCTTCGAAATTTAATTGCTTCAAAATTAAATTTGTCCGTTACGTAAGACAATGAATGGCTGATACCTCATTAAGCAATGGCTCGTACCCCCGTAAACACGGCCTCCCAACTGAGACGACAGAAGAGAAGGGAAATTCTACGCTGGAATGATGAGCGACAACGCCGCCAGCTGTGGAAGAAGACGACGAACTCGGGAACAGTGGCACGAGCGCGTGCCGAGCACGAGCGCAACCCGAGGGGCTGCCAACGATCCAGCTGCGGAAGAAGACGACGACGCTCGAGCCAATGCTGCTGATGATAGTTTTCTGTACACAAGCGATTTCGCCTAGCCATATACGATTTCGCCTAGACACATAAAGCTTCGCTTTAAAACTTCAAGGAGTGCAATAAAACAGTATATTATGGAACACCTGCCTTCGAAACAATAACATGTGTTTTTTTGTATAAAAGGTAGCATGACTGATTGCCTGTACTGTGCTTTGGTTTTGAGTCTTTAGAGTTTCTTTTGCGTTTTTGAGATACAGGCTTTCGCATTTTTTACACTTGCGTATTTAGGTTGTTGTGTATATAATAGAATTATATATATATATATATATATATATATATATATATATGACAATCCTCACAATGTATATCAAACCTGCACTTCATTATCTTAACATCTTTATGTATTTTTACTTAAAGGAAATTGTGTACTTTTCCTGCTTTCCTTGCGCAAAATTATCACATTGTTTATATTTTCTTGCGAGGTAACGCCTTTTGTTGAACGGGCCCTGAGCCACTCTTTATCGAAGTGGAGAAAGACCTTTGAAGTGAAAATGGGCTATTTCAGAATCACTATGCATCAAAAAGTACTTCAATGTGTTCATCAGAAGCGGAGTTATCTGCAATCAAACACGGCCTCCATTGTGCTCCCCTTCCTCCTCCAAAGCATTGCACTGCGAAAGCTACGGCGGAGACGTCACCGTGACGTCCGAGACGTCACAGTGGCGTGCAGTTCAAATTGCCGATTCGGTGCCCACGCCGCGCTAAACGTAAGCCAAACGCGGCTGTCCTCAGAGAGCCGCACTGCGCTTAGCCAGTGGACTCGTGGCGGCACCTCGCAAGGGCCGCGGTGTAACCGACCGCAGCGACCAATAGCAGCCGCGTATTGGAGTGTGCTTTATGACGAAATAAAGCGCACAGAAAAGAGCGAGGATCATGGGGTTTTTGAAGCGAGAGTGTTCGAGAAAAAGGCGACTTCGCGCTCCGCTTGCGAGCTCCACGGAGCGCGTACGACAGCAGACTTTGGCTGAGACGTTCACAACAGCGTATGCTACCCGCGGACTATGTTATTTCACCAAGGCCCAGGGGTGGTTCAAGGCCCCTTTAAAACAATGTGCGTATTTCGTAATAGACATATATTTCTCGATGTACTTTTTTTATTCTAATTTTCTCGTTTATTATTTACTTTAGTTGCGCCAAATTGGTGTATATGCGAACTAAAACGCATTATTATGCAATGAATGTATGTTTTTTTTTTTTTTGGGGGGGGGGGGGGGCTGCCAAGGATAGGGGCGAGAACCATGTCAAGCTGCTACTTAGCAGCTTCTTGTTCTTGTCCTTGCGTTCGTTATGTGCCGATGCTGTAAGGAATGCCAAATAAATTGACTGATTGATTTACACACACACACACATATATATATATATATATATATATATATATAGTTCAAAAATAGAAGCACGTAGGAAAAACATAACAAGACTTTACTGACGTCTCGGCCGGGGTCCGGCCTTCATCAAGAGTCATAACAAGACTTTACTGACGTTTCGGCCGGGGTCCGGCCTTCATCAAGAGTGGCTCTTGATGAAGGCCGGACCCCGGCCGAAACGTCAGTAAAGTCTTGTTATGTTTTTCCTACGTGGCTCTTGATGAAGGCCGGACCCCGGCCGAAACGTCAGTACAGTCTTGTTATGTTTTTCCTACGTGTTTCTATTTTTTGAACTACTTCTGTGCCGGCTCCGGTTACTCTTTACTTCACTGATATATATATATATATATATATATATATAGAGAGAGAGAGAGAGAGAAAGGGCGAGGAGGTCCTATACTTTGCTCCCCCCCCTTCGATAAATAGTTGGTACGCTTCTAATTTTGAGCTGCTCTTTACAGAAAAAAAATGTCACAGTTTCGCCCTAAGGGCGAAGCAATGAATGCGATAGCAACACAGCAATGTCATACGAAGTAAGGTGAGCGGCTTTGGTAGCAATATGAATTGTAGTAAACATGAGCTGATTAAGTAAGCAGGTGTGCTGCGGCGTAAGTAGACCGACATGAAGAGAGACTCGATGACCACGAGACGACGCGTGTGAAACGGTGGTGTTGATGAGAAGCTCTTCCCGTGGGCAGCGCGTGCGAAGGGACACACCTGTAGCGCTGCACTGCCGATCCGGGCAGCATTGCATGTGTAGCGTGCGTTGGAAAATGTCGCCCGACTAGTACTAACTGAATGAACAAGCGTGGTGTGAGCGCGCACAAACAAACACGAATAGATCACACTGAATGACTGCAGACAACGACTGTCAAAACGCTGGCAGCAAGCATACGCCGCAGCGGCGACGCAGCGGGCGAAGGTACGTGCGGTCTATCGCTTCAACGGAAACTGAGCGGCGAATGCACGGTGCATAAAGGTCAGAGCCGTGTGGAGATAAGAGACGGTGCGGACGAGCGACGAGCGCGGTTGTTGGCAGAGTAGTAGTGCGCCCTCCCCCCCCCTCCCACTCCCTCCGGCGCTGGCTTCCTGCTTCCTTGCTTGCGCGTGGGAGATGAGTGCGTTCACTCTGCGTGATAGCGCGCGTCCCCGCACGCTTCCGCTCGGGCATACGGCGTGCGGCGCAGATTTTATCTATATGGAACCTCACGGCGACGACGACGGCGACGGCGACAACGACGGCGACGCCGACGGCAGAAATCCGGTTGAAGTGTCCATATAATTGCTATCGCAATAAAAAGACACGAAGCTAAAGTAATACCGCGTGCACGCCATTTTCGGCGCTTATTCGCTGCCCTCATACCGGCAACACCGGAGAGACGTCGCTCAAAGGCGTCGTAAGCGTGCACGGGGTTCGACTTGCAGGCGACGAGCTAACGCGACAGCCACCTCTATCGCGTCGCTTGTAGCCGTAGCGCGCAAGATCGCTTGCATGTGGTTTGTACTTTACCCTCCACTAAACGCGCATGGTGCATGAGCGTTACTGCATTCAGCCCCCACTTAAATGCGGCCTACCAGGTGCAATAAAAACGCAGGCGGATCGCGCCGCTTTCACCTCTGACGAAGCGCGAAAAATGTTTCGGAATACAATAATTGCATTATCCCAACTCTGTTAAAATCCCGCGCTGTAAAACTGAAACACAAAGCGGTTGTTGTTCCAGCGATAACTTTGTGCACATCTACACCGTAGCACATCGTTACAGTGGCTAGAATAGGGGAAGTGTGATTACCGCCCAGCGGCTCCTGTGGCAACCACCGTCGCCGCATTGTGATGCATCCGCAGGGGGGCGCTCGCACTCGTTTATACGTTACACGACGGATATACTGATTACAACGGCTCTCTAGTGCTGGATCTGTGTGATGAACAGAACCTTACAGTAGTTAACAGGGAGAATAAGTGTCATGGACAGGTAACGTGGCAATGCGGAAACAGACAGTCATGTATCGACTACGTCTTAGTCTCAGAAAGGGTCTACGAACAACTAGACCAAATGATAATAGACGAAAATGGAAAAAATAGCCTGGGAAGCGATCATAGACGTTTAGCATTAAATTTTTGGCGAGATACTAACGCAGAACATGAACCAATAGCCTCAGAATTTTTAAAAATGAATGACGAGCAAATAACAGAGATCGCAAACAACATAGAGAAGAAAATTGAGGATTTTCCTACCGCAGTCTGGGAATATAAGGAACTGGTGGACGTTATGCAGCATGAAATAAGGCGGACACGGCAAAACAATTGTTGGATTGGCAAGAGGAAACCACGTAAGTGGTGGAACCAGGAAATAAAACAAGCTATAGAAGAGCGTAAAGAGGCATCTAGGGCTCATCGAGAAGCCAAAAAGTTGGGATTACAAGAAGAGGTGCTCCTTAGATGAAATACATACCGAGAAAAGAAAAGGGTTGCGAGTGAGCTCGTGCAAGAGAAAATTAAATGCGCAAGTGAACGTTGGGTGCATAACATTCACAAAAGAGACAAAAGCGCTCCAAAAAGATTCTGGAACCATATAAAAGCACTCGGAGCTCCAACTAAAAACTCGCAAATGGCTATAAGGGATGAAGACGGTAACATCTACGAAGGAGATGATGCGATGCAGTACATCACAGACGTTATTAGGGATAACTTCGGCACGAGAAAAAGCGCAGTTCAGACAACAGATCCAGCAACAGCAGAGAGGCCAGAGAGATGAAAATTTAGCATAGAAAGCTTTTATTGGAAAAAGGCAGCAGAAAATGTCCCTAACAACATGGCAGCAGGACCCGATGAAATCCCAATACAGCTAATCAAAAACCTCGGTGCCAAAAGCAAGGCACTGCTGACTAATGTCATAGAGCAAGTGATTAGAACAAAGAAAATTCCCGTTGGATGGCGTGAAAGCAAGATGAATCTCATCTACAAAGGCAAAGGAGATAAGGATAAGACGAGCTCGTACAGGCCAGTTACAGTAACGTCGGTGATATATAGAATGGCAATGCAAGCCATAAAATTAGAACTGTCGAAGTGGGTGGAGAAAAACGATGTATTGGGGGAACTACAGAATGGGTTCAGGCCAGGGAGACGCTTAGAAGACAATATGTTTGTACTAACTCAGTGCATAGAGATTTCAGTAGCTCAGAAAAGACCTTTATGGATAGCATTTCTAGATATTAAAGGAGCTTATGACAACGTATAGACAGGGAATTGTTGTGGGATATTCTTCAATACGAAGGCATAGATGACGATTTCGTGGAGCTGCTGAGGGAGATATATAGAGACAACCAAGTACAAGTGGTATGGGAAGGTAGAAAAGGAAATGAAATGGTGGGAATTCACGAGGGATTGAAGCAAGGATGCCCTCTGTCACCATTGTTGTTCACGATTTACGTCAAGGGTATAGAAAGACGACTTGAAAACAGCGAATTAGGTTTTGATTTATCCTACATGCGTAATGGACAAATGGTGCAACAGAAGGTCCCCGGACTGATGTACGCAGACGACATTGTGCTACTAGCTGACAATAAAAAAAGATTTACAGATACTTGCGAATATCTGTGGGAATGCAGCGACAAATCTAGGCCTTAAGTTTAGCACAGAGAAATCAGGAATTATGATCTTTAATGAACACACGAGTAACTTCGTGGTGTCAATTCAACAGCAAGTAATACCCATAGTGAAGCAATATAAGTACCTCGGCGTACACATAAACGAAGGAAAGAATTACTCAAACAACCACCAAGATAATCGGAAAATAAAGGAGAAGCGGAATGCAGCAATAATGAAACACAGAGCACTGTGGGGCCACAATAAGTATGAGGTGGTGCGTGGAATCTGGAAAGGAGTAATGGTGCCAGCGCTAACATTCGCAAATGCCACTATATGCTTAAAATCGGATATATTGGCGGGTTTGGAAGTCAACCAAAATCAGTAGGCCGGTTGGCTTTGGGAGCCCACGGTAATACCACAAATGAGGCAGTGCAGGGTGACATGGGTTGGGCCTCTTTTGAAGTCAGAGAAGCACAGAGCAAAATTAGTTTTGAAGAAAGGCTCAGGAACATGGATGAAAATAAATGGGCGGCTAAAGTGCACAAGTATCTCTACATGAAAAGCGTAGACACAGAATGGAGGAAGAGGTCAAGGAAGTTGGCAACCAAGTACAGGATAATCGAAACTGCAAATAGACAACCAGGAGTCATCAGAAAGAAAGTGAGAGAAATAGAGACCGTGAATTGGATGCAAAGAATGGAAACAAAAAGGACAATTGAGATTTACAAGAATGAGAAGAAAGAAATTAGAAGGGAAAATCTGTACGATAACACAAAGGGCAGTGCCTCGCTATTTGAGGCTCGAGCCGGTTGCCTAAGGACGAAAACATATCGGAACAAATATTCGGAACTAGATGAGACATGTGCATGCTGCAGTAAAGATCCAGAAACCACTCAGCACATCCTGATGGAATGCGACGGGATCCACCCAGCGAGAACCGTAGGTAACGTGCAACTCCCAGAAGCGCTTGGTTTCAAAGTGGAAGGAAACATAAACAGATCAGCCGTAGAGATCAGCAAGAGACGATTGGAGTACTGGTGGAAAAAAAGCAGGGAAAAGATGGATACGACCTGATCTCTTAAAATCATAGGCAGCGGCACAAGGTAAATTTTTGAAAAAGAAAAATAATATTGAGAGGTATACAAAAATGCTAGATAAAGAACATGTACAGTATGCCTGATTAAATCAAGCAGGCTAGGTGACTATTTGTCGCCGCCCCGCTTCAAAGGGGATGCCAATAAATCATCATCATCATCATCATCAACGTCGAGCTGCGCGCTCGATACGAATTGGTCCGCGAGTTTCTCCCGCTTTCTGTTGGAAATTCTCGTGCTAAGTAATGTTTCGTGCGGTGCCGACAAGTGCTCAGAGATGAACCGCCGTCAAAGTCACTGTTTTGTGCCTGTCTGCACGACTGGTTACAAATCGTGCAAAAAGAAGTTGGCGCTCTTCGGGGTACCGTATAAGGCGAGGAGACATACCGAAAGTGGCAGCGCAACATATCTCGGGTGGACAAGCCACTCGAACGAAATGCCGCTTTGTGCGAACTGCATTTCGATCCGCAGTTTGTGTCGCGTCACTTTGAACACATCATCAGTGGTGAGCTGGTGCGCCTGGAAAGGAGCAGGCCATTGCTACAGCCCGGTGTGATACTGACGATCTTTCCAAACGTCCCCAAGTACTTCTCCAAGCCAGTGCCTAAGAAAAGGAATCCGAAAGAAAGGTTGGAACCACAGTTTGCACCTCCACAAAAAAAAAAAAAAAAAGCAAAATCGCGAATCGACGTGGCATCACCTGACACATCGAATGAAGCACCCACGCTTGCCGCCAACTCTGGATTACCAAAATGTGATCGTGCCGTCCAATCAGTGGGGTAAGCACGTTTTTTTTCTGAAACTTCCCTTTTTGTCGCATATAGCATCTGCCTACTGGGGACAATCATGAGCTTGCTTCACGCCCAAAGGCTTGTGCTGTTTCGTTGCGGGGCCAGCATGATCGAACACCAAGTGTTTATACGTGGTGTCGAGCTCTCACTTGATGAGAACTGCGATCCTCCATCCCTCCTAGAGGCTGTTGACAGCATGCAGCTCTGTTATGGGGCTGCGCGGTCAGTGGAGTTCCCTCTTGCGCGCAGCTCCAACATAACAAGCTGGTATGAAAGCCTCTACACCACGAAGTGCGAGGGGCTTGTAAGTGGCCCTGAGAAGTGCTGCATCGCCTCCACGTACCTCAGAAGGCTATTGCTCAACCAGAGGTGTCGAGCTAGGCAGCTAAAGCGTAAGGAAAATTACGCCAGGAAGCTAAAGGCAAGGACCCAAGCTACGGTGTGCCGCCTAAGAGCCAAAGCGAAAAGCTTGGACGAGGCTCTCACGCAGAAAAAACAGGCAAATCACGCGAATGAAGAAAGTGCACTGAAGAAGAACATCGAGAAGCTCCCACCCAAACAGAAGGCAGCAATCATGCAGTGCTTTGAAGCTGCAAAAATTAATAATTGCACCATATTTCGCTTATAACATACCAGTTTTCAAGAAATCTTGCAAACGTGAAAATATTGAGCGAGCCAAGGCAACTATTCTGTAACATAATCATCGGTGCATGCCAATTAAGGGCAGTTACATATATTTAAGTGAAATCCAATTGCGTCTTTCTTTACCTAACAACTCGGACTAAATTCATCTTTGCAAGCAAGAACAGTTGTTTTCGTTCAAGCGTGCGTTTTTAGACAGTAATTTGGCGCGTAAAATAAGACCGCAGTGAAGCAAAACTCGAGACGTGTCGGCGCGGCCTCCGAGGTAAACATGCCAAGACGGCCTAGATCTCGCAAGCAAATGACGTGTTGTACGCGAATTTATAGGGCGCATATGTCGCTATAATGTTGCTGTGATCTTCGCCAACACGAGTGGCTGAGCAAGATGTGCCATTCGAGGTAAAGAAAAGGAAATTCGCATAGCGAATCGGGGCGCTTATCCGGCTAGTTGATCGTCGGGCCTGGTCGGGCGACGTGAATACAAGCGTCAGCGCCGCCTTGCGGCTGCATCTCAAATGCGCACGCGAACGGCGGTGCCTTCGTCACACTACACTCTAGTCACACTTCCCTATTCTAGCCACTGTAACATCGTTCGTTGCTAATTTCAGAGTTAGCTGAGCGCACTCAGTCACTCATGTCAAGAAAGGACGGCCGCCAGCGACGCACTGTACTACAGCCGTTTTGTTTCCTTCCTCCATGACTACAGCCAAGTTTTCCCTCGATCACTTCGCCGAAAGAAAGGAGTTGGCGTTTAATTGTCTGTAGTCTAGCAACATTGTGCTCCTCGTGTATTGCGTAGCGCGTGCTTAGCGCGCCAGTCAGCTTTCCTGCGGAGGGTCGAACGCTGCTGCGGCTGCTGTGAAACGATATTTGTTGGGATGGAGCAACGCCACAAGATGGAGCCCGGTTCGACCGAGGAGCGGCCAGCGTGTGCCAGCGGCGGCCCGCCGTACTTCTTTTCGATCTGGTCTTACGAAGACCGCGCGTTCCTGCGCGGCTTGTACAAAAGGTTCGCCTGCACAAAGGTTCACCTCATGGTGCAGATAATGAAGGCGTCCCCTGGCCCCCCCTGGAGCTGCAGCCACTGGCGCATGTGGCAAAACATGGCCCGTGAGGTGCGCTCCTCGCTGAAATGGCAAGTGTCTCCCAAGAAAATAGAGGACTTCTTCTGGGAGGTGATCGCCGATGGCACCGGCCACTACGATGTGACCGAGAGGCTGGACGCCCTGATGTTTGGGGACGGCGTGTCGCCGGCCGGGCCGGCCCAAAAGAGCCGCGCGCTCCGCAAATCGACGGTGACGGAAGACGAGAGTACGTCGCCCGAGGATAACCAGGAAGAAGTGAGCGATGACACTTGTGAGTACGATGAGGTGGTCGCCGACGATGACCGCGACGCAGATTTCACGGTGAGTCTGAAGTTGGCGCGCGTCATGTCGAAACGCGTAAATGTGCCTCGAAAGTGCGCCAAGGTGCACACCATGTCCGTAGACCAGCAACGACCAGCGCACCGAGCTCCAGACTCGGCGCGCAGTGAGAAGACCGTACTAGGCAAACTCGTGGCTATCCCGGATTCCGTCGCCGGTTTCGTACTTCATTCGGTACCATCCGAAGGCTGCACTTCGAACCACGCAGGAGGCGAGGGCGACGCGTTTGCGCGGCGGCAGTTGTCCGCGTTCTTCCGAGACACTGGCAGCGGAGGTGGCGACTGTAAAGACGAAGACGACACGGGGGTGTACAGGGAAGGAATCCCTCACCGCTCGGCTCAGCCCTGCGTCGCTGGCGACGGAAGGAGCCCGGCGCTCGTCCACGATCGTCCGCCGCCCGTCGACTCGTGGCGTCCGTCGTCGGTATGCGACAGCGCGAACAGCACCGCAGATATTGCCACGTCCGATTCGCAGCTGCCGCGCATCTCTGGCGAGGCGAGGCGCGACGATGTTGCGCTGTGCTACCACGCCAAGAACCCACGATTTTCGGTCTCGAAGGAGCCCTACGTCGGTGACGATGAGCCGATGCTCGACGACGATCTACCTCGGAGCGACGTCGCCGTGGGAACTGTTTCTCCCGCCTCCTCGATCCAGCTGCCGCAGCCCGAAGCGAACCGTGCGACGGCAAATTCTGTCGACCAGGAGGTGCAGTGTAAGCCGACGTGCGTCGACGTATCGGTGCAGTGCGAAATTGATTCGGATCGCGCAGCCGAGATGATGCACAGGGAGCACCTGCTGCGCATGGAAGTCTTGCGAAATCATGGGGATGTACTCATGAAGAAGCTCGATCCGGCGAACACGTAATCGGCGCCCCTCATTAGTGCCTTGTTTGCTGTAAGGTACCACTGTTGTAACGCCTCGGTTTAAAACGCGTGGCTGTGAAACTTTTTGTCAAGCTCGTTTGTGGGAGGTGGCCGCCTCCACAGTGAAACATAGTGGGCGCAGTCTAGTCACACTCATCAGATTATTTGGCACTGAAACATTAGGCACGCTGTATAGTCACTACCATAAGCATGTTTCGTTTTGTCAGCCACTGCTACGACTGTGCGTGTTTTGTTTTTTGTTTTGTTTTGTGGAACAAAATCAGTTGTGTTTGTCTATTATCATTATAACGCTCATGTAATTGTGTTAGATTTCAGCTACGAACAGCTACCACGCGTACACCCGTGAGCAAGAGAATAAATAATATATATAAAAAGAACATTCTTATTAGGCATGCCATCGTAACGGTGGCCTAATTCCACTTGATCATGAACACAGCATTGTATTTTCTGCACCTATAGATCGCCATAGCAATTCGGATTTTCGCGACCGTCGATCGTGGTCGTCTAGCTTTCGCTCACGTTTGTACCACCTCGACCGAATGAAATTCGAACAGAGGAGCCCATGGAGTTCACTGGACTTTTAGGCACATGCTGCGCTGTCTAGTGCAACCTGTTATGCACATCCGCAGCTACGTTAGATTACGATCGAGTTTCGCGGGTACGAGTCATGGGGGGCTGCTATTCTGTAAGAGTCCACCTAGTGGACTGTCCATTTCGGCTGTCGCTGATTGGCTGCTGCTTCACGAGCAGGAAGGAGACTGGCTGGCACCTTCGCGCACGTGAAGCAGCAGCTAATGGTGACAGCCGAAATGGGCAGTCCACTAGGTGGACTCTTACAGAATACCGCCCCTGCTCAAAATTGTCGACGTCGCTCACCTTATCAGATATTTGTTACGCTGGCGAACCGCTGTAAGGCTCTGCTCGCCTACAGCGGTGTACGCCAAAGGGGACAATTTTCTTTCTCGTTTTTGCTGTTCGCGCATAACAGCGCGTTGAGCTACTGACGATGCTTCCAGCGCTTGACGGCATATCTAAATCCTGATAAGGTGAGCGACGGTCCAGAACATGTGGGCAGGACGCGAACCCTGCCGCGGGCCGTATCATGTAGTACTTTTAAAGGGAGAAAAATGAGAAGTGTGGCGCCGTAATTGTTTCTCGCTGTGAGGACACCCCAACAGTACTGCACTGGCGAAGGGTCAGGAGGCCTCCCCAGTCGAGCTTGGGCAAGGCCGACCGCCCAAAGACCTGCCGCGGGCCGGTTAGACGGCGATATGCACGCGAAAGCCATGCGTTCCGCTATTCACGTTTCGTTCCGTTGTGATAGCATATTTTTTTTCCGCCTGTAGTTTCCTGGTATCTGCCTTCTTTCAGAGCCTATACTCCATTTTGTTTTGCACTTCTAGTGTTGAAGTGCCCTTGCTCTGAAGAAAACTTTGCACTGTCTAGTCCATAGCTAACCTAGTGTTTCGCAATTTGTTTCGTTTGCCTGGAAACGTTTGGCAGGCACCGTTCTCTCAAAGACTCGCCTCCAAATCGATTGTACCAGGATGGTGCCAATCATTCATCTATCATTGTAGTTTACCGTGCAATAAGTTATTGCTCGCTGTTTTGTTCTTGCGTGTTTCATGTGTGAATGAAATAAAAGTTGTTGCCTGGAATTTGGAACTAACTGTTTTGACGGCAGTTGAATAAGCAGTCAATTGGGCTGCCTGATTTTCAGATGACGTTTCGTAGGTGCATGCAACACTGACGTTGCAATTAGACACCGTAGGTACACGTACGTACGGGAAATGACGCAGAGTAACAATGACGCACCGCAGTATGATGTTACGTTAGTCTAACGTAGCTTACTATACCGCCGGTGCCACGTGTGTCGATTACAACATAGCTCGCTCAAAGCTGGACACTGATTGTAACGAGAGTTGAAGAGGTTTAAAGCTGAGTGTAGAATCTATTCTTTTGTTGCAGTTCGATCGATTGCGGTGGCAATTATCAGACAGCTATTAAGAAGTAAGGATAGTAGTGTTATGGGCCGTGTAAACATTAGCCTACTAACTGAATTAACAGGCATGGTGTTACTCGCGCACAGGCAAAAAAAAAAAAAAAAAATGGCCGCCATCCCGCCCTGCGAACGTGAATGTCCAGCGAAGCTGTATCAAACACCACACATGGTCGAGCATTGTATTCACGCTGTTGTTCTGCTGTCATTAATTTCCGTGGTCTACCCATGGGAGTCTTGGAATGAACTGAATAAGTTGCTAGACGAGTCTCCCTTTTATATATGAAAGCGTGGGGACGTCACTAAGTATCATATATATATATATATATATATATATATATATATATATATATATATATCCTGTATGCCTGATTGCAAAGCAAGATATGCCGTTTGCCTTCATTTGTTAACCTTGCGTTTTGTGTTTGCGCCACGAAATTTTCCGACCAACGAGAGGTATACAGCTTCGCTGTAAAAGTTATGCGTGGCCCTGCTACCGCAAACACTAGAGACCAGCGGAGCTGGAAGAAGTAAAGTAGTGGCTTACTTAGCTCCTGGCGCTCAGGATTTCCTCGCGATGTTCTGCGGCCCCGTTCAACCGGCCCCGTTCACAAGCCTCCAGATCTTAATTTTTTCGCCTACGCGAACTTTCGGCTTCCCTGAATCTAAACTCGGGATGTTTTCTTCTGCTACGCTTGGTTTCAGCTTCCCTAGCTCTCGCTTCAGTCTTTCGGAAGCAACTAGTGTCCAGTTCTCGGTCGAAACCTGCCGAGCCGCCGCCAGAGGCATCGGCTGCAGTCACGGACAGAGCCGCGATTTTGTAGCGATGCCTTCCGCTCGATTATTGCCACTCTTATCATCCACCGTTCACGGCCGGCTGATCGCTTTGATAACGCTGGCGGGGCGTCGCAATGACCACTGCCAAAGGGCAGAAAGGAATATCGTCGGAGAAGGAATCGCTACAAAATCGCGGCCCAGGCGCGTTCGGCGCGAACGCGGGCAAACGCGATCGGCGTCGGCAGCAGCTTCACCTTTAAACACAAATGCATTGCTGGGAAGGCATTTTTACAGGAGCAATTTAAGCCGTCTTATAAAAATGTGAAGGCCCTAGGAACTATTTTTATTATTTTATTGTTCGCTGTTGCCCCAGGGCGCGCGCGTTCTACAATTTAGAAAATCTCGGTTTTCAACATTCCCCTCAATGTTGCCTAGAACCAAAGTACAGCGAAACACCATCAGAATTGGAGGGCGCTTAAGTTTCGCCTTTAAAACAGTGGAACGCGATAGCATTCAAACATCCCTGGCTGCTTATCGGGCTTTTTTCTCGTATATTCAAATTACAATCTGACGCTATCACGCCTGTGCGGTAAAGTCATACTTTACGATTTTTCTGACGGATTTTACTTTGAGAAATTGCATTTTTGTTCACTAACGCCTTGCGCCACGCGGAGGGCCTGTGTGGTCGGGGTGCTTCGGGATGATGTGGTTCGGCATGATTACACCGATGCTTAACGCAGACACTGCATGTTCTGCGACACGGGACGCTTAATGTTATCGCGTTAAAACAAACTGGTTAAATAGATCGCTACGGGCGAGCGAACATGGAGAAACTGAGCAACGTAGTCCATGACAGCAAGTAAAAAAGTCAGAAGCTGAGTTCTTACCTACAGCGCAGCGCAATCTCCCTTTATATCCCTTCCGGGGTTCTGTCTTCACAACACTGATCATAGAATAAAGAATCAACTTTATTCACTGAACCGACCCAGGAACAAACAATGTCAATGCGTCTTTATGCTTTAAGGACGCATTAGCATTATTTGTGTACTGGCGCGTGGCGCGCCGTGCATTGTTTGTGTATCTGAATGAAAAAAAAAAAAAAAAAAAGCTACTGCGCGGCGTAGCGCACGCACATAAGAAAAACGCGCCGAGCACAGGCAGGAGGAGGAGGAACAAACTTTTATTTAAACCAGCAGTTTAGCTGGCTGGGCCTAGGCCTCCCACGTGGGGACATCGAGGTCTTGCCTCTTCGCCGCCTCGCAGGCTTGCTGGGTAGCCCAGAGCACAGGCAAAAAAAATAAATAAATAAGAAACCTCTGCGCGCAACATTGGGGGCCGTAACTCAAGGGCGCCTTGGAGCCAGCGCCGAAAAGAGCGGCTGCGTTACTTCGACCAATGGGAGCCATGCGGAGATTCGCACGGCGGTCTGGAAATCGAGACACAGAGTCTGGTTCAACCAGGAACGCAGGGGCAAGATCGGACCATAAATGGGCACAAGCTTCTCGTGCGCGCTCCTGCAAGCACCCTGCGCCGACCTGTCGCGTCGGCAGACGGGGAGAAGGGGCGAGCGTCCGAAGAAAAAGTAGGCGCCGTTAGTACACACACGCACGCACACACATAGCTCGCGTGACTTCCAACGGTCATGTCTCGCCGACTCGTCGGCGCCTCCCTGAAGCCGAGCAGCCTTACGCCTCAGGCCCTTTGGCGCTATTTGGAAACGTTTTCGCACGCCTGATTTTTGATGTTTGCGCTTGGCACTCGCGCTAACGGTTGTCACACTAGCGCACCGTAACATTAGCTACGGTGGAAATGAATGGACATACCGAGCAGTTTCTGTGAACATAAAAAAAAAAACCCTGTATAGGGATTTTGGTTCAATATTCCATACCTGCCAACTCTCCCGAATTCCCCTGAGCCTCTCGAATTGTTCTCGCATCTCCCGATTGTACGGACGCGGCCTCAAAAAGCCGCCACACCACCGCGTTCTTTTCTCTCTCTTTTCTTTTTTACGCACTGTAATATAACCATGCGAGAAATTTAAGCGGCACGGTAGCAGTTAGTAACCAGCATGCACCTTGAATCGTGGTAGCGGCGGCCGGCACCACCACGATCGCGAGCAACCGAAGGGCGCTGCCTTATTGGATTTTCCGGATTGACTCGTCTGAGGCTGGGTTGCGCGTTTCTAGCAATCCAGTCGTTATATTGTCAGCCTATGTTGCAAAGAACACCGTTTTGCCAAGGTCTCGATTGCTATCTTCGTGACATTTTCTGGTGGAGGTGCTGGGTAAATGATACGATCGCCTGAGACGCAGCGTACTCCTGACTCGTCGCCAGTGCGTAGTCCGACAGAGCTCACCCCGGTACACGTCCGTACCAGCCGTCGTCTTCAGGGGCTCCAGCCACAGCACGGTCTGCTACCTGATCCTACCAGGACAATGCACCAACCGTCTACTGCTGCGCTTGCCGCGCCGACACAGGTCCTTTTGCATCAGCCGCAAACACCCAATGTGTTCCACGGAGGTGCTCTTGAAGACGTCGAAGACTGGCTCGACCATTTCGAAAGGGTAGCCGAATTCAACGATTGGTCCCAAGAGCGCAAGCTGCGTTATGTGTACTTCGCTCACGGGGATTCCGCAAAGACGTGGTTCGAAAACCACGAGACGACACTGACATCGTGGGACGAATTTCGTCGGCAGTTAGTTGCCGCCTACACCAGCGCCGACAGAAAGGAGAGAGCGGAGTTGGCGATGCAGGCAAGGATTCAAGCCCCTAATGAGAGCGTCACGACATACATTGAAGATATGGCTCGGCTCTTCAGACGTGCAGACGCTTCAATGCCCGAAGACAAAAAAGTTCGACACCTAATGCGAGGCGTAAAGCAGGAAATCTTTGCCGGCCTTATCCGCAACCCACCGACTACGCTTGCGGCCTTTCTCGCTGAAGCCACTGCAATTCACTGCCACCATTCACTGTGTTGGCTTGCCAATCTCAGGGATCCATCAGGCCGCCTCGCTCGTTGGAGTCTCCGCCTACAGGAGTATGACATAACTGTCGTCTACCGATCTGGACGAAAGCACAGCGACGCTGACTGCCTGTCACGTGCTCCGATTCCACTGACTTCATCAGATTTGGAGCAAGATTTGCCGTTTCTTGGTGTCGTTGACACGGTGCGGATGGCTGACCTACAACGTGCGGACACAGACCTGCTTGCTCTTATCCAGTATCTTCAAGGAGCTGACGTTGTTATCCCACGACCGCTATCACGAGGACTGACATCGTACTGCCTGCGGAACAATGTCCTTTATAAGAAAAACTTTGAAAACAGTCAGGAAACGTTCCTTCTCGTCGTCCCTACGGCATTGCGCCAAGAAGTCTTGCAGGCATGTCACGACGACCCCTGTGCTGGACACTTAGGCTTCACCAGAACACTAGCACGCATACGCCAGCGATACTACTGGCCACGGCTATTTTCGTCTGTTCAGCACTATGTGAAAACCTGTCGTGACTGCCAGCGGCGTAAAGTACCACCCGTCAAGCCCGCCGGTCTCCTCCAACCTCTGGACCCACCTCCAGCGCCGTTCCAACAAGTGGGCATGGATCTCCTAGGTCCATTCCCTACGTCATCTTCGGAAAACAAATGGATAATTGTCGCCACCGACTACCTAACCCGTTACGCCGAGACCAAAGCTGTACCCCGGGCAACTGCTGCTGAAGTCGCCAAGTTTTTCGTCCTCAACATTGTACTGCGCCATGGTGCACCCGCTGTCCTCATTACTGATCGCGGTGCAGCATTTACAGCTGATTTAATACAAGAGGTGGTCACGTTGACGCACAGCAACCATCGGAAAACCACGGCTTATCACCCCCAAACTAACGGATTGACAGAGCGCCTTAACAGAACACTGGCCGACATGCTCTCGATGTATGTTGATGTAGAGCACAAGACATGGGACGAAATTTTGCCATACGTGACATTTGCCTATAATACAGCTGTGCAGGAGACCACCCAGCTCACCCCATTTGAACTTGTCTATGGACGTCGCGTCACGACACCTTTAGACGCCATGCTTCCAGTAGACGACGGCACCACGGCAAGCGAGGGCGCTGATGACTTTATCCAGAAAGCAGAAGAAGCTCGCCAGCTTGCTCGGAACCGCATCCGTAGCCAGCAGAGTACCGACGCCCGTCGTTACAACCAGAGCCGACGGAATGTCCAGTACAACCCCGGTGACCACGTGTGGGTGTGGACACCTGTCCGTCACCGTGGGCTCTCGGAGAAATTGTTGCGACGATACTTCGGACCATACGAGGTTGTGCGCCGGCTTAGCGATGTGAATTACGAGATCCTGCCCCAAAGTGTTGATCCTCGCTTGAGCCGACGACGTCCCCGCCCCGAAGTTGTACACGTAGTACGGATGAAGCCGTACTACACCCGCGAGTGAAGTGCACCTTTCAAACCCTTCGCCGTCCTACGCAGTGTTGTGTGGTTATCCTCAGTTTTCTGTGACCACATTTGCCATTAGAGCTGTCTTGCCCCTTATGAACTTTATTCTACCCAGCCGACCGGGACGGTCGCTTTTGGAAAGGGAGAAATGACGCGAGATAGGCTGGCACCTGCGGCCGCCGGCCGCTGCAACGAAAACGACGAAGTGTGCTCTGAAGCGCGCGCTCTCCGAGTGTCAGCCTATGTTGCAAAGAACACCGTTTTGCCAAGGTCTCGATTGCTATCTTCGTGACAATATGACCGCGAGTGCGTTAGGCTTCAGTTGGCTTTGTCAGGTTGTCGAGTGAAGTGCGAATGCCGAACTAATTATTGTTTCCCCGAGTTTACCGTATTTTCCGGTCTATAACTCGCACTTTTTGTGTAAGACGCACCCCCCTCAAAACGGCAGTCTTTCCGAAAAAAAAATGCATATAAGACGCACATGTTCATTCGATAAGCGATAAAAAATTCACAGCATATCCACGAGGTGAATGATGATGAGTGGGCGAAGCTCCGGAGGGAATCATCGGATCTCCCGCTTAAGGGGACGCTAGCACAAACGCGTTAGAAACGTGCAGTACTCTCTAGTAAGGGGGAGCGGCCACAGCGTCTTACGCAGCCATTTACACATGCCGGAACGTGCACCGCGTTTGCCGACGCCATCACATGACTGCCGAGAGAGTATACCCCCCGTATTCATAAACGCTCCTCGACTTGAACTTGACTTGCCACCGCTTTGGGCAGCGCGTTCGAAACGCGTTGAAGGTAAGGCGGAGAGGCCACAGCGTCTTACACCAGCTTCTTACACGGGCCGTAACGCGCTAGCACAAACGCGTTAGAAACGCGCTAGAAACGCGGCCTTTCGTTAATGTTGGGTATTTATTGCCATCGTGGTGCGTGTGTCCATGTCCGCTTCGGGGCGTAGTGGGCTAACGCCGCGCGCTCGGAAGCGAGGGGTCCCTGGTTCGATTCCGCGCTACGGACACAACTTCGGAATTTTTTTCCTCATTTTTCTCAGACTGGTTACACACTACTACTACAACGACGACGACGGGGACGAACGGGTGCCGCTATAAGGAGCTTCGCCCCTAAAAAAAAAAAAATACCGTGACTTTTCACTCCGTGACTATTTCAACTCGAGGCGCATTTCTGCCGTCGTGGTTGTCGCGGTGTTGCGTATAAAGTCCAAGGGCGATAACATCGTCCCCGCGCGCCGTATGTTGTATGTGCGAGTGAAAGCGTCCGGCGGTGAGCCGAATCGCGCACAAGGGAAGAAAACTGGAAGGCAGCGCGGGAGCAGCTTGCGCAGCGGCGCGCGCCGTATCTTGATAGCGATGTGCAGATGCGACGAATTCGCGGTCGGCGGCCGCTTGCGTTGCTGATCCGTCCATCTCGCACGGCGCTCGGGAACCCGATCACGAGAAGAACGTACCCGGCACCTCGATAGCGGGCACAGAACCCGTAGCAATCAAGTCAACCAGCGCGCTTCGCGTGGCCGATTTTGACGGCAGTTTTTCCGGAAAAAAGAAAAACGTACATAAGTCGCACCGTTCTATAAGACGCACTGACAGAAAATTAAGAAAAAGAAAAAGTGCGTCTTATACACCGGGAAGTACGGTAGTTGGAACGATCGATGACACTTTCAGAAGCCAAGATTAAGTACTTGCAAGTATTTCTGAGATCATACATGACTGAGTTTCTGTGCCTTGTCGCTTCGCGGAGTCGTGACAATTATGGACTCTGTACCACGAGCGCCGTATCGCTTGGTGGCAACATTTTTTTGCCCCCACCCCCCTCCTCGCGCGGCGGGCTCCCGAATTTTCGTGTTGCTAGGTTGGCAGGTATGATAATCTGATCGCATCATCGCGCATCCTGTCATTGTATTTTTCCTGATTTCTGTTTTTTTTACTCATACCAAGCTTATTGCTACTAATAATTTCATGCATTAATTCTGCGAGTGATTTAGTGCTTTCCATGCACAAATCACTCGATTGTGCTCCTTTGTGTATGTGCATGATCTCCCTGCAACGATCTCGAGATCGGCAGTATTCATAAAAAAATATAATAAAAAATAAACACTCTACGTGACTTCCATTCGCCTGCATGAGCGCATTTAATTCGCGCTATTTTCGCTGCAGGAAAGAAAATATTTTTCTACCCTTGGCTTGCCTAACAACGAGAAGGATTCTGCGGAAGAGCCATTCGCACAATAAACGCCGAGAACACGACAAAACTGTAGTACGCGCAAGTTTAAAAGTGTAGTACGCGCAAGTGTGACATGGCTGGAGGAAGCGACCTGGCTTCAAAACACTTCCGACTTCCAGCAGACAGGATGCACAACGCGACGAAAAAAAAAAAAGCACAGATATTCTGCTGAAATGCACTAAAATGACTTGCTTCACGTGAAGCAGGTCAACAGCGCTCTCTCATTGTTTCTAAAGTACTACACAATATAAAATATAATCAACGCCAAAATCATCAGAGACCTGAAAGGTTCTTGGAAACCACTGAGTGAACGTATGCAACCTTAGCCACGGTGAAAACCCAATCGCAAACCGCAGATGTCTCAACTCGCGTAACTATATGGAAACGGCTCCACGCCTCCCGAGCAAGCGCCGAAACTGGGAGGGCGAGTGTCACGTGACGAGAGGAAGCGGGGCCGTGATGAGTTTAGGATGAGATATGTTTCTGTGCTTAGTTTCTTTTTTTTTTTTTCAGCCCCGAAGAAACTAGTGAATTGGAACATTTTGTAGATTTTATTTCACTTTGCTACCAAAGCAGTTTTGGGGGGAAGTATCACAAACATTGTGAACAGCCCAGAATACCTGTAATCCTAGAATTTACACCAGTGGACACGTTAAATTGAGCGTAATAAAATTCGCTGGCTATTGGCTTTTGTGTTTGTGCTATCTTTTGAGAGTATTCTTGAGGTTCTGCCAAGCGCCATTATACATTTGAAAAGTAGCACTGCTAGGCTAGAGGACAGGGCCGGGTTCGATCCCCGGCCGCGGCGGTCGCATTCCGATGGGGGCCGAATGCCAGAACCCTGGGGGCTCAAAGTTAATCCTGAGTCCGCCACTCCGGCGTGCCTCTTAATCATATTGTAGTTTTGGCAAGTAAAACCAAGAAAAGTAATATTATATTTGAGAAGTTCGCTGAATCATGTGTAATTCACGCACCATAAATGCCGAAATCTTAAAATTGTATTAAAGGCCATTTTTTAAAGATCACTCTGGTTAATAAAGCTATAAGGACGTGATCTTCAATTCTCTTTAAGGAATATTCCATTATTTTGATTACCTGAGCGTTCTGATTTATTGAACAGTGCAAAAAATGTCGCAGTTTCGCCCGAAAGGCGAAGCATCGATTGCGATAGCAAATTAGTAGAGAGCTATACGAAGCAAGGATAGTAGTTTATTGGGCCGTATAAGCTTTTAAACATTCGCCTACTAACTAAATAGACAAGCACTTTGTCACGTGCGCACAAGTCAACATTAACACATCTCGCTCGATGACCGCGGAAATTCGCTGTCAGAACGCTGGAGTGAGGAGGTGCGGCTATAGCCGGGAGCGAATTGACCTTCGTGCAGCCTCTCGCTTCAAAGCGAACTAAACGTCGAACACGCAGCTCATACGAAGTTACCGGCTCTTGTTGAACTGTGTGCACGTCGCAAATCGCTTGGAAGAGGAAGCCCGCACGGGCGCGCACATTTCCCACGTCGCAAATCGTCTACGAGATACGACGCCCACGTGGCCGTCGCCGGAGGAAGGACGGCCCGGTCCCATGAAAGGATCGTCAAAATCGCGACAGAAAAGTGTGGCCCTTACACGCGTCTATACGTTAGTTATAGTGGCCATATAAATTGTAGTAAACATTCACCTAAAATTAAAATATTAAGCAAAGTGGACATAGTAAGCACGGAGCATGTAAACCTGTAAATACCTCACTGGATGACCTCGAGCACTCGCTTTCACAACGCAAGCATTATGAAGAACTCCGGCAACGGAGGCGAACGGTGCGTAGAGCCGCGCGATTCACCGCAACTCGGAAAATTAGATTCATCATCATTATCTGCTTATTTTTATGTGCACTACTGACGGCTTCTGTGAGTGATCTGCGATGACCTCTGTCTCTTAACTCTGCAACACTAGGGGCGCAGAAAAACAGCCCGGCAAGGAAGACAGCCCGCATGAAGTTAGCAGCCATCCCTGGTCGCCCTTTATCATTGCACCCACCAATGATTACCAACAATTAGATATGGCACGCGGGCCCCATAAGCGTCAGCCACGCACAGTCATTCACAGCTACGGCAGGGCTAGAGGAGAAGACGCGTTCTCTCCTTCCCATTCACGTTTGATTACGTGACCTACAACTAACCCGAATATTGAGCGCGTGGGAAATAATGCTCATCAAGCCGCCATCTTGTTCGGCTCACTGTTATGTGCTTTTTCCCGCACCCACAGGGATATGGGTCTCTCATGTAAATGGCTTTTGGATTTAATGCGGAACATCACGGCCACGACAACCGCGACAATTTGCCGAAAGTGTCGATATAATGGCTTTTGCCATCAAGCTAGAAATAGAAAATTTTTAGCAGAGGGTATATGTATATACATATATATTAGTGTAGACCGCTTATAACGTAAGTCGCCGGAGTTGCGAACTATAAGCGGTACCGCATTATAACCAAAGCAACCATTTTCAAGGCCCGCACATATGCAAAACATGTGCACCGAGCCGCCACACGTATGCGACAGTTGAAGGATGCGGCTAGAACGTTTGCATTCACTTTACAGACGAATCTCGTTAATTCGAACCAAATCACGCGGCGGCGCCTCCGACCGGCATTGCTCCGGCACCGCCATAGAGTAAAAGCTTAGGAGAGACCCCTCAATGTCGCGCGTGAACATAACAGAAAAAAAAAAAAAAAAAAAACGCGGCGGAAATTTCACCCTCTTTCAAATGGCAAGGTCGCCGATTCTGCGTTGCGCCGGAACATGCGTGTATGTGCCGACGTCTCAGCCACGCTACCGTGGCCACGCGTAGAAAATGGCAGTGAACACTTCTTTGTCCTTTATGCTTCCTCTACTTTCTAGTCACGTGTTGACCTTGCAGGCTGCGGCTACGGCGCGGAGGGCCGGCTAACGAAACTGCCCACACCGGCAAACGCCGGCTTCCCGATAACGGAAGAAAACGAAACTTCGGGGAGCTGGCGCCGGGCCGGCTGGAGCGGCGGCGCCTGCACGGCGGCGGGTGCGCACGGTGACAGTCGAAAGTGAAGGGAGCTACGAGGGAGGGGGAGGGGAGCCATCGAAGCGGCGCAGTTGCCGAGGCGAAATCCGCTTCCCTGCCGCCCTCCTACCTCATATTTCACGGTCTCCGCGTGCGCCCTTCGCCGTGCTGTGCTTCAATGCATAAAGCGACGTTTAAGAATTTAACTGGAACGCCAAAGCATTTCGCCGCAAAGTTCGGGAATTCATATCTCGAAACTGGTGTCATCCCGAGAATTCGTTCCAAGTGGATCCGCCTTGCGAACTCCACGGCTACAATTTGTAAATTGCAATATGGGCCATCAGGTAATTAGTTAAACACTTAATTAGTGAATTTTGTTAATTATTCGATTATGCATTTCAGTTTCTTGTGCAAGTTATGTCCGCCTCTTCGAGTAGACCAGCTCATGAACTAGAATTGTGCTATCTGCCACAGGCAACCTTTAAGAATTTTTGAAAGTGTTCGCTGAAACACCCTGTATATGTTTCTCCTGGTTATAACAATAATAAAAAAGAAGACTAGTGATTAGAGCACCGGGCTGCTGTGCACGAAGGCAGTGGTTCGATTCCGCCATCGGTCACGCATGCTTTTCTCTTTAGTAAAGCGAGGCGCAACATGAACCAGCCTACCTACCGCACAGTGCCAAGAATGAGGCAAAGAATGCGTCGCAAAAAATTACAGCGTGTAGCAGACGCTCGCCGCCTCGCGCGTGCTGAGGGAGCGGAAGCACCTGAACTTCACGCTCGCGATGTTCTCTAAACTGCGCGTGCGCCAAAAAAAAAAAAAAAAAACTGCACATACGGATTTCTGTTCCTTGAAGTTTCGCCTGTGTTTAGGTACTACTGAGGAGTTGTCGATCCTTGAATATCTGACTTTGCCTAGGTACTACGGCGGAGAAGTTCCTTTGCTCGTTTTGTATGCGTTTGTCCCTAGGCTAGCCGGCATGTGCGTTGAGGACGCTACAAGCCTCGCTGCCGAAAAGCCGTGTCGCTCAAGTTTTCGACGACGAAAGTAGCCACGCTCACAGCGAAAAAAATTAGCAGTGGCTTAGCTCGGCTTGCCAGGATATACGTAGCGTTCGGCCGCATCGTTCAGAACGGGTAGACCTATTTGGGCGGGTGACAATACCCATTCGTAACACTAAAGAGTGGAATCTTCCGCTTAACGAGAAAGCTCTTGCACGTTGTGCAAACCCGCGCCACTGTTTCACCCCACTCAGGCGGCGCCGCTAAACTCAACGTTTCACGCATGGCACTACTTACCGGCGTCAAGTCTTTCATGTGCCACAGTCTTTCACACACGTAGTACACATATCCAAACGGATTGTTTACGAAGTCCGTATCGAAGGTCCGAGTCGCACTGGCGCTTTCGCTAAGTTTCACCGTATAGTCGGTCAATCGGCGAGCCTTGACGTCATCGACGGCGTCTTGTTGCTGCTGCTGAGATGGTTGGGCACGTCGCTCAGGCTCCTGGCGACTCCGCTTTGCTAGACGTTCCTCCCTTTGCTCCGGTGTCTCTGCAGCGCGTTTAGCCTTCTTCTGTTCGTTCTTCCTACGCTCAATTGCTAAGTGCCAGGCAACTACTCCGGGATCCGATGAGTTAAGCTTCTCCGCTCTTCTGCGCCGCTGAGCAGCAATTTCGCTCTCCATGCCTATACCACACTGGCAAACGCCCGGCGCGCCAGCTGTGCGCCGTGTGACGTCACTGCTCCTCGCGCATGCGCAGCACGGCTCTCCAGGAGCCACGCAAAACTGCTCAACCTCGACCATTGTAGCTCGCACTGCAAAAAGGGAACAAGACGGTGGGATGAAGGTGCCCGTGTGTTGAGGTGACAACAATGACGCCGACACGGTAAGTTTTTTTTGGTTGCAGTGAAAGTGCGACGATGCGAGCGTCCGCTCTTGCGCAAGCGGATACTGCTCTCGTTTGTGCCCCGGTGCCGCGGCGGAAGCCGCGGTGCCGGGCGCCGACGCGAAGCGGTGGTCGTTGGGGTGTTGCGCAGCGGAGCATAGCAACACGCCAAATAAAAAAAGCCGGCAGATCCCACGCCCTATGGGAATCGATGATATGCGAAGCACTGTGCCTGCCAAGTTAACGAAACGACCATGAGAGCACCAAGACGTAGGCGGCTCTTTGATTGCCTACATGACACACATGTCATGAGATTCATATGTCATGAATCCTCAGGTACACCTACGAGACCTTTAGCTACACCTACGAGATCTTAAGGCCAATGCCTTAGTCATGCTCATGACTATGACTTCGAACCTTTAGCCTTTTTCTTGACTTAGTATGTCCACATCCGAATGCATTCGATTGGTTTTTTTAGTGTTAATCTTTTTCACGGAGTCAATAAGTTTTGCTGAGTCATGCTCATGACTATGGCTTCTACCAGCATCCTTTAGTGTTTCCTTCACTTAGTACCCACGTCAGAACCCATTTCAGTGGCTTTTGAGCATTATTCTTTTTTCGCTGAGTCATTGTCATTTTCGCTGATTCATGCTCATGACTATGACTTCTACCAGCATCCTTTAGTGTATCCTTCATTTATTGCTCACGTTCGAACCCATTTCAGGGGTTTTTGAGTATTAATCTTTTTCACTGACTCATTGTCATTTTTTCTGTGTCATGCCCGCGATTATGACTTCTACCATCATCCTTTAGTGTTTCCTTCACTTGGTGGCCAAGTCCGAACCTATTCCAGTGGTTTTTGAGCGTTAATATTTTTTCGCCGAGTTATTGACGTTTTTGCTGAGTCATGCTCATGACTATGACTTCTACCACCATCCTTTAGTGTTTCTTTCACGTAGTACCCACGTCCGAACCCATTCCAGTGGTTTTAACACGAAAGTGTTTTATGCCGGGGTCCACCAAGACTTCACTGACGTATTTCCGTCACGGAAATACGTCATAGAACATAATACAAAGAAAGAAACCAGAAGAAAAATTTCCACAAACATGCAAAATTTGGGAATCGAACCCACGACCTCTCGGTCCGCGACGATAGATCGCCGAGCGTTTAACCCATTGCGCCACAAACGCCTTTGCAGAGAGCTACACAGACGCGCCTTATATATCTAACACTCCTCCGTGTACCCGCGCTCTTGTTCGGGGCGGTGCCGCCGCCTACGAGCAGAAAAGAGAAGTACTGCATTATGACACTAACGCGCACCGACAGTGAACGCTTCGGTGGTCTCACCACTACGACGCCTCGATGCCAGCATTCGAAGGGACGCTGGCATCAAGAAGCACTACCAACGCCACCTAGGTGGCGTTGGTAGTGGCGTTCACCGTACTCAGCACAGCGCAGCGTGGCCTCCGCAATTAGCTCTGAAAATGTTTCTGAAGTTGATCGCGGAGGCTGCAATTACGACGCGCTGTACGCGCTGATTTGACTCGGTGACGATTCAGTTACGTGCTTTGTCTTGCGCGTTGTATTAGTGTGTCAGTTACGTGCTTCGTCTTTCGCGTTGTGCTAGCGTGTGCAGCGTAGTGCAGCTTCCATATGCACGACGGTTGCTCATGGTCATCGACGTTGGTAGTCGTGATGGAGGAGACGTGCCACCAGGCGTCAGCGTGGGTGCATCAACGCCTACGGGCGCTTTAGCCACAAAACACCAATAGACATTATATATCAATGTGCAATAAACATTACACTACTTCTGTGAAGACACGTTTCACTTTCGTGTTCTATACCGATTCCTATATAAGAGGGATCAACCACATTTTTTTTTAGTATTAATCTTTTTCGCTGGGTCATTGTCATGACCTACATGAAACGCATGTCATGACATTTATGTCATGACCTGTCACTTATGTTCGTCATACACTCCTGTCATACTATGCTAATTTTGGTAACTACCAAGTTAACGAAACGACCATGAGAGCACTAATACGTAGGCGGCTGTTTCATGACCTACATGACGCGCATGCCATGTCATGACATAATTTATGTTCGTCATATACTCTTGTCATAGTATGCCAATTATGGTACATACCAAATTAACGATACGACCATGAGAGCACAAAGTCGTAGGCGGCTAGATAGATAGATAGATAGATAGATACTGTCAAAGTAGTAAATGTTCGCCAAGAAATGCTTCGCATTTGAATACACTGTTCCAGTCAGGTAGACTGCTCCTCCCTGATAGTGAGATTATATTTGAATCATCAAAACAGTGATGCATTTATTTAGGAATACCACCGATCCCTTAACAGTAGCCACAGTTGTGCCTAGTCACCACAAGCCCAGCGTGGTCTCCGTTCCAACGCCGCCGGCAAGAAGCCAGCGTCGCGTAAACAAACCTCAAGTCTCGGAAGCCAACGTTAGGGACAAACGCGTACAAAACGAGCAAAGGAAGTTCTCCGCCGTAGTACCTAGGCAAAGTCAGATATTCAAGCAGCAAAAGCCCCCAAATTTTCTCTCGTAACACGACTTCGCGCGCTGTGAGCTTCGCTACGGATGAACAGAGCAAAACAGGCAACTCGACAACTCCTCAGTAGTACCTAGACACAGGCGAACCTTGGAGAAGTCCGTATCTGCAGTTTTACTATTTTTTTTTCGCGCATGCGCAGTTTAGAGAGAATGGCGTGCGTGAAGTTCAGGTAGCGGAAGTAGAGTGTACTAGACAATGGTCGAGTGGGCCGAACGGCGCTCTGCCGCTTAGGCGCCGCATGTGGAAAAATAGTGCGAGGGCGCTGCGAGCGAACTGGCTTTAAAGCCCCTTTAACTGGATTGGGGTGGAGACGAGCTCCGCGGCATATTACCGTACTTTCGCTGCGGGCGCCGAGGCCGATTGCGCATAGTACGCTCTTAAAATAGGGCTTTATTTCAACTGCAACTTTATGTTTACACCATTTTGCCAAACATATATATTTGAGGCATAGATTATACAACGCGACGTCTTCAATTTTGCTGTGGTTGTCAAGCGCGTCGTCTGCTAGCGAGCGCGTGTTCTCTACGCGGACGCTGGCGGACGCCCAGTTTTTCTCGCAGAACCTCTGTGCAGTACAATTTTTAATGGTTTAGTTGCTTCGGTGCGCCCATGACTCTTGACGGCCGGTGCCAAATGTAGTTTTAGCCAGGTGAACTGCTGTTTTTACCACTGCCCTCTAAGAGTAATTCGTATCTCCGCACCATGAAGGCTACGTAAGAAAATTTTATGATTTATATCGTGTCATTTTACACGCGCTTCTTGTTGGTAGATATTGATCAGGGACAACGATCGAAGAAAACAATATTAGAGTGAAATAAAGCAGGTTTAATAACTGCGTCGCGCGAAGAATGACCAATGTATTTCTAGGTAATTAAATCAAAGAGTACATAGACATATATATATATATATATATATATATATATATATGTGTGTGTGTGTGTGTGTGTGTGTAAGGGAATAAATAACAAATATTCTAAATGCAATAATTGAAAAAGTGAGAACTCCCGATCGGAATAAGCGCACGTGTTTGCAGAACAAGCACACCTATTAGTGAATACTGGAAATAAAACTCTCATTCGCGGAAATAATAGTCACAGCAGGCAAAATTTCATATATATATATATATATATATATATACGTGTGTGTGTGTGTTTGTGCGAGTGTGCAAGTGTTAGTGATATAGTGTACGACGCCGAATAGTCATTTCCGTTGGAATGTAACGCATAACAGCACTATTGCAATCTCAAAGGTGAGTGACTGCATGCAAGTGCAGGACGGTTAGTCCGCATGATTTTGCTGCCGGAGAGTCGTGGCTGTTGCGCAGAGGCGCAGTTTCTGAGAGAATTAACGGACGGGTGTTAATAAGTCCTGCTTAACAAGTTCCTCGCTCTCATTCAATATAAACGCCCCGTTTTGGGGCAGCCTGTAAATCTGCTAACTTGATTCAGACAAGAATTTTTGACAGTCTCACCATGTTTGCAACCCATTAAAACTGTGTGCCCCATGTGGTACCACACTTCTTCAACGAACGCAACAGATCTGTACATATGTCTACGTCTATGTGAGACATGCCGTTCCTTTAATTGTTTCATTATGGTAGTTATGTTAGTGCACCGGATAACTGAACGCAGCCGTTTATAATATACAAGCTGCTGAGTTGAGCTGTTATACATTTGGGAACGGCATTACATTTACGCATGAAATATAGGATAAGCGTAATACGTTTTTGTCGGAAATCAGACTGGAGAATAATTTATATTGTTTGCACCCCCAGAAATAAGCCGAAGAACGCAGCCACCTGCTTTTTCCCTTTTCTTTTTTTTACTACAAGCAAATTCTTGTGTTTTACGTGGCAAAACCACGATATGATTATGAGGCACCCGGTGTAGTTTTTGCCAGCTGGGGTTCTTTAACGCGCACCTAAATAGAAGTACACGAGTCTTTTTCCATTTTGTTCCCATCGAATTCCGCGACCTGGGTTGAACCCGCGAGCTCCCGAATTAGCAGCGCAACGCGATATCCACGATATAGGCACTAATAAGGCTACCGCGCAGGCTTTCTTTCTTTTTTTTATTTTTAAAGTATCGAGTGAAAAAAAATTATACGTACGGCTTGCGGCCAAAGATTAGAATATAGAATGGCTAACTAAAACAGTTTTCGGCGCTCGAGGTCCGACAGCAATAAATGAGCCCGTACCAATGATTCCGCATTCTGTTACGCGAGAAAGGCGGAAACTTGAATGGAATGTTGCACTGCAGTTTACTCTTTTTTTAATCTATACCAATGCTTCCAGTAAATTTAAGTACAAGGCGCCGCATGGGGCAGATATGCTTTATTTGTTTGAAGCGGCAAGCAGGAAGGTTACATATGTTGCTTCGTCTGCGTTTCGCAAGAACTTCTGATAGAAAACTATATGCGCAACAATACACACGAGAGATACATGTTGCTTCAAGAACGAGAAAAATATTTTTTCTCCAAAGGGAACCGTACAATAACATAGTAGAATGAAAGCCGACACTGCGGCCGCAATGCACGCGCAATCACCGAGCGACATTAGAAATTAATAAAAAATAAATAAAGAAGAGAAAGGAAAGGAATTTATCCTTAAGGCATAAATACATGTGATATGTAACTATGAACCCCATTTCATCGGTCTGAACGCCAATACCAGCGCGCGAAATAGTACGAATGACCCCGCCGAGCTGTATCGCCAGCAGTTTCCAACGGCGCGACCTTGATGCGGCCCAATCCACTTCGATCGCAGCGCCGCCACAGTATTTTTCCACATCGGGCGCCTCACTGCAAAGCATGCGCCGCCCCAGCCGCTCGTCCCACTCGACCGTATTCTAGTACACTCTACTCCCTACTCTACTTGGTGCCTAAAACCCCTCAATAAAGAAAAGTAGCGCCATGTGTTGAAGATCGCCGCTTTCCTCCTCTCCTGCCCGTTCTCTCGGCGCTTGGCCCTCCGACTGGCCGAATTCTGTCACGTGCTCTAGCGCTTTTTTTCTTGCTTGTTTTTTGCTTCCGCCGCCATCGCGGTGCCAGACCATTGCGAGCAGTGTATGGAGGCATCACGTATCGCGTCTCCTTTGCGCTTTTAAGGCGTAGTGTTCGCGATGCCGTGTTTGTCGGCATTCCGGTGCAGAACACGCCAAACAGACGGCAAGCGACTCTTCCGGATTCCATCTGGGAAGTGAGACGCGGCGCAGAGGAAGGTCTGGCTTCAAAGAATCAGCCGGGCTGATTTCAACCCAACAATGGTCCCGGCTGTGTGAGGTAAGCGAGCGATTCTTCAATGATGCCTAATCTCACATGCTGCCACTTGCTGTGTGAGGCTTCGTTAGTTTTTCTCCCTCCTAAGTGCCGCATTGTTCGCGCTGCATGTTCGCGCTACATTCACAACTTTCGTGGCCGGATTTCATCATGCAAACGCACGTGGTTTTTGTTGACTGGGTTATACAATCCATGGCGTTGTGTTTGTGTGGCCTGTGTGGCAATATGATCCGCAAAAGCAGCCTCGCATACACCTGTAGGATGACCGCGGCAGCGCTACTCAAACCCGCAAAAAAATGTGGTTGATCCCTCTTATATAGGAATCGGTATAGAACACGAAAGTGAAACGTGTCTTCACAGAAGTAGTGTAATGTTTATTGCACATTGATATATAATGTCTATTGGTGTTTTGTGGCTAAAGCGCCCTTAGGCGTTGATGCACCCACGCTGACGCCTGGTGGCACGTCTCCTCCATCACGACTACCAACGTCGATGACCATGAGCAACCGTCGTGCATATGGAAGCTGCACTACGCTGCACACGCTAGCACAACGCGAAAGACGAAGCACGTAACTGACACACTAATACAACGCGCAAGACAAAGCACGTAACTGAATCGTCACCGAGTCAAATCAGCGCGTACAGCGCGTCGTAATTGCAGCCTCCGCGATCAACTTCAGAAACATTTTCAGAGCTAATTGCGGAGGCCACGCTGCGCTGTGCTGAGTACGGTGAACGCCACTACCAACGCCACCTAGGTGGCGTTGGTAGTGCTTCTTGATGCCAGCGTCCCTTCGAATGCTGGCATCGAGGCGTCAAAATTTTTTTAAATGTGTGGAGTAGTGTAAGGCTTCCTGCAAGCGAGTGAAGCCACTAGCCTCATTATCGAGGCTAGTGGCTTCATCAACTAGCTACCGATCAACGAATGATCGGTAGCTCACTAGTCAGTGAAACCTGTAAGACAACTGCATATATACAGCTGGTGGATCATTCACTCCGGCAGCGTAGTCATTGTTAGCGGCCCGCTGTGCACGTTAGCCGCTGGCCAATGAGGGACTGGAGCTACTGACACGCAGAGATGACGGCGCTAGGTCAACCAACGCCGAGGTCGCGCGTGGCATGGCTCAGTTAAAACCGGACTTAGAGGTTTTAGGCTCACTGCATCACAGCTAATAGTACAGCCATCTAAGCGCAACGGCATTTATGCGCCCTCTCGTTGTTTCGGCAGCCAGTCATAATATAACGCGACAAATTCCGATCAAAATACGAGTTCAAGAGCGCGAGCGACACGTAGCCACAGCGTTTCATTCGGAGAGCGTCTGCTAGTTCAGCACCGCCTATAGGGGGAACCACGGTCGACAGAAGAGAGAGTGAACGCCGGCGCAGGAGGAGGAGAGAGGAGATGGCGCTACTTTTCTTATTGAGGGGTTTTATTGGTGCCGCCACAGTAGCGCCGCATCGCGGCTGCTCACAGCATAGAGTTTCTAAATAAAAAACATATAGTAATATGAAACTCTATGGCTCACAGCAACCTCATCACGAGGAGGCGCTGCGCGGAGGCCACCGCTTTGGCCACACTACCAAAATCATTCTATAGGCGTCTTTCGCTGGAGTTTTAGGTATGGGGGCGGCGAAAACGTAATCTGGGTAGTACCAGCTTGGATAGTATTGAGCGCTGGCTGTGGCGAAGTACGTTTCTAGCCCGCGTTTACGTCGATTCGCGCTTTTTTCTGCCCTGTTTTGAGTGCGAAAAGGCTCGTCACTTCTCACAGACCATGGCGACCAGGCTGCAAGCTGGCCGCAGCCTATAGTTTTACGAAAACGGACTCTCCGTGTGCCGTGGGACGTAATGCTGGAAGCAGAAGACATCGGTGACGCCGATCCGGAGAGACCTAGCTCAGCCTCGAAAAAGCGTCACCGTCATTACTGCTGTGTCGTGGGCTGCCATGAACAAGAAGGCCTCAATCCCAACATCGGATTTTACCGTTTTCCTTCATGGCCTCATGCTGCGCAGCGTCGGGTGCGCTGGATAACTGCAGTTCGTCGCGCTGGGTAAGCGAAATGGAAGACCGACGTAGCAGCAGGCATGGCTGGTGATTCACGATTCGAGACCCGGCCACAGCGACAATTAACAATTCGACCGGTGCGAAGTGGTGAAGTGACCAGGTGTGTGCAAATGACCTCAGATGGTCGGGCTGATTCGGTGACAATTCACTACCCCACTACGAGCAGCACAGCTTAGAGAGTTGAATGTGCTCATCCTTGACCTCAAGCCAGCACGTTGAGGCAGCACAGCGAGGTAGTATTGATTACAGCACATCGATGTTCGAGCGCTGTCATTGAAAAGCTACATCAAGCGAGCAGTTCACGAGCGCGCGCTGCAGCGCGATTCGCACGTACGTACGTTACTGCGAGCTTATATGCATTTCATCAGTTATTTATCAATTGCTAGACAGATGGCGCTACCACAGCGCAGGCATAACTACTTGTCTAGCGGCATGCAGTCAACAAAGATTGCAGGAGACCCGCCGTTTCGCGGCGCGTACCGTCGTACTCTCGAGCAGTTCCGTACACATGTCTGCTTATCGCTGCTGTGAATTCATTCATAGAAAGCATTTCCTCGCGTTTGTGCGCCTGAATCTAGCAGCTTGCAAACCTTACCTGAAGTTCAACTTCGCACGTACGTGACTCGCTTCACTTGCCATTGACACCGCGCGAAAACTTCCCCGCTTATTTCTTGAACGGCGTACACGTATTCGGCGTTGCATAATTTCTTGCCTTTACGCAGCATGCCACCCATGGAAAAATCTTCGGCGCCCGATATTCGCTGCAAGCTATGGTACAACACAACCGAAAACGGCGGGTCCATATTGTAAACGTGCTTCCCGAAGCAGACGACCGAGCTTGGTACTACCCAGTTTCGGATTGAGGGCGCTTTTTAGCACCATTTTTGCAGCGCCCCCTGGGCAACGCAAGAGCGCCGTACTCGCGAACAACTTTCTGTGGCAATGAAGGGAAAGCTATGGGCGCGTGGATGCTGCACATGTGTTATCGCGCCAAGTAGTCCGGCAGCGTTTGACAGTGCTTTTGGTTGCTCGGAACGGACGCTGAATCGACGCAGCTTTCACGTGCGACGGTTTCGCGTTTGCCCAGACGCGGAAGGGAAAAGCCACAATATAAGTAAACTTTTACGCTCAGTAGTATGTTCTGTCTTATTTAACTGCTGCTAATAAGCTGTTTATGTTTTCTCTTCCCCAGCCTAAACCGACGTGGTTTAAAACGAGGGACTCTTTTCAGAAGCGCTCTCGCTGGTGCGCGCTTTGCCTCCGTACCTTTCCCTTCATTGCCACAGAAAGTCGTCCGCGAGTATAGTACGCTCTACCACGGCCGCTCTACTTTTGCTTGCTTGTTCGTCGGCCTCCGCGTTCTCTCGTGCGTTAGTTACGTGCAACCTGCGAGATAGAAAGCCTTCGGCGAAGTTCCGCATCTACGCTTTTGCTCCGAGCGCAGCAACGTGTCCCGTCATATGGAAGACTCCGAGGTTGAAGCTCCCTGTGGCGTTACTGAACGGCACTTCTTTTCATCGTGGCCCTACGACGACCGGCTCTGTCTGCGCCGACTGTACGATCGGTACGTGGCCACTTGGGTGTTTCTAATGCAACAGAACGAAGCGACTCACGGCAAGAAGGACGATTGCAGCCAGTGGTCGCTTTGGGGCTGGCTAGCTCACAAGCTGCGATCCTTGCGCAATCGGACCGTGCCGGCGAAGAAAATTGAGGAGTTCTTCAGAGAAGTGATCGGTGGTGGCGTGAGACCGGGCGAAGTGTCCCGCAAGCTGGACTCTCTGCTGTTCCCGAAGGGATTGCTTTCGTCCACGTTGGACGAAACCGACGACACGGCCGAAAGACGCGACAACGAGAGTCATCCCGACGTTGAACGGGACGTGACGGAAGTCGACGTAGACGCGCCTCACCCGCAGACGTCCGGGAGGAATGCGTCGGATGCTCAGGAACGCGAGAAACGGGTCCCGGACGCAAGCTGCGTCGATGGAACGACAGAGAACCCTCCGGCTGAACTGCCTCCTGCGTCGAAACGCTGCCGACACAATTCGGATGGCGTGGCTGATGCATTGCCCTCGCAGACGCGCACCGTTACCGACGCGCTTGCCTCGGCAGATCCGGTGGATGTGGTGCCCGTGTGTTCAGAGAATGACGCAGCCGAAGTATTTGAAACGGTTTTCATGGATGTCCCCTTCTTGGGTAATGACAGTACTAGCGACGGCGTCGTGTTAGCTCGGTGTGACGTGGAAACCCAATGTACACCAGAGAGCGTCGAAAAGGAAGTTCAGTGCAACGTCATTTCAGATATTTTGAGCAACTACATTGACGTGGAAAACGAGTTACATGTAGAAGTGATTCGACTGTACGGGCAACTGCTCGACATGCAGGAGCCCGCGGATTAACGCGCTATATTCAAAATGGCAAAACTCAATCTAGTCTTTCTTCAATGGCATGCAATCTCTTTAGGTGTTCTGTGCTTTTAAACTGTAAATAAAGTTAACCATCCGACTTGCCTGTCCTTGTGCTTTGTTGAATCATTTTTCCAATGCAGGGCCAAGTATTCACACACACAAACACAGAAACATTTTTTCATTTATTTATTTAACGATACCTTATGGGCCTATAGAGGCATTGTGTAAGGGGGGAGAGTACACTCAAAGATTATAACATATATAATAATTAGAATACATAGGTGAATACATATACTAAAAGATACCGGGTAAGAAATGCGCTAATATAAACCTTTTCACAAACCGGCGTTTGAGTAGCGCCATTGCCCGACACGGGCGACGTCTAGCGTCAGAACATGTTATGCCGCCATTTTGGACTGTGAGCCTTGCGAGAGCAGGCCAGCCGCACTTCGGTTACGACTTCGGTTATGTGATCTTCGCCGAGCATTATTTCGATTGTTTTCGTCCGCTTCGCTTGTCTTGTGCCACTTGACTGCTTACGTGTTTCATGTGCTCGCGTGAGCGCTCAGAGTGAAGTGCAATGGCAACAGCAAGCCTAGCGTTTCGTCGGCGTTTCGTCGTCGGTAGCGGCGGAAGCCGCGTCGAGACCTGGCGTGCTAATCAGCGGTATTTTTCATTCTTATTGCTAGGCACATGTGACTGTCGTCGATTGAATCTGATCACCATTACGTTTCGCAGTTGGCGGTTACCTCATTTAGCGAAAGCAGGCGCGTACGCAGCTGTCGGGCAATGCTTAGAACCAGGCACCGGCGGCCCGCCGACGAGTGTCACTGGTTGGTAGATTTGCGGTGGTTTCTCCATACGATTCCGACGCTACTCAATAGCTCTGTAATGCAAAATTTATTGAATCTGGTGCAGCGCAGGGAGCTTATAACCAAATGCCAAAGCAGAAGCGTGGCGCTCGAGCAGCGCGGTACCTGCAGCGTACGGACGCGAGACAGTGATCACAGATGCGAGCACAATTGATACAACCCAGGTGATAGATTTCGAAATTACCTTTATATGCAGGGCCGTGCAGGGCGCGGGTGATCGCAGAGACAATGTTTTGGTGGACACAGGGGCTGCATACATCTTCCATAGGACACGATTTTTCCAGATCGTTGAGAAGTGTATTTACGACTAGTTCTCCTGCAGAATACTTCAATTTGTCTCATACCGGTGTCACACGGCCACTTTTGATAGCGCTCGAGCTCGAAACACCGTCAAATATAGCGACCGCATTAACGCTACACTGGCTAGAATTGACGTCGTTTAAGGCGCACAGAGTTGCCAGCTCCCGGTAGTACCGTAATTTTGCTCTGTTACCCGCGAGCTTTGTGCCGGCCCAGTTCTCCGACGGTACGAAGCGAAACCGATACGCGTCGCTTAACATTCGGGCCGCTTTCTTGCGCGATGGCTGCTGTGTGTACGTGTTGAAGCTTTTGATGGATCTGAAACTGAGACGCGTCGCAAAATCCTCGGGGCGCTCTCTTGCGCTGCACGCGCTGGCTGCGACGAGACAACGCGAAACCGAAACGCGTCGCATAAGGTATAAACCGCATGCTTGCGATCTTGCGCGCGACAGCGACAAGCGACGCGATGGAGATGGCTGTCGCGGTCGCTCGTCGCCTACAAGTCGAACCGCATGCGAGCGACGACATTGAGCGACGTTCCCCCGGTGTCGCTGGTATGAGGGCAGCAAATACTCGAAGAAACTGGCGTTACGCTTGCTTTATTAATTTAAGTTGATGTGTGTTAGTGTAAAGAGCAGCATAAATATTTCTAAAGGTCTTGCACTACGTTATTATCCTTGCACGTATCAAAATCTGGTCGTTTGCTCGTTCCGTGCGACAATCGGTAGTGCTTGACTGATGTGTATCCAGTTCCGGCTTCGCGCTATTGGCTAGTCACTCATAGCACTTCCGGGCGACGAGCGACGAATTCTAGATTTCTAGAACCGAGCGATTGAGCGAAAAGACCGAGCGATCTGTTCGCGCGAAGGCCCGTTTCGTCGCTCGAAGCCGTCGCTCGACGCCGTCGCGCACAAAATCGCGTGAATGCGGTTTGGGCTTAACACTCGGGCCGCTTTCTTGGGCGATGGGTGCTGCGTGTACGTGTTCAAGCTAAAAGGGCTTGGTGTGTCACCTTGCCTCTGAAGAGCAATTCTGTGTGGAAGAAAAACGGGGACGTCTGTTTCCCGTTGCCTTATAAAGGGGTTGGTGAGCGCCGAACGTCGGCCCCGGCCTGTGCGCGCTTTCGGTGGTAGTTTCTCGAGCGCTACTTTGTCTCCGGCTGCAACGTCTGCGACCACCTGTGGTTAGATAACAACCTGGCAAACATGACCGCACGTTTCAGCTTCGCTGGTGAACCATCTGTACCAAGCGCTTGGGCGGTGATTTTTTTTAATGTTGAAGCAATCCTGATGATGATGATGATGATGATGTCCTCAGCACATGCCTCGTACCCACTTCGGGGCATTTGCCAAGAATTGAGCACCTGAACTTCTAGATATGTATTCTGAAACTACAGTTAATGTGCAATCTAGTAATCAGAACAACAGACAGATTAATTTTCCTGAACTGCCTAATTTATAATAATAATGCCATGAATTAAAACTGAAATATCTCTCAGAGAATTGTAAAAGTGGGGATTTAAAATTTTATTCGTTTTGTTGATTGAATGAAACCACAAACGGCATCAAATACGTCCCTGTGGCTAAAGCCCAATACCGAGGCACCGAAAGTGGGTACTGATTCTGATGTTAAATTTAACCCTAATTTAGCAAGCGGTATTTCAAGAAGTCTTTTTCTTTGTAATTTATACCGACGACATATTCAAAAATAGTGTTCTACGGTTTCTATTTCTAGGCAGAATTGACACAGCGGCGATATCGCCAGACCAGCCCTGTGTAAATATAGATTTAATGGTGGGACACGGCAACGTAATTTTGTAAGGATGAGTTAATTCCGATTGTCTTGAAGGACACCAATGAATTTTCCACGGAAATTTTAGGTGCTGAAATTCAGTCCATGATGTTATTGTTTCCATGATATCTCTACGAATTGTAATTTCCGATATCTGATCGCTGTTATTTGTGCCGCACAAGGGCTTGGAGGTGGGGCTTAGTGTCGTCTGCTAAAGTGCGCGAGCGTGCTGTGCTTTAGCAGAGAACAGGCGGCACATACACGTCTCGCTCGCGCGCTTTAGCAGACGACACGAAGCCCCGCCTCCAAGCCTATGTGCGCCGGCGCCGCTTAGCTTCGATGCGCGGCCGCGCCGTGTGCGCTGGCGCTCTGCGGAGCGTGGCCACGCGGCGCCGTGTTCGTACTAAGAGTGGACGACCCTGTACGTGCGGTCTATCGCTTCAACGGAAACTGAGCGGCGAATGCACGGAGCATAAAGGTCAGAGCGCTGTGGAGATAAGCGACGGTGCGAGCGAGCGACGAGCGCGGTTGCTGGCAGAGTAGAAGTGCGCCCCCCCCCCCCCCCCCCCATCTCCCTCCTGCGCTGGCTTCCCGCTTCCTTGCTTGCGCGTGCGAGATTGAGTGCGTTCGGTCTCCGTGATAGCGCGCGTCCCCGCACGCTTCCGCTCGGGCATACGGCGCGCGGCGAATATTTTATCTTTAGGGAACCTGACGGCGACGACGACGGCGACGCCGACGGCAGAAATCCGGTTGAAGTGTGCATATAATTGCTATCGCAATAAAAGTTGTGGCCTGTCACGTGCATAAAAATCAAGCGGTGCGCTTAGACCATGGCACATGTCCACAACAAGGGGACTGACCAAAAAAAATGTGGTTGATCCCTCTTATATAGGAATCGGTATAGAACACGAAAGTGAAACGTGTCTTCACAGAAGTAGTGTAATGTTTATTGCACATTGATATATAATGTCTATTGGTGTTTTGTGGCTAAAGCGCCCTTAGGCGTTGATGCACCCACGCTGACGCCTGGTGGCACGTCTCCTCCATCACGACTACCAACGTCGATGACCATGAGCAACCGTCGTGCATATGGAAGCTGCACTACGCTGCACACGCTAGCACAACGCGAAAGACGAAGCACGTAACTGACACACTAATACAACGCGCAAGACAAAGCACGTAACTGAATCGTCACCGAGTCAAATCAGCGCGTACAGCGCGTCGTAATTGCAGCCTCCGCGATCAACTTCAGAAACATTTTCATAGCTAATTGCGGAGGCCACGCTCCGCTGTGCTGAGTACGGTGAACGCCACTACCAACGCCACCTAGCAACGCCACCTAGGTGGCGTTGGTAGTGCTTCTTGATGCCAGCGTCCCTTCGAATGCTGGCATCGAGGCGTCGTAGTGGTGAGACCACCGAAGCGTTCCCTGTCGGTGCGCGTTAGTGTCATAATGCAGTACTTCTCTTTTCTGCTCGTAGGTGGCGGCACCGCCCCGAACAAGAGCGCGGGTACACGGAGGAGTGTTAGATATATAAGGCGCGTCTGTGTGCTTCGCAAATGCGTTGTGGCGCAATGGGTTTAAACGCTCGGCGATCTATCGTCGCGGACGAGAGGTTCGGGGGTCGATTCAAAATTTTGCAGTTTGGGAACTTTTTCTTCTGGTTTCTTTCTTTGTATATGTTCTTGGACGTATTCCGTGACGGAGTCAGGCCGTCTCGGCTCGCAAGACGTCAGTGAAGTATTGGGGACCCGGCCTACAACACTTTCGTGTTAAAAAAGTTGTCGCAGTTTCACCTGAAAGGCGAAGCATCAATTGCGATAGCATATTTGTAGAGAGCTATACGGAGTAATGATAGCAGCTTTATCAGCTGTATAAACTTGGACATGCAGCAGCACCGGCAACACGCAGAACTGTTGTCGACGCCGTCGGCGTTTTGCCCGCGTTCGCTCAAAATGCATGCGGCGTTGGTGACTGTTGCCGGAGCCTCTGATATAAATAGGCAGTAGTAGTAGTGATTTTATTGAAGAAGAAAGTAACGCTTATTTCTGCTGCCCAATAGGGAGCACGGCGCAGCGTCAGGGGAAGGGGAAAAAGGAGATAAAGATGTTGAAAGGAAGGGAAGAGAAGAAGAAGCAGCAAGAGTCTCATCCGATCATGGAGGAGGCTGGTGATGGAGGCGATGGCCTGCTAGGGACGAGCGCTTAGCGATGGGCGGAGATTCCGTTCAGTTCCACAAACTCCAAAAGGCTGTGGAGAGCTCGGAGGTGGGGAGGCGACGGGAACAGGAGGTCGCTGGTTGTCGCAGCAGGTAGACCCTGTTGTCTGTAGGCAGTGATGACCCTTGAGCGGTCCTGTGCCAGCGCTGGGCAAGCACAGAGAAGGTGCTCGAGGGTCTCGGGGTCGCCACAACGTTCGCAGGCCGGTGATGTGGAGCGTCCCTTGGCGTGCAGCCGCGCCGCCGTCCAGACACAGCCCGTGCGCAGTCGAAGCAACGTTGCGCGTTCCCTCCTGGTAAGGCCACACTCTGGAAGTGGCCTGGGACCGTTGCCATTTGCCACTCTGGCATCCGGGTGGACGATTGTGAGCAGTTTTTTCAGGCGCTGCCTTGAAAAATCTGAGGAAGCGACTGCTCGTGTGAGCGGCACTTCAGGATGGTGGGCGGTTTTGGCGAGGGTATCCGCTGCCTCATTACCGGCTATTCCAACATGGGAAGGCAGCCAATGAAATGAGATGGTGACCCCCGCGGCAGCCAATGCCGAGAACTTCGAGCTGAGCAGGGCCCCCGTAAGCCCTGATCGGCGGTGGTTGATTAGGCTCTGGAGCGCTGGCTTCGAGTCGCAGAGCACTGCCACCGGTTGCCCAGGAGGGTCCTCAGCCAGGACATCGGCGGCTAGGTGGAGCCCCGCTAGTTCTGCCGCGGTGGAGCTCGCGGCAAAGGGGATCCGACATTGTCTGTGGACCGCCCTAGCCGGGATGGTGCAGGCTGCAGCGGCCGATCCGTTCGCCAGGACTGATCCATCTGTGTAGACCAGCAGACTTCCTTCCAGATCCTCGTGGAGTTTGCAGGCAGCAGCCTGTTGCAGTGCTGCAGCTGGTGTCTGTCGTTTATGCGCTCCACTGAGCGAGAGGTGGACGTCCGCTGGTCGATGGTGTGGTGGAGGCAGCACGATTGTCACAGGAGGGTCCGTGATCATCTGCTCGTACAGCTGGCACAGACCTCCCATCCGTGAGGACGGCTGGCTGTGGAGTCTAGCCAGCAGGTCTCCGCCATCCGGAGCACGATGAAGGCGGTCAATGTGCCCCAGGGCGCGTTCAAGCATCCTCAGCGAGAGTGGCCATTCACCAGCCTCTGCCAGCGTTGCAGCGACCGGTGAATACTTTGGGAGCCCTAGGATACTCCTAATAGCACCTCTGTGCAGACCCTCCAGCTGCTCTCTCCTGGCCCGAGTGAGGTTGACCAATGGAAGGGCATACAAGAGCACGGACGTTGCTGCGGCCTGGTTCAGCCGCAGCGCCCACTTTGTGTTGCAGCCACGGCCATGTTGCTGCAGCTTGCTGACAGCTCCCTGCACGCGGCGCACCTTGGTAGTGGCGGCTTTGGCTGCAGGGATCCACGTGAGCCGGTGGTCAATGGCGAGCCCCAGGTAAGTGACCATTTGCTGCCAAGGTAGGGCACGGCCAGCAATCTTCAGCTGCTTTGTGTAGCGTCGAGCTGAGGCCAGTGGATGAATCAGCATGGCCTCGGTCTTGGCTGTGGAGACGGTGAGGCCTATGCTACCAAGGAATGCGGTCACCGCATCTAGTGCCCGTTGTAGCGAGCACCGAATGGATGGCATGAACTTCCTCGGCCCCCGGGTCCAGAGTGCCACGTCGTCGGCATAAATGGAGCAGCGAACAGGGAACCGTGGGTCCGCCGGGAGAGATGCGGGTAGGCCCGCGAGAGCCATGTTGAACAGGAAAGGGCTGAGCACCGATCCCTGTGGGACGCCAGTCGTGATATCCCTGGGCTCGCTGAGTTCCTGTCCAACGCGCACCCGGAAGGTTCTGCCGGTCAGGAATGCGGAAATGAAGCGTCTGAGGCAGCCGCTCAGGCCGAGGCGGTCTAGGCAGGCCTCGATGACCACGTGTGGAAGTCCGTCAAAGGCACTCTTGACGTCCAGAAGCACCAACATTGCCACGTCCCCCGTGGCTTTGGCATCCTCCAGGGTGGCCACCACATCGGAGATAGAGTCTGCCGTGCAGCGTTGACACCTGAAGCCTGACTGCTGCTCCGGGAAGTACTGGAGTTGGGCAGCAATCCACTCTAGGCGTGCCAGTGCCACCCTTTCCATCGCCTTGCAGGCGGCTGAAGTGAGGGACACCGGCCTATATGAGGATAGGGCTATGGCAGGCTTCCGGGATTTCAAGATTGGTGTCACCACTGCAACCAGCCAGCTCTCCGGGAGGACACCAGTGTCCCAGATGGTGTTGAAACACTCGAGGAGCCGCTCCTTCTCGGCATCAGCCAAGTTGCGCAGCATTTGGAATGTGATTCTGTCAGCTCCCGGAGCACTGCGTCGCCTGGTCTGATCGAGTGCCGCCTTCAACTCGTACACGCGGATTGGTTCGCTGCACAGTGCCTGTATTTGTGCAGCCACCCAGTCCGCATGATGGCAGGAGGATGGGATTGACAGGGCGGCTGCCTCTGGAGGTGGTGCCTGCAGGGCTGGGGGTCTGGCCGCGAACTGGTCCGCGAGAAGCTCGGCCAGGTTACCCGCGCTGATGCCCATGTGGACCGCTACGGACAGTACCTGGCGATGTGCACGGGGCGCCAACAGGAGTGACGTCAGGAGGCGCCAGGCTTGTGGTCCGTTGGGAGAGCGGTTGATGGAACAGCAAACGCCCTGCCAGCTCTGATTTCGGCGTCGCCGAGCATGACGCCTGCAGACGGCGTCTACACGGCGGAACGCTGTCCAGTGTTCCGGTCGAGAGGTGCGCAGTGCTATGCGCTCTGCGCGGCGCCTCGCGGCTCGCAGTTTTAGGTGCTGGATGTCCGGGACTGGCTGGCCCACCTGAGCCGTGGAACGGATGGTGGCCGCTTTTGCACTGTCTGCTACCAGCTGGAGAAAGGTCCCGGAGTCAGCATCTTTCTGGCAGTGCTTGCGAAAGGCCCTCCAGTCGACAGTGAGGCACTCCCTACTCCTAGCGGTCTTGCCTCTGAACGGGTTGAGCAGGAGAGGAAAATGGTCCGACCCCCAACTGTCCGGAAGTGGTGCCCACGTGTAGTTACAGCCCTCCGTTGCCAGGCTGACATCGATGGCGGATAGGACCACCTGCGCCGCTCGCCGGATGAATGTGGGTGCTCCGGTGTTGAGAATTGACAGGCCTAGTTGGTTCACGACGTCCCACAGTCCTTGGCCTCGTGGGCAGCAACGGCGGCTTCCCCAGGCGGTGTGGTGGGCATTGACATCCCCGCAGAGGAGGAAGTCTTTCCCGAGGCGTTGGGCCAATGTCAGGAGGCTGGCTGGGTTCCATGGCCGGCTTGGCCGGACATAGATGCTGGCCACGGTAGTGTCGGAGTCACCCAGTCGTACCCGAACAGCACAGCATTCAATAGCACCGCTCAGCAGGTCTGCCACGTGGACTTCCGCCTGTGACAATTCTCGCCGCACGTAGATCGCACAGCGTGGTGATCCCTGCTGGTGGCCCTCATCAAGGCAAGGGGCAGACTGGCAGGACTCTCGATTGCAAGAAGTGAGGCTGCTGTAGCCCACGTATCCAGGAAGGCGCAGGTTGGCTGCAGCAGCGTAGACCTCCTGCAGAGCAAGCACATCGTACTCGTTCCGCAATAGGTGCATGGAGAGGTCTGCCTGCCGCCGCCGCAACGAGTTTGCGTTCCACTGGAGCACGCTCGGGCGGCGGCGGCAATGTCCTGCTGCAGGCGGGAGGGGACTAGCCATGTTGACTACTGGGTGAGGGCGCGCCACCTGCCTTGAGGCAGATAGAACGCAGCTGTTGGTTCTCTGGAGGCAGCAGGTCGGCGATCGCCCTGAGGAGGAGTCGCAGGTTCTTGTTCTCCTCATCGCTGGTTGACTCAGGAGCCTCCTTCGGGGACGGCCCTAGCTTGATGCTGCCCCGCTTCTTTGCGCCTGCCTGTTGTACATGTTGCTGCAAGCGGGGTTGGGGGTGGTTGATAGAGGTAGTGGCCTCCTTGTCAGGAGCACCGAGTGCTGCAGCGTAGGTTTTGCCTCCTGTCGGTGTAACACGTGGCGGTCCAGAAGCAGCTGCTACTGAGCTGGTGGGGGTAGCCCGTAGGACCGCCTGGGCCTCGCGATGCGACAGGTGTGTGGGAGCTGACGCCTTTATCGTGGCCAGGCGCCGTTCTCTCTGCCACAGCTGGCAGTTAGGCGAGTCAGCTGGATGTGGTCCCCCACAATGCAGGCATCTGACCCTACTCGAACAGCACGATTCCGTCTGGTGTGGGCCACCGCACCGCAGGCACCGTACCGGTCTCTGGCAGGTTGCTGTGGCGTGCCCGTAGCACCCGCAACGTAGGCACTGCAGAGGGCGAGGCCGGGAGGGTCGCACCTCGAAGGGCATGCTGAAGAGGTAGATCCTTGCGGGGGGGTAAGGGGCAGCAAAACGCAGCACCAGGGTGGTGCCCTGTCGCTTAGCCGCGACCACCCGTACCTTCGACGATACGGCAGCCAGCAGGTCCTCATCGGCGTAGTTGCCATGTACGCCTTGCACCACGCCACTGCTCTGGGTGCGGTCGGTTGGAAGGCGCGCGGTCACGGGCATCCCGGCGATCTCTGACGTGGCCAGCAGGTGCTCCGTCCATTCCGGTGATGCCGCGTCCGCAGCCACAATGTTCTTCTTCGTGTTCACGCGAACCTCCTTTACTCCAGGCAGCGCGGAGAGCGCCTGTGCGATGGCGAGGCGGGAGGTACGGGGAAAGGCGGCGCCGTTGTGTGCCGGACGAAACAGCACTGTGCGGGATGTCAGTGGCGAGGTGGGCACAGAAGTTCTGGGAACCCCGGCAGTAACAACGGGATCCACGTCAGGAGGTGCAATAGGCGCAGGTGAACTACAGGGAGCCGTAGGTCGTGCGGCAGGAGCGACAGCAGGCTCGGTCCCGGGAGAAGGGATGTTCCCGGCTAGGCCCGGTGGTAACGCAGAACGCTGGCGGCGTTTCTGCGCCTTTGACAGAACCTGCTGAAACTCGCCTTCGGTGGTAATGCCACTAGCCAGGGTGAGGTGGCGATCGTCTTCACCTGTGACATGTGGCGGCAATTTAGTCGTCGATGCATTGTGTGGCGCAGTCCCGACTGCTTGCACCTTGCGCGAGGCACCCTCATCATCACTACCGAGCTCGCTGGGACGCGAACGCTTACGTGTAATAGTGGTGTCCATATCTTCGAGGTTTGCGTCTATCGGCAGTGGGACGTACTGCGGTTCGACGAGAGACGCACCCGGCAACCCAGTAACAGCGACGAAATCCCCTTCAAGCAGTACATCCGAAGAGCTCGTGGGGGTTGTCGAAGGCGCAACGGCTGTATCGAGTGTGCCGGCCGATAGTGTATGCCGAGCCACCGCAGTGGCCAGGGAGGCAGCAGCGGCGGTAGCGGAGCAGGAGGATCCCGAAGTAGGCGTGTTCCCGGCGATCTCGTGCAGGTGCTCGGCCGGGTCATCCGTCAAAAGAGGCGGCGTCGCGAACATCCTCGTTCCGGAGGTGGTCGTTGAGGAGGCAGTAGATGTCGGCCGTCCGCTGATGGCCCGGCACAGGCGTTGTGCCTGCTCGTGTTGCAACCGCACTGCCTCAGCGCTGGTGATGAGCTGCCACAGAGATCGTGGGCAGGCGACGCTCACCGCGCGTTTGCGCGACGAGCCGCGTACGAGGGAACGCCGCGGGTGGTCGGTCGGCTGCGCCGGTGAAGCTGGGGGCGCCCCTGCCATCCCAGCCGCGAAAACGGCTGCGTCCGACAAGCGCACAAATAGCAAGAACCAAGTCCAGCTCGTGGATAGCAAAAGGCGAAGAGGAAATCTGCGGAGACGACGTCGTTGACCGGGCGAGCAGGCAGCGAGGACGACGGTCAGGCGAACGGGCTCGGCGAAGTCCACTCACAGTTGCAAGAACGCACCAGTACGTAGTAGAAAGGGGGGAGCGTTGCATGAGACGCCACAGCGTCTCCCGCAGACGCGAAAGCTCCGAAAGACACGTCCGATCTCCTCGAACGCTCGAGCGAAACTCTCGATATAAATAGGCACTTGGTGCCGCAGCTAAACGTCGCCTCCCTTCCCTCCCCCTCCCCCCTCCCCCTCGGCCTTTCGCGCGTCGGAAGAAGGCACGTTTGCTCTACATATATGGTGATTGTAAAGGAGGAAAGAGACGCCTACTTTTGCAGCCCTTAAGGGAGCACAGCGCAGAACGCGCGTTTGTTCTCTGTCGTGCGTTCACTCCCCGTGAAAGCGCGCGTCCCTCGCGCCCTCTCACTCACACATACAGTGTTCGGCGCGCGGCGACGATTTCCTCTCCATTGACGTCATACGGAACCTCACCGCGACGGCAGAAATCTGCTTTTGAGTGTCCATATAATTGCTATCGCAATAAAAACTGGCGGTACACTGAAAATAATATAATAAAAGGTAGTAAAAGCCGTGCAGAAAAGAAACAGAAGCGATATCATGCAGGATTGCTTATGACGGAAAACTCAACTGGAATTCACATATAGAAAACGTGGCATCTAAGGCTCAGCGTGCTTTAGGTTTACTACGCAGACAGAGCAACCGAAAATGTGGGCTACGTAGGCAAGCCCTCATAATGATATACAAAATGTACATGCGTCCAATATTTGAATTCGGCTGTGTATTGTTCTCGGGAAGCCCTGCTTATAAAACTAAGCCTCTGGTTCTATTGGAGCGTGAAGCCCTGCGCCTGTGCCTGGGACTCCCTAGGTTTGTAGCAAACAATGTTCTTTATCAGGAAGCGCGCCTACCAACATTGCCCTGCAGACTCCGCGTCTTAACGATACAAACATTTCTCAAATTTTACAGTTCTCCAGTTAGACGATCTGAATATGTATTTATAAACAATGCAAACTTGTTCTTTCTTGCTCATTGACCACGTTTTCACACCCCACAGATTATTTTTGTACAAAAGCAATTAGACAGTTTGAATGTAAAAATTCGAGACGTTATTCCATCATATGATTCAAGTCAGAATTTAAAGATTGAATTAGATGAAATTTTCCCACAGTTCCCTAAGTTTCATTCAGTCCGGTTATTAAATAATATGTTGCAAGATTACCTTGCACACGTACACACAATTAACATAATAGCCACTGACGCTTCCGTGAACGACGAAAAGGCGGGCGTAGGAATTATCTCGCTTTCGCTTGCGCGGTCATTCTCCTTCAGACTACCAGATTTTACTCCCGTATTTGAAGCTGAGCTCTTAGCAATGATTCTAGCTTTGCGGAAACTCCCTTTAAATGAATCCAGCGCGGTAATTATAACAGATTGGCTTTCTGTCTGTACTGCGCTTACAGCTTCAACAAATTCACCGGCTCTAAAGACGTTTCTAACATTAGTCCCCCCCCCCCCCCCAGCTGAATCTTATAAAGTTATGATGGGTGCCAGGATACTGCGGATTACATTTAAATGAAATGGCCGGTTCATTAGCGCGAGCATCCCTGAATGGACCGATGCTATCGGTCCTTCCAGTGGCGGCACAAATAACAGCGATCAGATATCGGAAATTACAATTCGTAGAGATATCATGCAAACAATAACATCATGGACTGAATTTCAGCACCTAAAATTTCCGTGGAAAATTCATTGGTGTCCTTCAAGACAATCGGAATTAACTCATCCTTACAAAATTACGTTGCCGTGTCCCACCATTAAATCTATATTTACACAGGGCTGGTCTGGCGATATCGCCGCTGTGTCAATTCTGCCTAGAAATAGAAACCGTAGAACACAATTTTTGAATATGTCGTCGGTATAAATTACAAAGAAAAAGACGTCTTGAAATACCGCTTGCTAAATTAGGGTTAAATTTAACATCAGAATCAGTACCCACTTTCGGTGCCTCGGTATTGGGCTTTAGCCACAGGGACGTATTTGATGCCGTTTGTGGTTTCATTCAATCAACAAAACGAATAAAATTTTAAATCCCCACTTTTACAATTCTCTGAGAGATATTTGAGTTTTAATTCATGGCATTATTATTATAAATTAGGCAGTTCAGGAAAATTAATCTGTCTGTTGTTCTGATTACTAGATTGCACATTAATTAAAAGTACGAACACGGCGCCGCGTGGCGACGCTCCGCAGAGCGCCAGCGCACACGGCGCGGCCGCGCATCGAAGCTAAGCGGCGCAGGCGCACAAGGGCTTGGAGGTGGGGCTTAGTGTCGTCTGCTAAAGTGCGCGAGCGCGCTGTGCTTTAGCAGACAACAGGCGGCACATACACGTCTCGCTCGCGCGCTTTAGCAGACGACACGAAGCCCCGCCTCCAAGCCCATGTGCGCTGGCGCTCCGCGGAGCGCGGCCACGCGGCGCCGTGTTCGTACTAAGAGTGGACGACCCTGTACCTTCGCCCGCTGCTTGCTGCCAGCGTTTTGACAGTCGTTGTCTGCAGTCATTCAGTGTGATCTATTCATGTTTGTGCGCGCTCACACCACGCTTGTTCATTCAGTTAGTAATAGTCGGGCCACATTTTCCAACGCACGCTACACATGCAATGCTGCCCGGATCGGCAGTGCAGCGCTACAGGTGTGTCCCTTCGCACGCGCTGCCCACGGGAAGCGCTTCTCATCAACACCACCGTTTTACAGGCGCCTTCTCGTGGTCATCGAGTCTCTCTTCATGTCGGTCTACTTACGGCAGAGCACACCTGCTTACTTAATCAGCTCATGTTTACTACAATTCATATTGCTACCAAAGCCGCTCACGTTACTTCGTATGGCATTGCTGTGTTGCTATCGCATTCATTGCTTCGCCCTTAGGGCGAAACTGTGACATTTTTTTCTTTTATCCGGCTGCCGTCTGAGAATCATCCTCATCATCGAACCCACGCGCCTCGCGGCAAGCTCTTCTGCTCCGAGCTAGCTCGTGCTAGAGGAAAGGGAAGCGCAACAGAACGCAAACCAACCAACCAACCGACCGAAGACCTCACGACAATGAAATCCTGGGTCGCCAAGAACACTACGACCACGAGAGGCTTCCACAGCACGGCGAGCGGCACAACGTATACGGCAGAGGACACCTCGAGTGCCAGCTTCGCCCGAGTCGCCGTCACCACCGTGCCTGCGCGAGATATGTCCTTGGCACAGCTCACGTACAGCGTCGAGTCCAATCAGACGATCGCTGGGCCCGACAAGACTTCGTCGTGCGAGAGGAGTAAGGGGCAGCGTTCGGCGCTGACCAAGCGTCGTGCTTGCAAGTCCGAGGGACAGCGAAGGGCAGCAGCGTCTCTGCTAGCGTCTTCTCGACAGCCTGCTGCTCCGACTGCACCGGAGACCGATCAGCGTGGACTCGCGGCCAGCCACAGGCCTCGGACGACGTCGCAGCAGGTCCCCGGACTCGTGAACGTGGGACGAAGAGGACCAACCGTAAGCAGAGGAATCGAACCCTACTCGTAGTGAGGCCTAACGGCGGGTTTGTGCTAACGATGTATATACGCCCTATGCCTGCCATGTATTTTAAACCACATTGTCGTCAGTTTTTCAAGTAACCACAGGTGTTAGGATAAGCGTAATGTTATCGTTGTGTTGAGAAGTATTTCTTTTTTTTAAGTTAATATCATCATGCTCTTCATTGTCAATGTTTTACTGGTTGTAGCCTGCCTACAATGTATGCATTATTTAACAACAAATGTTATTTAGAAGAATAGGGCTTAAGTCAACGGCAATAAGTCTACAGAAGTTGATTTTTCCGTCTACGCACTAAATAACTGAGAAAAAATATCAGCATTTGTGGCTGAAATAACGAGACTTTATTGCTTTCTCGGCGTAAAAGCCGCTTTATTACGCCAGTACAGTTGGAGAGAAACAAATTTATTAGACTCAGTTAATATGCACCAGCCAGGTACTCAACACAATCACTTTTTCTTTTCTTGGGTTGGGGCCATGCCTTGCGGGACTCTTTTGTGGCTGCTCTCCGTTCGGCCTTGGCGGCGTAGCACCGCCAGAGGGCAGCGCGCGAGGGAAGTGCGGCTGCAGTGTACGCCAGATACATGACGCGGTTTCAGCTATTGGCATACTTGGCCAATCATCGTAGATCATTTCTGCCCGAATTTTCGGCTTTGTTTGGACGAAGGTTGACAATCCAGCTAAACTTGTAAAAGTGGGGCTCAGCTTTTTCGGAGCATGTTTAGCAGCCCAAGTCTACATACTGCTGAGGGCTAATATGCTAATTACCGGCGGGGCAGGCCGGTATACGTAAGTATTGAAAAAAGTCACTTCTCTGGCAGAAAGATCTGGTGCCCACACAAATCAATGACTGGTTTTTGTTCAGAAAAGACCGCACATTTCATATAGCGTGAAAAAAAAAACGATTGTTTCTAAAAATGTTGTCTACCCTGTTCTTATACCTTAACGCTAAAATTTGTCCGTTGCGTAATTCGTCTGGGGATGCAGCATGTAAAGTCTGTTTTATTGCGATAGCAATTCCATGGACTCTAAAAGAGGATTTCTGCCATCGCCGTGAGGTTCCGCATGACGTCAACGGCGATGAAATCGTTGCCGCGCGCCGGACGCTGTATGTGCGAGTGAAAGGGCACGAGGGACGCGCGCTTTCACGGGGAGGAACGCACGGCGGAGAACAAACGCGCGTTCTGCGCTGTGCTCCCTGAAGGGCTGCAGAATTAAGCGTCTCTTTCCTCCTTTACAATCACCATATATAAAGAGTAAACGCGACTTCTTCCGCTGCGTGAAAGGCCGTGGGGGACGGGAGGGATGGAGGGAGGGAGGGGAGGCGACGTTTAGCTGCGGCACCAAATACGTATACAGGGTGTACCAGCTATCACGCAGCAAGATGAAAAAAAAAAGAGGAACGGCGTTACGCGAAGCCAACCTAGTGCATTAGTTCCAGTACAATGAAGTAGCTGTCAGTAATTTTTTCGTTACTGAGATTTAATAAATAATTGTAATTAATTATCTAACTCGAGAAGTACTGTTCTAATTATCAAAGTGTCAATAAAAAAAGTTGTACTCCCGATACAGCTGTCTGTTGCTCAATACGTGCTACATAGATATGTTTTCCGAGTGTGAAAGAAGCCCGCGAATACACGCAGAATTGCCGCACGACTGGCTGCTCGAGGCACTTCGCGTGTATTCACAGGCTTCTTTCATGCTCGTAAAAACGTTTTATGTAGCACGTATTGAGCAACGGAAAGCTGTATCGGGAGTTTTTCATGTTGCTCTACAACTTTCTTATTGACACTTTGATAATTAGGACAGTACTTCTCAAGTTAGATAATTAATTACAATGAATGAAATCTCAGTAACCAAAAAAAAAAAATACTGGCGGCTACTCCACTGTACTGGAAACAATACGCACTAGGTTGGCTTCGCGTAACGCAGTTCCTATTTCTTAAAAATCGTGCTGCGTGATAGCTGGGACACCCTGTATAAAAAAGTTGTCGCAGTTTCACCCGAAAGGCGAAGCATCAATTGCGATAGCAACTTAGTAGAGAGCTATACGGAGTAAGGATAGTAGTTTTATCCGCTGTTCAAACTTGGACATGCAGCAGCACCGGCAACACACAGCACTGTTGTCGACGCCGTCGGCGTTTTGCCCGCGTTCGCACAAAATGCGTGCGAACGCATTTTGTGGGAACGCGGGCAAAACGCCTACGCGGGCAAACCCCCCCCCCCCCCCCCCCTCCTACGGTCTTTCGTGCGTCAGAAGAAGGCGCGTTTGCTCTACATATATGGTGATTGTAAAGGAGGAAAGAGACGCCTACTTGTGCAGCCCTTAAGGGAGCACGGCACAGAACGCGCGTTTGTTCTCCGCCGTGCGTTCACTCCCCGTGAAAGCGCGCGTCCCTCGCGCCCTTTCACTTGCACATACAGCGTTCGGTGGCGCGCGGCGATGATTTCATCTCCATTGACGTCATACGGAACCTCACGGCGACGGCGACGGCGACGGCAACGGCGACGGCGACGCCGACGGCAGAAATCTGCTTTGGGGTGTCCATATAATTGCTATCGCAATAAAAAAAACGTTGCGAGCCGAGATAATTGGTAAAGGCTTCCGACGCTGCTCGACGAGTTTCCCGTTCTGATCTCGTCGAAAACCTCCGAGCCGCCCCCAGAGGCCCTGGCAACAGTCACCAACGCCGCGCGCGTTGGGTGCGAACGCGGGCAAAACGGCGACGGCGTCGACAACAGTTCTGCGCGTTGCTGGTGCTGCTGCATGTCCAAGTTTATACAGCTGATAAAACTACTATCCTTACTGCGTATAGCTCTCTACTAAGTTGCTATCGCAATTGATGCTTCACCTTTCGGGTGAAACTGCGACATTTTTTTACTTGACGACTCCGGCACTAGTGCCTAAAGAAGCTGCAAGTGCGGCGAAAATGATTTGCCGAAAATCGCCATTCTGCCTTTAAAGCTAGCTTTGAAAATTAAGTTTGAAGGAAATATGTTGCGTTATAGGTGCAACGATTTGTGAGGATCTTTAATGTGCGCATATGCTTATTGCTTTCGTGCATTTAAAGAGAAAGCAATTGTTGTAAATCTAGAAAGATAAAACTTGACAAAATGGTCGCAGTTTCGCTCAAAAGGCGAAGCATCCATTGCGATAGCAAATGATTAGGCAGCTATACGAAGTAAGGATAGTTGTTTTATCGGCCGTAAAAACTTGTAAACAACCGCTTACTAACTAAATAACAAGCATGGTGTCACGCGTGCACTGGAAAACACGAACACATCTCACTTGATGACCGCGGACACTCGCTGTCAGAACACTGGCGTGAGGAAGCGCGGCGGGAGCAGCGAGCGAACTGTCCTTCGTGCTGCCTCTCGCTTCAACGCCAACGAAGGGGGGAGAACACAGCGCGCTCGATGCAATCGGCCCTCGACCAACCTAGACTCTGTCCCCATCGCAGATAACTTTCAAGATAGGGCCCGCACGGTGGCGCTCAGCCGCGACATACGCAGCCGCCACCAAAGCAGACCACCTCCCTCCCTCCCTCCTGGTGGCTTGCGGGCGATGGAAGGCAGCGCGCTTCCTACCCACTTTCTTTCCTTGCGCGCGCGAGATCGAGCCACCGTCCTTGGCTCACCCTCGTAAGCTTTCACTGCACACTCAGCATACGGCGCGCAGCCACGATATTATCGCATTTAGACATTATATGAACATCACGGCGACAACGATGGCCGAATTGCACCTGGACTGTCTCTATACAGGGCGTTCTTTTTTAAGCTTCACGGAATTTTTAAAAATCGCCTTTGGCAGGTAGCATAATTCTTGTCATTAAGCCGGGTTATTCAATGAGGCGGACATTAGTGGCACGAGAAATCGAACACATATTCAACTAAGTAACAAAAATTGACGAATAAACTTCTTACTTAATTACTTTACGACACATATTGCAATTTACGAATTGTAGCCCGTGAGCTTGTCAGGCTTTCCACTTGCAATGAATATCTAGAATGACACCAGTTTGGAGACATGCACCATCAAACTCGCCAAAAAAATTCACTGTTGTTCCACTTATACTTTTTGACCAAAATGCTGTTTTTTACATTGAAGCACAAAAGTAACTGGAACGAACCTGTATTTCGTCCCACACTGTTGGGAAATAATATCTCGAAACTGGTCTCATCCTGTAAATTCATTTCGAGTGGATGCGTCTTGCAAGCTCACCCCCCTTCTTCAACCACAACTCTACGCACGGCCCGCTTCGCGCTGTCATGCTGGTCCTGCGCGCGGAATTACTATTAATAAAATAGTATTTTAAAGGTGACATAATTTATATACTGAGATCGTTACAGAAACTACTTACTGAAAAATTGGTGCTTTCCTCAAACAGTCAAGGCCTTCAGAAAGTGCCCCCTCCCGTCCCGGAAAAAATTCCTTTCTACGGGTCTGTTCGACACCTGCAACCCGCAAAAGCAAAGCCTTTGCGATTCGTTTCGTTTACACCGAGGAAGCGGTCGCTGGTGGGTGTGAACGCCTCTTATCCCAATACTATTCTGTTTCGCGCTTCGCCAGTGGTCTGAGCGGCACTCCGTCCACGCTGTTAGAGGGGTCAGCCAGCCGCGAAGGGCGTATGATAAGAAAGGTATAGAATCAAGCGAAAGGAATCGTTACAACATAGCGGCCCAGATCATGAGAATCGATTGATTTCATTGGATACAGCTTTTTTGGCAGATGCACCTGGGCATGAGAAGTGGGAACGTTCGGTATCCTGTTTTTTCACGTACGCAGCATACCACGGAGACAACCCAGTGGACTACCGGGTCTTCGTCGGCGTTCCCCTTTATCGGCCTCCCCGTCAGTCCCGTGGCGGCACTGCCGACACTCGGCATTCGGGTACACCGGGCACAGCGACCTGAGCAGCAGCGTCGACAGTTCCGCCACTACCAGCAGCAGCACGAGCAGTGGTACAACTACCAGCAGCGCAAACAGCAGTGACAGCGCCCCTGTGCGGTACGTTTGGGGCCCTCTTATTTGTGGGCTGCTCAAGGCTCGATCGATGGGCACAGTCATTTTTTTTTAAAAGATGGGTGCAGTAATTTCCCACGGGTTATTCGGCCCAGAAATGGTTCGACCATTGGCATAGTAAATGAACAGACGGATCGCGTTCGAATCGCAGGATAACGCCACTTATCGCTTTAGGTTTTATTCTGACTGTTTTCGTGACACTGCGTTGTGAAGTGTTTCTTTTGACGTTTAGCAATGCTGGTGAAAACTTTGAGAAGGAACTGTTTCAGAATTTGCCTCGTCATGTAACCAAACAACTGACGTTAGTTTATTTACTATCTTTTTGCACATCTGGATAATACCACAATAATAGATATTTTCTTTCGTGGTATACTAGTCCAGCACCTGTTAGCAATTCTGCTAGCATGCAGTTAAAGCGAGTTTTCAGAGTTGAAATCTAACTTACTATAGGCATATGAATTCCTTGTCATGAAAAATTAGGGTCACCATCTTCAACATCAAGTCAGAAAGGCGCCAAAATTCAAGTCCTAAATTAGAAACCTTGTTTAGAGTCGCTGTGTCTTATAGTTTACACATGGTGGGAGGTTCTTGTAGAGAACACAGGATATGTTTTCATCCGATCTCCTCTAATCCCACGGACGCTTTCATGGACAATAGATATCCTAATTTTAAATGTGACCGGGACAGGCGAAAAGGCTCTTTTAAATTTCCGTCAACGAGTAAAAGTTTATTGTCACCTATTTTGCGTTGGCAAAAGATCGCAACCCACGAAGCCGTCCTGCGATGTAGAACGCCGCATATTCCGTGTCTTGCAAGCAACTGCTCATCATCAAAATAAGGAGCCGCTTGCTGTAAGATGCTCAACCTCTGATATACCTTTATGTCGGGAGACGCAGACACACGCGCACTCGCATGCACTCGCAGGCCTCCTCGTGTAGCGCGCGTCAGCAGCAAGGCGGCCGTGGCCCCGAAGACCAACAGCTGCGCCGTCGAGTGCACGCGACGGGACGTGGCCACGGCGACAGACATCCCTCCGCGCGAGTACGAGAACCTCTTGGGTGACTGGATGGGAGGCCGCGTCCCTCTGATGGTCGGCGCCGCGCTGTTGACCGCATTGCTGGTCGCCTCTGCGGTGGCCACCACGGTCGGCATCATGAACCGCCACTCGACCGCGGCGCCTGTCGACGAACAACGCCTACGCGACGCCGTCGCTGGTAAGCTGCTGCAGCATGCGACGAGCAACGGAAACTTTAGTCCTCACCGTAAGAACAGGCGTACAAGCGGCTTGCTTTGGGCGTTGATACTCTTCGTAGTACTACTTGATAGAAGATGTGTCATTAACGGCTGCGCGCACGGAGTTAAACGAGCGGTGCTGTAAACCCATGTTAAAACACGGTGGCATCGCAGTCATGCATAAAGTGTTCCCGCAAATTTGATCCCAAAGAGGTTTGATTTTATCATTCAAGAAATATAGCCGTTTCACCAAAAGCAAGCTCGGCGGTCACAATTATTTAAGGTAACGAAGGTATGTTTCACCTAAATGTGTAAACCTGCTTATTATAGAGGCTACTGTCTATATAAAGTACAGGTGTATTTTAAATCTTTGTCAGTCACGTCGTTCTTCTATCCACTTTCAGTTTCAGCCTCTGTTTCAGTTCAGCCTTTCACGGTGCGTTGGTGCTGGTAAAACAGCAGCAGAAACTGCAAGGCGAATAAGGGAAGAACGGTGTCAAGTACCGTCTGGCATTTGCTGACCGGCCTGATAATTTTAACGCCCGTATGACTATGATGCGCCCATATAAATTCAACCACACTGCTGCCGCGATATTGTCATTTTATCATGTAAATCGCCATTTCCACGTCTGGCAAATGTTTAATCCGCTCCATATACTTTTACAGTTTGTGGCGTTTACTTGAAACAACCGAAGGATATCGGCCTTTCGCGTGCTACACTCATAAGCTAGATTCCTTTACTTTTTTTTCTGTACGGGTAATCTGAACGAAATGCTGATTACGACAGCTCTTTGTTTTGTATAATGTTATGTCGGGTTGTCGACAATTTCCTCTCCTGAACGTTCCTCTATCTTGCTAATTTCCCGCCGAACTAGGTATATTTGGCTAAAAAATTGCACGTCAGTAGAGATAGATTTCATTTGCAGGAAAGGGGGGCAGATAGGTCGACCTGAGCGTGTGTGCGCTGTCGTCTGCTACTCAACACTGAGGTCTAGTGCAAGCAGCGTCTTTAAAGGGGCCGCCGTCTAATGTAGATATGCAAGTAAACTCCTGAAGTCTTAAATGGACCGCAAACAAGATGATATTGTCACGCCTTGGTTGAGGCGAAAGGAAGAGGAGGAGGACGACGAATCTTTTGGTGCGGAGCGCAGAACAAAACCGGTGCTGGACTGTTTTTTCTCGACTCTCATTCATCATCTGTTCCTGTAGTATGTCTAATTGCTTAGACTCTGCACTTTGCAGTTCCGCCACTCAACACCATATCATCCCTAGACGAATGGCCTTGTCGAACATACCAACCGCACCCTGACCAACATGCTGGCTATGTATGGACCATCCAATCACAGGAACTGGCATGACATCTTACCGTTTATTACCTATGCCTACAATACAGCTGAAGCACGAATACTACGGACTTCACACCTTTCTACCTGCTCTACGCTCGGGCACCGCGCAGCTGTCTCGATACCATTTTCCCCTTTACACTCCATAGGTTGCCGAAACTTTGTGCCGTGCTGAAGAAGCCCGACAAATTGCTCGTCTGCGTACACTGGCATCACAAGATCTCTCCAAGGAGCTGTATGACCGCCGCCACGACTCAATTTCATTAGAAAAAGGTGACTTGGTGTGGCTGTGGACCCCTCTGCGCAGACGCGGGTTATGCCAGAAGCTCCTGGCTCAGTATACCGGACCCTTCACAGTCATTGACCGCATTAGCGATTTAACGTATGTGGTCGCCCGTGTAAGGTCACCAGGACGCCGCTCTAGCGCTACTCAACTTGGGCATGTTACGCGCCTCAAGCGATATTACTCTATCACTCAGCCCTAACTCCCATGGTGGGCTTCGTCTGCGAAACGGGGAATGTCACGCCTTGGTCGAGGCGAAAGGAAGAGGAGGGGGACGACGAATCTTTCGGTGAGGAGCGCAGAACAAAATCGGTGCTGAACTGTTTTTCCTCGACTCTCATTCATCATCTGTAAATAAACACCCCTCATCCGTAACAATATGTTAAGCACTATTAGGAAAAATTATGCTTATAAGATTATAAGAAAGCGAGACAAAGCTCTATAAGCAAAAAAAAAAGCAGAAATTAAGAGCTATCACGAAAGACTTGTGGCGACGCCGACTCGATGTTCCCGCACCAGCTTGCTAAGACGTCTCATTTCTCGATGGCGTCTGCTCAGGCCTAGGTAACTGTTTATCGATAAAGATAGTCTACTTTGTGTTCTATAGCACCCAAGGAGCGAACTTGCCAAGCTTAGAGAATTTTTACTTGGCCACAACGCCGCAGATGCCAGAAAATATACTGATATTTGGGACGTCACGCTGACGTCCTGTGATGGAGCTGCGGCGCGCACTGCAAAACATCAAAGCTTGGAACAAGAATGTAGCAGAGACGTGATGGCGGCTGTACGAGCCGTGCCGTCGTCCCTACTCAGAAGGGCGAAGGCGGCGAGCCGAGTGACGGGGCTGCGACGACCAGCGTGGCTGGCATTTGGAACGACACTGCGCGTGCCGAGCTTGCGCTTCGAGCACGCGCTGCGCTTCTTTTATTTTCTCCTTCGACAGCCGGCGCCAAGGCACCAGCTGAGAGCGCCGAACGAAGCGCCCCGCGCTGCGGCGTCGGTGGGCGCTACAGGGCCCCCCGCCCAGACGGAACGTCGAAATGGCGATCCGCGTTTCGAAAGTGTCCGTGGACAGTCCAAATCGTTAACGTGAAGGGCATCGAGTTGCCGCGCAGAGCTCAGGCGGACGGCACTGGGAGCTCCGCAACGGACGAGGCACTCGCTGAACGGACGCTGTTGGGAGGGGCGCGTCCAGCCGGCGATAGAATCTGCACATGCGTCTTGAAGAAGAAGGAACTGGTAGGCCTTTGAGGCGAATGGCGCGTCGACGGTACCAGTGGGAGCGTTGCCGGTGGCGTATGACGGACCGCACCGCTGCATGGCGTGTAGGGTGCGCGCACGAGCGATGCAGTCGAAGCCCTGGACGGTCCACGACGCTTGCATTGCATGTGGACGTGGCACAACCTGTTGGAGGCGACAACGATCCCATGCGTCCGGCGATGGGGTGCATCGCGAGGAAGCCACGGACTGGCCGGAAAAAGTGGGGTCAGGGCCTGCATGAGCGTCCGGTGGTTCTTTGAGGACGCCTGACGTGGGATGCAGCGGGGGTCGCAGAAGGTCGTCGTGACCCACGTCCGCGGTGGCGTTAGCCGGCAGAGTCGTAGGCAGTGGGATCGCTGCGGTGCCGAGCTCGCGCGCCGCCTCGGAGACCGGCTCAGCGGACCGCGTGGACGGGTCGGCTGTCGTTGTTGGAGGAGCATTGACGTTGGAGACAGACCCGATGACGTGGGGCACGGTAGCCGGCGTTGGGTCGGCGATGTCTCCACTGTCGCCTGCCATCGTTGGGGGCGAGAAAGGCGATGACGTGGCCGGTGTCATGGTCGTGGCGATACCCTTGGCGACAACATTGTGCGCGTACTCACACGAAAGAGACCCCTGGAGAGAGCCGGAGGCCGGGGACTGTGCGGTAGCGCATCGGGTGGTCGCCGAGACGGTATCGGAGCAAGTCGAGGGAGGAAGGCTTGCCTGATGGTGGCTAACGGGCGCAGGAGCAGACGCGTCTGGTGCTGGCGGTGAGGGCGCCGGCAGAGATGACTCGCGCACCGCGCGGTCTACCTCTGGAAGAGGGTGGTAGACAGCACCGAAGAAGTCGAGCACGCGCTGCCGCAGTTCGTCGTACGGGTGCGGGCCAGGCGATGGAACGCCGAGGTGGAGCTGGAGAGCAAGCGGCAGGACGTCGAGGAGTACCGCGTGCTTGAACTCCTGGATCCAGATGTGGTTCAGCTCCAGAGCCGCCTCGAACTGAGCGAACCATGCGCCGACGTAGCTGGACGAGAACGGCGGCAGTGGTGGGTCGAACTGCGGCTCCGGCCAGTGAGCCATGGCAGCGTGTCGCTCGGTGGAACGCGCGTTCTCCCGGGTCACCAATGTAGGAGGGACGTGACGGCGGCTGTACGAGCCGTGCCGTCGTCCCTGATCAGAAGGGCGAAGGCGGGGAGCCGAGCGACGGGGCTGCGACGACCAGCGTGGCTGGCTTTTGGAACGACACTGCGCGTGCCGAGCTTGCGCTTCGAGCACGCGTTTCGCTTCTTTTATTGTCTCCTTCGACAGCCGGCGCCAAGGCACCAGCTGAGAGCGCCGAACGAAGCACCCCGCGCTGCGGCGTCGGTGGGCGCTACAAGAATATACCTTTAAAAGCGAATTGAACAAGGATAGAGTTTTGGGGGAATACATTACCAGTCTAAAGAGTGCTTCGCTTTACTGTACATTCAAGTACCCCGTCGAAATTGCCCGTTCCATAATGTCTAATGAGTTTCCTGCTCTGTATTTCTTCCAACAGCAGGCGTTCCTCCTTTGGTAACTATTGCGAACAACTTGGCCTCGTGTGTCACGTGACTCAATCCCAATAGGCACCTTCTCTCTCTGCAGAATTAGCAGCCACCAGACCGCTGCTGCCTGGAGTGCCGATCCCGGAGAACCCACTGCGAGACGATCCCGGCGCCCCGGCTGACGAGGCGCTCACGGAGGCCGCCTGGAAGAGGCCGTCCACTGCCAGCGAACCGGTCGACGGGGACTCTACCGCTGAGCAGCCGGCTGCCGGATACGGCAACGCAAGCGGCGGCTTCGTGACTGCCGAGAATCCGCTGGAGCAGCCATTCCGGAGATCCGTAAGTGTAAACATGACGCGCGATGAATGAGGGGGCGTGTTTTTGGCGCTTTGGATTACCAACCAGCCCGGTACCGACACCTTGATTTAGTTCAGTTTTCTTCTCGTGGTGCTTGAATGATAAATTGTTTTCGTCTTTAGGACGTTTACGTGTTGTCCACAGAGTTAAATTGGATTGTTTTTGACGAAGCGCAATGACTTGGCGGGAAGGCTCAGGTGCTCGCGGGTGGGATTGGGCATGTGGTGGGGAATTTCAATAATCTGTAGTTCTGCTGGCTTGGCGACGTGATACTCGATGCACCTGCAAACGTAGCCGGATCATCGACTCCTTTGATGGGTAATGCTCATAAACTGGCGTTTATATTTCTAAGGTTAATCCCTGTGATGTAACATCAGAAGCCTTTTTTGTATCAGGCAAGCCTGGTGCTAGTGAGCCCCATGCTTGCCAGTGTAATAACACAATGTTAGCTCCATCCATTGACCAGATATGTAGTTTAACTGTCTAATAGCGCAAGTGCACAAACCATGTGTGAAGTCTGTTAACTTATAGACTGATACGGAGATATAGATAGACTGTATGTACTTAATATATAAATGTCTATATGTTTTCTAACCACAAGTCCCCCAAAGTGCGCTCTTAATAATACACATAAATGTGGTTATAACGAACTAGAGTGCATCGAATTATACTTCATATGGTTTCAGAATATCTCAACAACCTTCGGTTTGCAGATGACATTGTCCTATTCAGCAACAATGTGGACGAATTACAACAAATGATTGAGGACCTTAACTGAGAAAGTGTAAGAGTGGGGTTGAAGATTAACATGCAGAAGACAAACATAATGTTCAATAGCCTGGCAAGGGAACAAGAATTCAGGATCGGTACTCAGCGTCTAGAGTCTGTAAGGGAGTACCTTTATCTAGGTCAGTTACTCACAGGGGACCCTGATCACGATAAAGAAATTTCCAAAAGAACAAAATTGGGTTGCAGTGCATACGGAAGGCATTGCCAAATCCTAACGGAGAGCTTACCACTGTCGTTGAAAAGAAAAGCATACAATTATTGCATTCTACCGGTGCTAACATATGGGGCAGAAACTTGGAGGTAAAGAAAGAAGCTCGAGAATAAGTTAAGGACCGCGCAAAGAGCGATGGAACGAAAAATTTTAGGCCTACCGTTAAGAGACCGGAAGAGCGGTGTGGATGAGAGAGCAAACGGGGATAGCCGATATTCTAGTTAACATTAGAAGGCAAAAATGGAGCAGGACAGGCCATGTAATGCGTAGGATGGATAACCGGTGGACCATTAGCGTTACGGAATGGATACCAAGAGAAGGGAAGCGCAGTCGAAGACGGCAGAAAACTAGGTGGGGTGATGAAGTTAGGAAATTTGCAGGCGCAAGTTGGAATCAGCTAGCGCAAGACAGGGGTAATTGGAGATCGCAGGGAGAGGCCTTCGTCCTGCAGTGGACATAAATATAGGCTGATGATGATGATGGTATCAAACACGCTAAATTATTTTAACGACAATAATGCAAAAAAGCCTTAAAACGAACAGGAGAATCGGATGTACATATTTAACCCATAGCCGGCGCCACAAAACCGCCCGCAGCGGCCTATATTGTTCCGCGCATGTTTTTTGAGCGTTGTGTATTTTTGTTCATGTCTGCTGAGCACAAGGTCGCGGGATCGAATCCCGGCCAGGGCGGCCGCATTTCGATGGGGGCGAAATGCGAAAACACCCATGTACTTAGATTTAGGTGCACGTTAAAGAACCCCAGGTGGATCCAAATTTCCGGAGTCCCCCACTACGGCGTGCCTCATAATCAGATCGTGGTTATGGCACGTAAAACCTCATAATTTAATTTTTGTTCATGTGCTTGAGCATGGCAGTATGCTCGAACCTAGTGGGGTATGCAGCATAGCCCGATAGGCAGCTATAGAGATCCCACCGGGCGGCTGCGTTTGCCACCATGTCTTGCTGAGAGAGTCGGGTCGCCATGGTAGGCTTCAACACAGTCACGCAGCTTTGCTCTATCTTGTATAACGAATTGATCATAAAGCTCGTTTACCTTGGTACGGTATATCGAATTACTGGATGTATCAAAACGAATAAAGCCGACAATAGAGTGAGAAAAACACATCGATAATTATTTGTCTTTTTTTATGGAAGTGGACGAAAGGCAAATTTGCCGCAGATGGGAGCGGAACCCGACCCTTGCACATCAGGCGTGCAGTGCTTTACCAGTTCAGCTGCCGCAGTTTCCATTCCTCCGACCACATTTTTTTATTAGTTACACATTTTAATTACACATAACAAATGATTTCCGATAAGCTACATTGTCTATTTTCTTCGTGTGGCTGTAACTAACAAGCAGTCGCGCCCCTCCATTCCCCATATTCTTCTCGATCAATCATATAATGAACTGTTTCTAGCGAGCGGACCAGTACGTTATGACCGGATTTGACTGCATACAGGAGGCGAATGTATACACATTGCTGCAGACGAGGCCCGAATGCGGCGTCGTCTTCTACACGTACTGCCGGGAGCCGCGTAGCGAGTTCGTCTACCGAGCCTCCATCAACGCCTGCCTGGCCACCGGTGACGACCACCCAGCGCAGCTCTGCAACCGCGGCCCCAACCGGTTCGCTTCGTGGCGCGAATGCGAGAGGAGCTGCGTGCTAACCCAGCCGCCACGCGAGGCCTGCCTCGACAAGACGCTTCTACTCGGGTGCCGGAGGTACAGAACCTTTTTCTCTGCTTACAAAGGCCCAGGCAGGCTCAACCATGACGCCACCTGAAATGGCGCGTTAAACTTATCTTATAGCGAGAATAAATAATTCCGCAGAGTTCTGTCAGTAAAGGGCGCTACGCTCGGCACTACTATCGTGGAAATAAGAGACACGGACACTATGCATTAACTATGAATTCAAAGTCTGTGCTCAACTTTAACGAATAAAACATTTCACGTTAACTACGGCAGCCACCGTCCGCAGGCAAAGTACCGCAACCACGTGTACTCATATAACGCACACCACGGGTCAATTTCATGTTGTTCCGTGCAGAGTTTCTCATAATCAGATGGTGGTTTTCGCACGTAAAACTCCATAGCTTAATTTTTTTTTCAGAGTACGGACGGCGCAAGTATCAGCTGACCGAGAGATCAAGGAGGAATATGCAGATAATTCTACAATTTTTACTTGCGAGTTTAGCATCGGTAACGCGTACTGGAATACTCTGATGTCATACTACGTGGTCAGTCTTAGGCGCAGTAATTCGTTTCTTGCTAACCCTTAAGGGGAATCATTGGCTGGGGACCAACTGAAATGCCGCTTAATGAAATACGTGTAAAACTCAGCAATCATTTTGAGAGAGCCCCTTGACCGATTGGAATACAATTTATTGCATTTGAGACCGAAGGTTAATTTCTACTGACTTAGGAAGCGGAATTTTAATTTAGGGCCTCAAGATTTCAATGAAAATTATTGAAAACTTGTAAGTCCTAAAAAATAGAGCACGAATAATATGAATCGGTAGCTCTGCACCAAGTTTAGAAATCACAGTCCTGTAAACAGCATTTGCTAGAGCATATAAAAAGATCAAATTCGTTATGAACTCGCAGCTTATGTAAAACTGTTACGACGTTTACAAGGGTTTTGTAAAAGCCGTACTGACGAGTTAGTGTTGTATCTGGGAGCGGTGATAAATAGGTCGATTTTGTCTGCTTTGAATGTATTATTAGGTGCAGGTTACAGAATTGATATTGTTTTTTAACGTTGAGAGACAATTCTAATCATCATTTTTTCATTTATGAAAGTTTGCGATTTTCAACAATTTTTAACGAAATATCGACGGCCTTATTGAAAGATCTGGGGCCGAATTCACAAAGTTGTTCTTTCCTAAGTACTCACTCCTCAATGGGAATTGGCCAACAGCTTCCGCGAATAGTATGTCCAGCAGCAGGATTGGCTTAAAATTTCTCTTACGAACAATTTTAGCGTAAGAAGGCTTTGTGAATTAGGACCCTGCTTCTTAAAGTCACTACATGTTAATGCTTTCTTTTAAATGTAAGAAACCTCATTAAATTTAGTGCAATGGTTGTCCAGAAGAAATATTTCTCCGTTTCAATGTATGTGAGAAGGTTTTGTGAATGGAGGCTCTGATTATTAAAGACACTGCAGTTTAATGCTTTCTTTTAATTGTAAGAAACCTCATTAAATGTGGTGTAATCGTGGCCGAGAAGAAAGATTTCACCGTTTCCATGTATTTGGGGAGGAGCCCCCTAGCTGAAGCTGCCTCTTACCTGTCAGGTGTAGCGGCAGACGCAACGCGCTCCAAGCAAAAAGCATCAGATACCCACAATAGTGCTTATAGTTGGCACATTCTGTTATGTTGAACTCAACTGATTTTCAAGGTGAGAACATCTAAGAGTCAGGAATCTACTCTGCCACAGGGCAACACTTTAACAGGCAACTTCCTTAACAATAAATTTTCACAGGGGAGATGGAACTGATTTTGTAAGGCACCTAGCCCACGAGTTAAATTTTAATGGCTTCGAATGATGCTTACTCATAATAATTTGTCTGGCTTGCGTTTAAATCCGCTTTCATTCACGGTATTAGTAACTTCGTCCCGAAATGAATGACAGCAAACTTATGCACTGCTCGATGGGCAGTTTTATCGTAGCGATACATAATAGGTGCCGCAACACAGTCAGAACTAATAAAAATATGTGGAGGACGTAAAAAATGGAATGTAATAAGGCACATATGGGAAATAGTGCAACAAGCAAAATAAATACCCTTGTCAATTTTCTTACTAGCAAACTCAGATTCACCCCTGCGCCGGATTCTTTCAATAGTTATGGCGTTCACCAAGGTCAAATGTAGAAGCCGTCGTGTTTAGACGAGCGTTTAATAATACCTCGTCCGCAAGACTAGTCCGGACCCATAAACTACAGCCTGTATCGAAGGCTGCATGGTTCTGGGTGACATTTAATGCCATGAACCAAACAAATGTGATCAGCCAGTGGCCGAAAAACAAAAGAATCTTCAGCCTCGTGTTCGGCCATGGTCTATCACATTAGAGAGTTTTAGAATAGGGGCCCCAAAAGTTTGGGGCCCCAAAGAGCTTTGCGGGTGTTAGCGTTGGGGCATGCAAGAGTGATGAGTTTTAGAATAGGGCTTTGCGTTTGCGAATAGCGTGTTGCGCTTGCAGCGCCACTACGGTGTCAAAGAAAAACTATTATAAATATTAAAATAAACTATACCATTTTATGATAGGAAGAGTAATTTTGACTTTCGTGGTTTTGCGTTTAATTGCAATTAAGATGTTATTCTGTTAGCAGCAAGCGATTTATTGCGCCTAATTTTGAGTAACCAACTTGACGTGCCTTCACCAGCCAAGCTAATCCACGTTAGGCCTACGAGCCATTGAATCGACAATCGATTTCAGAATCAGCTGCGTCTAATGAATCAATCTTCATTACACACGTTAGTTGAGAGAAAGCGATAACCGCAAACACTTCTCCTAGCTTAGGAACTTCACGCGTTACCACGAATCAAGCCGTCCTGTTCGGCCACGGTCTATTACATAAAGTTTCTATCTTCTTGCGAGCCATTTAACTTGTAAGAATCTTACAGGCCTCTTGTATGCAGCACTAAGATGCAACTATGTCCAGAGGAAAAACACAGCTAAAGCGCATATACAATTCCTTCAACCCGTGTATGCTGTAGATAAGAGCATCCTACCCCCAATTTTATCATATTATATATATACTATGAGTGTCGATGACCGCAACATTAAAAACGATTCAATCTTGTAGCTGTTGCTTAACATTGAATTTATTAAAGTGGTTTTGACGATATTCCGCAATGTTTCCTTAAAACATAGACAGAACCGTATAGCAAACACTTTGCTTTAATTCGCCAAAGACCGTTTTCATCGTCTAAGTTAACAATTATTTATGGGGTTTTACGTGCCAAAACCACGATCTAATTATGAGGCACGCCGTAGTCTGGGACTCCGGATTAATTTGGACCACGTGGGGTTCTTTAGCGTGCACCTAAATCTAAGTACACGGCTGTTCTCTACATTTCCCGCGACCTCGTGCTCAGCAGCCCAACACCATAACCACTGAGCAACCACGGTGGGTCATTCTCTAAGTTACCGTGAGACCAGGTAACAGTAAAAGACATAGCAATACATACATAAGAAGGTAAGATATTCAGCCGAATTTGATGTCTGCACCTCTCACTAGTACATGTTGCAAACTGCTTGAGGATATTGTTTCACAACACTGCTTTAGTTTCAATAAGCGTGGCCAAGCCGACATGATTAGTATATACTAGAGTTAGAAAATTTGATTTTGTAAAGCGCGCAAGTAGAAATCGCGTAACGGAACGGCTCAATCTAATGCTGAAATAAGCTGAAATAATGCTGAAGGCTTGTTAAATGGTTCGCAAGTGATACCAGAAAGAAGTTTCTGCGTATTGATCGAACCAGGGTTGTAACGTTGAGACGTTGCTCTCATATATAAGTGGGCATCTCGCCAAGTTGTAACAGGCGTCGTTAAATTCACGTGAAGGATCTGGTTGCATACATCATATGGTGGCTGCAAGAAATGAGCGTGCAGCGAAAAGCACAGCGTTCACTTCGATGTTTCTACTCTAGGGCCGCTATAACATAAAATGATTCCAAACTGTTTTGATTCCAAACTACTGACTTCAAATTTACGTAACCACCGACGCATGCACCGCGCGGTGGCCCGCAGCGTTGTCTAAACAACCCAATCAAACACTCTCCTCGTTTATAGGAGGTCACCTTTGTTCGCTTTCAAAACCAATAAAATTGTCTACACTCAGCGGTTTTTCTTATCTAATTGGCTGACAAGAGGCGAGGAGCACGCTCTAGTGGAGAGGGTTTCGATGGCGCCGAGCCAGCACAGTGAAAATAGATAACCCGCATGAAGGGGTTGGTGCCAGCTTCTCCGATTGGTCCGCCTCGCCTTAGCTTGCGGTGGCTGGTCCTAAATCGCGGTGGCGTGCAACGGAAGGATAAGAATGCCGTTAAAACGGATCCTCAGCGAGGAAGAGTTGGCAGAGCGATCTCGTATGCATGCCGAAAGGGACTTGATAACGTTTTACTGCCATGCAAAAAGGTTTATCATGCGCAAATAAATACATGCTCACCGGCAGGTGCGAGTAGCGAGGGCCTCGGCGATCGGTGGGCAGCCATCTTCTATTCCTTTCGAAACGGGGCAGTCTGTGGCTATTCAGAAAAATTTTCAGTTTTGTTCGGCGTATTAATGCATTTTTTTTCGCGTACACGTCACTTTGACGTGGTGAGTTTTCGCGGTTTTGTGACGTCTGGTGACAGACTGGCGAAGTGGGCGTAGCCAGAAAACATTGGACCAATAGCAGAGGGCTAATGGTGGAAACGCGTCAAATCAGGACTAATTATCTTTCTTTTGTGCGGTTTAAACATGCATAATTAGTGTGTACACGTTGTGGAGCTATCGCGGTTTTCGTGCCGTTGCGTGACAGACAGGTGAAGTTGCGTGTGGCACGAAAATGTTTTGACCAATCGTGGAGGCTAATTGCCAAAAAAGTTTGGCAATAGCGCCCTAGCAGTATAAGCACTCCGAAATACTCGAGATGTACTTGTCAGAGGGCCGGTACCGGATTCTGTGGGCCATCTATAGAAAGTTTCTTATAGCTTGCTGATTAATTTTGCTTTTTTTAATGAAACACACAGTACGCCCCGAGACATTAGGCAGGTGGTGTAAGGCACGGTGTGGTGTAAGGACTACATGCGGAAAGTTCAGCAGAGCATTGCAGGCCGCGTGGTTCAGACATCCGTATAGGAGGACACAAATATGCGGCTGCGAAGCTGAACCTATTTCACACGCTAACTGTAAACATTGTTCGAAGGCGCGGGTGTGACACCGGCATTACTGTTTATATTTCTTCATTCCTTACGGAACCTCGACTTCCATAACCACGCGCACAGGTGACCCCTTCATCAGATAAAAGGGTGGGGTGGCAGAGCTGCCTAGATTGGAGGCAAGAGAGATAAAGGACAAATCTATCTCCTGATCTACGTCTCTATAAGCTCTTCCACAACGTCAACCTTCTCCGACTAGCCCATTCTTCTATGCTAATGCGGTTCACCGCGTCGCTAACCCTTTTGTCGAATTGCCCTCCCCTTCCACAGGCAGGACGTCCGCAGGAGCTGGTGGTGGTTCGATGGCCGGGTGTGCCTTGCCTGGAACTTCCCCTGGGGTGGGTGCCCGGCAAACGGCAGTGCCGTGTTCCCCACGGCCGGCCAATGCACGGCCCACTGCACCAACCCTCGCTACCCACCCTGTACCGCGCCACGGAGCGCGCCCTGCGGCAGCGCGCAGTTGAAGTTCCCTTTCTTCGCGGCAGAGGTGCCTTCGTCGGCGGTGCAGGTCGAGAGGCGCTGCTTCAGGCTGACGCGGCGCGTGCTGGAATCGCACCGGTGCCTGACCGGCGCCAACCGATTCCTCACGAAGACTGCTTGCGAACTGACGTGCAAGAAGGCGCCGACGCGGCCCTGATGGCGCGACCTGAGGGCTGGCGACAAAGTAGATATAATTGCCGTCGCGAGACCTCAGGGCTGGCGACAAGTATATGTAGCAATGGAATGACAGAAATTTATTCACCCGTTCGTGAGCTTTTTGAGAGTTCGCTTTGACGGGCTTGTGGAAATACATCCACTATGTTGTAATTAAAATAATAAAAACAATTACTTTTGCGAGAATTGCAGGGAGAATGTCTGCTTTGAAGCGGGTAACCGGTGGCACACACCCAGTTAGGAAAGAAAACGGTAGCAGTTGTATAAAAAAATTAACCCACTTCTGCGCTTGTGACATCTGATGAAACAGCGGAGCTCTGCAAGCGTGAGTGTATAGCGTAGTGGGTATGACGCTCGCCTTCGGACCATGAGTACTCGGGTTGAAAGCCCGCCCTCTCTTTCTCTCTTTCTATTTCTGTCTCTCTTTCTCTCTGCCTGTGTTTCTCTTTCTTTCTTTTTCTCTCTCTATGTCTCTCTCTCTCTTGCTCTCATTTGCTTTCTCTCGCCTATAGCAAGTTGTGTTACAATCGTCGGTACAACGCAATCACATGGTTCCTATAAATGCACGTTCTGCAAGCGTGGGCGTACAGCTCACTGACCTGTACTATGTTTTGCACCCTAATGTAGAGATCAGTGGTACAGCCTAATGGTTATGACGCTCGCCTTCGGACTGTGGGTACCCGTGCTCGAATCCCGCCTCGCTAAGAAAGGTTGTTTTTATTTATTTCTTTATTTGACTCGCTCTCTGTCTCTCTCTGCACCTCTTCTTCTGATTTCAGACTTTCTCCACTTTGCTTGCGAACACCGTCGCTCCGTAGGGATCAACCTCGACCTTAAACACAACTCCGCTGTTAAAAAAATATTCCGTTCATATCCCATTAAGAGGTGTGCGTGTGTGCGTCTCACTTGCAAGATTTAAAAATTTTAAGAATTAAACAACGTTGGCATATTATGAACGGCTGATATAAAGATACAACCTCAAGCTGCATGGAAAGTGCTAAATAGGGTTGTCGGTCGGGAAAGTAAAGCGGAAGCGCCCTCAAAGTTCATGGGTACCTTCCCAAACCCGTATATCCTACACAAATGGCATCCTGAGGTGCACTCTTCGAAATGCAAAAACTGTGAAGGCATAGCGACCCTAAATCACATGCTCTGGGCTTGCCCAGCGCTAAACGGTCTACATGGGAACCAAGAGTCATGGGAATCCTCCCTTCATAGCCAGGAAGAATATGCCCAAAAGCAATCCATCTGTCAAGCCCAGGCCGCCGCCGGAAGCCAACTGATTCCGGCCGACGTCTAGGGGGGAGGTAGGCGGTGAAAGGGGGAGCTGCGTCTCACCCCGATCACCCATACTCTCTGACGGGTGCAAATAAAGTGCTTTCTCTCTCTCTCATGCACAATAACCTGAAATAGTTGGTGAGGCGCTTGTTGATCATTTTAACCAAGTGTTTCTAAAACACGCTCTTCCAGATAGTAATCTACAGGTTATCAGACAGTCAATCAAATGCCCTGCTGAGAGCCTTGCTCTGCATGATATGAGTGAAGCTGAAGTTTGTCGAACATTTATAGTTCTAAAGAACAGCAAGGTTTGGATATAGATAACTTACCTATAAAATATGTTATCGAATGCATTACGCCTGCGCTCACTCACATATTTGATCTCTCTATCCAATCAGGTGAAATTCCAGACGCACTGAACATATCCAAGGTAACAGTAATTTACAAAGGTGGCAATAAAATGAAGCAAAAAAATTATAGGCCAGTATCTGTGGTACTAATTTTTTCGGAAGGCTTAGAGAAGATATTTTTATCTCGACTAACTTCTTTGACAAAATAAATCTTCTTTCCGACGTGCTGTTTGGTTTTAGAAAGGACGCTCTACTGAAAACTTTATTAACTCTTAAAGAAAGTGGGCTGCAATTAAGACGTTGAAAATAAACATATAACTCTCGGTCTTTTCGTAGATTACAGTAAAACATGCCATTCGCTTAACCATAACATACTTATGCTAAACTCGCAGAGTACCGGGTTCGTGGTAAGCAGCTCGAACTATTCCGTTCGTACTTAGACAACAGGACTCAGTGTGTGTGCATTGGCACTGACCATTCATCTACACTCCATATAAAATGTGGCGTGCCCCAAGGCAGTACTTTTACTTTAGGCCCTCTTTTGTTTAACGTATATATAAACGATAATGTCGGTATTGACTCAAGCTCAAAATTTATTATATATGCCGATGATAGGCGTATGTAACTATATTTAGGAACTGATGAAGCTAATATAGCGTCAAGATGTAATCACGTCCATGAGAAGCTCGTATTTTGGTCACTTTCTAACTGCCTCAAAATTAACCGAGCTAAAACAAAGGTACATTTCTTCGGCGCCAAAAATAAAGTAAATAATTTGGACCAGGATTTAAACTGCGGCGGGCACAGTATTGAAATCGTCAATGACTATAAAATTCTCGGGGTAACATTCAGCTCAAATCTCACATGGGATTCGCATCTTGACAACTTGTGCAAAAGTCTTCCAATAACCACAGGAGCTCTATCGCGTGTCCGTGCAATTCTCCCAGTGGAAACAATATATATATATTGTGAGCATTATAGTAGCCCTTCATCTTCTTCATCTGTATATACTCATCATCATGGCCAGCGTCATTCGCTTCAGCGCGTGGCCGGCATAATAAACCGTCGAGATTGAACAGCTGTCTCGCAAGTGGTGGAGAGTGCTCTCGATCCCTTGGTCCTCTACGACTTCGAGTTTCCCTGGAGCTTTGTTCCGGTCGCCGCTTGCCCCGCCTTTCCGCCACCATGCCCCAAGAAGATCCACCAGGAGCCCCCAGCGTCACCGTCTCTGGCCCACCGGCCGTTCCTTCATGGACCGTCAGCGCGCGGCAGCGCGATCCCACCATGTTCGCTGGCCTTCCTAGTGAGGACGTTGACGACTGGTTAGACAATTATGACCGCGTGAGTGAGTCTAACCGGTGGGATGATTCTCACAAGCTTCGGTGCGTCGCATTCTACCTCACTGACGTTGCCAGGACTTGGTTTCTTAACCATGAGCGCTCCTTCTCGGACTGGGCGGCTTTCAGACACCAGCTTCGCCAAATTTTCGGCGCCCCCAACGTCCGCTCTGAGGTAGCCAAAAAAAAGCTTGATGCACGCATGCAACTTCCCGGGGAAACATACACCTCTTATATCGAGGACGTCCTCGCCCTTTGTCGCCGGGTTGACGCAGCCATGACTGAATCAGATCGTGTTCGTCATATCCTCAAGGGCATTGCCCACGTCGCGTTCAACGCACTGGCCATCAAGAATCCAAATACCGTTAACGATGTTATCGCGACTTGCCAGCATCTGGACGCCCTGCAGGCCATCCGTTTACAACCTGTCGCCTGTGACACGCCTCCTTCCTCCGATACGGACCTGCGTGTCCTGATTAGGACTCTCATACGCGAGGAGCTCCAAGTGTACGGCCTGCGCAGTCCTCCCGTTCTTCAGCCGGAACCTTCGGTTCCTGGCCTGCGCGACATCATCAAAGAGGAGCTGTCCTCCATGACCTGCACTGTGGGCTGTGTCCCTCCTTCGCCGGCGCCCTCGTATGCTCAGGTTGCGGCTATGCAACCAGCGTTCGTTCAGACAACGCCTCCTGCTCCTGTTACTCCCAACCACCTGGCGACTCTGGCACCTCGTGCACCTGCCACAGCATATTACCCTACCCGGCCTTCGCCCCGCCCCATTTGTTATTACTGCGGTATTCGCGGGCACATATCGCGCTTTTGTCGCAGACGACAACAGGACGAACGTCGTGGTTACGATGTTTACGAGCGAGACCCATTGCCTCTTCCAAGTGCCTACCAGCGCCGGCTTTCCCAACGCTCACTTACTCCGCCTCCAAATCCCGAAGAGCCTCGCAACTACCGTCCAGGGCGCCGCCGCTCGCCTTCCCCTCTCCGACGCTCGACATCACCTCTGCTACCGGCCTCCCGCACTCCTGACTACCGATCGGAAAACTAGATGGTGCAGTTTTTGGAGGGAAAGCTGCATGGCCCGCACAGACTACAATTCCTCCAGTGTCCCCGGCCAATACTTTATTAGTGTGTGTAGAAGGTGTACCCGTTCCTGCATTGGTTGATACGGGCGCAGCTGTTTCTGTTATTCACGCTGACTTGTGCTCTCGTCTACGCAAGGTTACTACACCTTACAATGGAGCTATTCTCCATGGCGCAAATAATGTTGTGATTCGGCCATCGGCGCAATGCACAGTTCGAGTTTCGATTGACGGGATTCGCCACCATATTCAGTTCGCAGTGTTGACTTCCTGTGCTCACATGCTTATACTAGGGTGGGACTTTCTCTCTTCCGCGTCCGCTTTTATTTCGTGCCGTCAACGCCTCGTTAACTTGACCGAGACCGACAATTCCGACGACGTGCCCGACCCGCGCCTTCGCTTACGAACTGCTGACGATTGTATGGTGCCTCCTGGCCGCGAACAACTTCTTGTGGTTAACTCTGACATCGCCGATGGTGACGTTTTAGTTGTACCATCAGCTCGTTGCCTATCCAAAGGGATTGCTCTGGCACCTAGCCTTGCTCGCTTTACCAACGGTACGGCCAGTTTGGCTGTACTCAACACAACCACTGAGCCAGTACTTCTTCCTAAAGGCGCTGTTGTCATTTGCGTCTTGGACACTCAGCCTGTCTGTGTGCTTACCTCGACTACTGCTGTTTCACGGGCACCTACAGCTATAGAGCCATGGAGCCCCTGCTTCTGTTCTCGCTAGTGCAATCAGCACTGATCTAACGCCACAGCAGACGGAAGAGTTATTGGCGTTGTTATCCAAGCATATATATATATATATATATATATATATATATATATATATATATATAATCTGCACTGTTTGCTTCCCATATTAATTACTCCAGTCTCGTATGGTTGACTACCACATGAAGGAATATTACGAGGATTTGTTTATTACAAAAGAAAGTTGTTCGCCATATCGCAAATATTGAATATTTAGATTCTACAGAATATTATTTTCGGTTGTACTGCATCATGAAAATAGAACATATGGTCACGTGCCTTGTGAGAGAACGGGCGACGCGACGTTTATTGAGGGTAGCGGCTCCGGAAAAACACGGCGCTGGGAGCTGGCTATCGAGCGGGCGGAGAAGCACGCGCACTTCTTTCTTGTCCGTGCCTGCCTCTTAGCACAGACCCACTACTGCTGGTGGCATCCCCCCCCTTCCTAGGAAAGAGCATCGGCTCGATGCTCAAGAAGCGGTGTAAGAAAAGGAGGGGAAAAAAGCTTAGGTTAAGGCAGGTGCTCGCGCAAAGGACACAATCAGAGCTACAGGAAAAACAAAAGCACAGCAGCGGGGAAGCACGACGGGTACAGTCTCAAGAAACAGAGAGGTTGCAAGCTGTAGCATAAGCAGAAAGATGAATAAAAAATAATAATCACGAACGCGCAAGATATGGTTTCATGCGCACAACGTGAACTATGTCAGGGCGAGGTTGCTGCCTACGCCGTGTTTGCGCCGCACTGTCTGGAACGACTTCGTAGTTCACGCCACTAATGCGGCGCAGCACTTTGTATGGGTCAAAATAGCGGCTAATCAACTTTTCACAAAGGCCACGACGGCGAACAAGGGTCCACACCCACACTTGGTCTCCGGTACTGTACTTGCCGGTGACGGATGTTATAGCGCCGTGCATCTGCGTGTTGCTGCTGACCGATGTGCAGCCGCGCGGGCTGGCGGGCTTCCTCAGCGCGCTCAGCAAATTCTTCGGCGTCAGTCGTTAGGTGCCCGGTGTCGTGACACGGAAGCATAGCGTCCAGCGTCGTCTGTACTTCGCTGCCGTAAACGAGGCGTAATGGTGTGAACTGCGTCGTCTCTTGTACAGCGGTATTATACTCGAAGGTCACGTAAGGCAAGAGGCGATCCCATGTTTTGTGCTGGACGTCGATGTGCATAGAGATCATGTATGTGATGGTATTGTTTAATCGCTCCGTAAGTCCATTGGACTGCGAATGGTAAGCAGTCGTCTTTCGATGCCTGGTGTTGCTTAATTGAAAAATTTCGTCCATGAGCTGTGCCGTGAACGCTGTTCCTCTGTCTGTGATAACACTGGATGGGGCACCATGACGCAATACAATGTGACACATGAAGAACTGCGCTACCTCAGAAGCCTTGGCTCGTGGGAGCGCCTCCGTCTCGGCATAGCCGGTTAAATAGTCAGTGGCGACGATCAGCCACTTGTTGCCGTTGGTTGACAGAGGAAAAGGCCCAAGGATGTCCAAGCCGACTTGGTCGAATGGCTTATGAGGTGGTGCGATGGGTTGCAATAGCCCGGCGGGCTTCAGGGGTGGTGACTTTCGTCGCTGACATTCAAGGCAGCCTTTAACATGCTGTTTGACGCTTGCCGCAAGCCCGAGACAGTAATACATCTCGCGCACTCTAGCAAGCCTTTGTGAGGAGCCGAGGTGGCCAGATGTAGGCTCTTCGTGGCAAGCGAAAAGAATATCGTCCCGCAAGTCTTTGGGAACTTCTAGAACCTAGTCTCGGTCATTCGGGCGGGCGTTTTTATTGTAGAGCACATTGTCTCGTAGACAGAAGGACGTCAAGACGCGACGTATATGGCATGGTATGGATGTTTGACGGCCCTCGAAGTGGTAGATGAGAGGTTGAATTTCAGCGTCGTCACGCTGCCATTTGACCAAGTCCGACGTAGTAAGCGCGCCCAGGAAGCCGTCGTCGTCCTCTGACGTTCGACTGACAGATTCGGCGGGAGCACGCGACAACGTGCCGGCGTCTTCGTGCTTGCGGCCAGACTTATAAACTATAGTGACGTCAAATTCCTGTAGCCGCAAGCTCCGCCGTGCCAGTCGGCCTGAAGGATCGCGTATGTTCGCCAACCAACATAGAGCATGCTGGTCTGTCACCACTTTGAAGGGACGGCCGTAGAGGTAAGGGCGAAACTTCGTGATCGCCCAGACGACCGCGAGACACTCTTTTTCTGTAGTAGAGTAGTTCGCCTCGGCACGGGACAGCGAGCGGCTAGCATAAGCTATTACTCTTTCAAGGCCGTCTTGACGTTGGACGAGTACTGCGCCAAGACCGATGTTACTGGCGTCAGTATGCACCTCGGTGTCAGCCTCTTCGTCAAAATGAGCCAGGACGGGTGCTGACTGCATGCGTTGTCGTAGTTCAGCGAAGGCCGCCTGTTGCTCATGCGTCCAGGCAAATGACGTGTCATCCCTGGTAAGGCGAGTCAGGGGTTCCGCAATCTTCGAGAATTTGTCGATGAAGCGGCGATAATACGCACACAAGCCTAGGAAGCGTCGGACGGCCTTATTGTCGGCAGGAGGAGAAAAGCTGCTACAGCGGCAAGATTGTCGGGATGGGGTCGAACTCCTTTGGCGCTGACGACGTGTCCGAAAAACTTGAGCTCTTCACAACCGAAGTGACATTTTTTTTTGGTTTAAGCGTGAGATCAGCCGACCGGAGCGCTTCCAGCACATGCCGCAGGCGATGAATATGTTGCTAAAATGTTTCAGAAAAGACAACTACGTCGTCAAGATACACAAGGCAAATCTGCCACTTCAATCCAGCGAGGACAGTATTCATCACTCGCTGGAAAGTTGCTGGGGCTGAACGCAAACCGAAAGGGAGCATTCGAAATTCGTAAAGGACGTCGGGAGTCACAAAGGCAGTTTTCTCGCGCTTTCGTTCGTCGACCTCGATCTGCCAGTATCCACTTTTCAAATCAAGTGACGAAAAGTACTGGGCACGCCGCAGTATATATAACGAGTCGTCGATACGTGGCAGTGGGTACACTGTCCTTTTTAGTTACGTTGTTGAGCTTACGGTAGTCGACGCAAAAGCGTAGCGTTCCGTCATTCTTTTTAACAAGAACGACCGGGGATGACCATGAGCTGTTGGAAGGTTCGATCATGCCGTCTTCAAGCATCTCTTGTACTTGCGTACGAATCACTTCGCGTTCCTCTGCCGACACGTGGTAGGGCTGCTGGCGAATCGGGCGTGCGTCGTCGCATGTGATGATCCTGTGCCTTGTAACTGAAGTCTGGCGTACCTTAGACGAGCTTGCGAAGCATGCCCTTAATTCAAGCAAGAGCTCGTGCAGTGCAGCCTGTTTGTCTTCAGATAACTCTGAATTAATGTCGACGTTGCCCAGTGACTTGTCAGCCATCCTCACTGGTTCAGGGATAAAACATTCAGCAACGTGTTCTATTTATTCGGCAAACGCTATCGAAGTACCGCGGAACAGGTGTCGATGCTCGTTACTGAAGTTGGTGACAAGCAACTCAAAACGGCCATCACTAAGCTGTAGAACACTTCTAGCAGCACAAACACCTTGCATCAGTAGATGCGTTGTTACTTTCAGCGACCATTCACCTTCGCGCATTCCACCGCACATCACTTCGACTAGGACACTGGTTCGCGGAGGAAGCGTAACACTTTCGGTGGAAACACGAAGGGCGTCGTCTCGACGCTTGTGCTCGTACCCGTCAAGTGCTCGGTCTGCTGAGAAGGCGACTACACCTCCCCGTAGGTCAATAACAGCGCCGTATTCTTGCAGAAAATCAACCCCCAGAATGGCGTCACGAGAGCATGCGCGTAGGACAAGGCAGCTCGCCACGAATGTCGATCCTCGAATCCGAACTCTTGTCGTTCAGGTTACCAGTGGAGTAACGACGTGACCGCCAGCCGTACGAATCTGCGAGCCCATGCCAATGGGTAATTACTTTCTTCAGAAACGTAGCCAGCTTCCCGCTTAAGATAGAATAGTCCGCACCGGTATCTACTAAAGCGGTAACCGGGTAACCATCGATCACCACCGGTATGTCGAGCGAAAGCCGGTCATTGCGTTCATCTGCAGTTGACGTCGGATCGGTATCCTCGCTCGTTCGCGTCGATCGGAGGTCTTCAGCGTGTCGACTGCCAGCGGCCTCGCCTCTAAAGGTCGCTGGGGTTACTTTTCCCGGCTGGGACTTGGCGATCGTGTGCCGGAATATCGCTGGGGTGGTGGTGAAAATCGCCGTGGTGACGGCGAGCGTGACTTTCGCCCGGTAGACGGTGGCATGCGTTATTGAGCAAGATAATCTTCTATCTCCCGAGGTCGTTGGCCAAATCGGGGTGGCGATGAGTAGGTGGAAAAGCCCCGCAACCCGAGACGTCGGTATGGGCACTGGCGGTATAAATGATCTGCCTCACCACAGTGGTAGCACAGTGGCCGGCGGTCCGGTGTGCACCAAACATCCGACTTCCGAGGGGTCATGCGTCGATCGTCGGCGTAATATATACCGGTTGCTCCTGCGGAAACACAGCGGGAGGAGCGGCGGAGGGAAACGCTGGAGGCGCGCGTCGTTCTGCGATGTATTGTACCGGTTGGGCAAAAGAAAGCGTAACCGGATGAGCCGCGTTAACTAACAGCGGGGGCGGTGCAGGGAGCTTCAGGGCTTCCTCGTAGGTCGCACGGCGGTGTTCAGTCGGTGCAGGCGCCGTTTGAGCTAGAGGACAGGTGGACCGGAGCGCTTGGTGAACTTCATCTTTTACGACACTCTCAAATAGAGCTCAAATGTTTGAGCGTTGGAACCACAGCGTTTCGCTGTTTCTGCCGTTTCGGATCATCCTGGTCATCGGCGTCCCGACGTCCACGCTGAAGTCTCCTGGCAAGCTAAGTTCGCGGTGGTTTGGCTGAGTTTTGGGTGGATTTGACCTACTCATCTTAACCATCTCATATTTACAGGACTTACCTAGTGCTTGAAGCAGCGCTGATGCCTAAAAACTCTCCTGGGCAAGGGCCCAGCCCTTGGTCAGCCTCCCTTTCTCCGGATGATTTCCCTTTGGAATCTTTCTTCCGCAGCGGTGTTAGCAGCATCCCTGTCGCGCTGGTGCCCTCGAGTGGTGGACTCATCCGGCTGATCAACCCACAGGCTGTCCAGGCCGAGCTCCAAGCCATGACGCGTCACTTCCAAATGATAAGCGATGTCCGACAATTTGGAAGAGGTGGGATAGTTTGTAGGTCATCAGATCCGACATGTGTTGCAGACCTCCTAAAGAGTAAGATTTTTGCATCTGTGCCGGTGAGTGCGTTCATTCCTCCCCATCTAGCATGCACTAAAGGCATTGTCCGGGGCGTAGACTCTCGATTGAGCCCAACTGAGACTCTGGAGAAGTTGTCTGATGCTGGTGTCATAGCCGTATACCGATGCAACCGACTCGTAAACGGGGAAAAAGTTGCCACTGAATCGGTTATTGCTACGTTTGCTGGCATGTCCTGCCCATCTGAACTTAAAGTGTGGCCACTTATTTTTAAGAGTGGATCCTCTCCCTTCCCGTCCACTACAGTGTCGGAACTGTTGGCGTTTTGGCCATAGTGCAGGAGGCTGCAAATCAAATGCACGCTGTCGCGTCTGTGGTGAGGATCATTCCCCTAATGAGTGCACAGCTGAAGCCGAAACATGCTGCCTGTGTGGAGGAAACCATGCGGCTGACTATGCAAACTGCTAGGCAAAAGCTAATGAAATGCAGGTACTCGAGGTAATTGACAGGCGATGTTCGCGGCAAGAGGCTATTGCAGTCGTCAAGGACAGAGTTTTTGGATACGCTGGCGTCACTGCGAGGCAGTCGACTTTAAATGAAGACAACTTGTCTAAACTCATTGAGTCAGCAGTGGAAAAAGCGATGACAAAGGCTATGCAACATATTGTTCAAACTGTTACAGAATGCATTTCCCAAGTGTTTACCGCTCAGATGACACAGCTGTTGCAAACAGCCGCAACACCAATCACCAAATCGCTTGCTTGTGCTGCAGAACAGGTAGCCAGTTCAGTCCTAGCGCCGAATACCAGATCGGACCCAACGTTTGTTGGATCCGATCCTTGTTCTTCGCGTCAGACAGACTCACAGGATGACATGGAAACAACTCATGATACCAGGTCGCATAAGCGAAGTGGTTCTCCAGTAGCAGCGTCTTGTCCCTATTCCAAAAACAAAAAGGGTAATCCTATTTCTCATTCTGGCATCCAAGAAAGTACATTGCGACGGTAGTCGCTGAAGTAATTATATCAATTAGATCATCACCATAGCTTCTTTAAAAGTGCTATACAGTGGAACTGTCGTTCCTTGATTTCTGCTTCAATAGACTTAAATTGCTTAACAACACATCTTAACCCTGACGTAATAATTTTACAAGAAACCTGGCTTACTCCAGAGAAAAATTTTAATTTTAAAGACTTTCGACCTTTTCGATTAGATCGCCTTTCACTAGGAGGTGGTTTAATGATTTTGTTGTCATCTAAATTCTGTCATAAGGCTAAAATAGCTTTCAAGTTAATGTCTCCGGAATGTGAAATTTTGGCAGTACACCTTAGCATACCAGGCTACCGTACTTTTTCGATTATAAATGCTTATTTCCCTACGGGCGTACACAGTACATACCAATTGGATAGTGCGCTTGCTAGCTGCAAAAATCAAGTAATCCTTACTGGTGACTTAAACTCGCATCACGTATCATGGGGTTACAGAACAGATGCATGTGGGACGCGTCTATGGGACTGGACCATAGATAAAAATCTTTCATGCCTAAATATGAGACGACCCACATTTGTCCGTGGCCAAACTCGCTCAGTGTTAGATTTGACGTTTTCTAGCACAAGTATTGCCGTGACATCTTGGACTACGATTGATTTCTCTACAAACAGTGATCATCTCCCAGTATACTTCGAAATTGCATGCCCATTAACATCAGTTGAGCGACAAGACAGAATATTTGTTAATTGCAAAAAATTTAAAGACTGCTTACACTCTTCCATTGCGTCATTAACTAATACTAATGACGAAGAAATTGGCTTGAAAATTTGTTCAGCGTTACAGATGTCCCGACAAAAGTCTGAATTCGTAATTCAGGCAGCTAAACGTACATCATCTAGTCCCTGGTGGAACAATGAGTGCTCACGAGTTTATCGCAGAAGAAAAGCTGCTTGGAAAAAACTTCTACATAATCAGAGCCCACAAAATTGGAAAGATTATCAATTTATTTCGGCAACCTTCAAACGCACTGTCAAACACGCAAAAGATGAATACGATAAAAAACATTTTGTTTATCTATCTGAATCCAAAAACAAACGTGCTTTCTTTTATTTCCTTCGATCTAGAAACAGACTCCCACTGAGCGTTAATGTAGACTCAATTGTCTATACCGCACAGGAAATGCAGAAATCCTTAGACCTATTGGCTAAAGGATTGGAGAGCCGGTTCACAACGCGTCTTCAAAATTCTGTTCTTCCTCCTACATTCTCGGACTACAAAGAGATATCCTATTCGGAACTAGCACAGGTCATGTTACGGTTACCAACTACAGCGCCTGGCCCGGATGGAATAACAAATGCAATGTTAAAAATTTTCTTCCAAGAAGCCCCACGTGAGCTTCTGAAGTTCCTAAATTACTCTATTAACAGTGCATGGATTCCACATGAATGGAAGATCGCCAAAATTATTCCGTTACTTAAAAAGCAAGGGGCAGGGTATACTATCGACGACATCAGACCAATTGCGTTGACATCAAACATAGCAAAACTTATTGAAAGAGTGATTCACGGGCATATAATGAAGTTTATTGATGAAAATCAGTTGTTGAGTCCTTGTCAAATTGGATTTAGATCTGGCTATTCAATATGGCACGCGCATGTAGACCTTGAAAGTCGCATTAACATCGCCAGACAGAAAAAAACAATATGCGGCGTTAGTTACTTTAGATACATGTAAAGCCTATGACAGCATTGAACATGCATTTTTAACAAATCGGTTACAGGGCCATGGCTTTCCAGGATATATTGTAGCATGGGTGCATGAATTTTTGAAAGACAGGGAATTGTTTTGTTTTCGAAGCGGCTATTCATCTGGTAAACACAAGCAAACAAGATGTGTGCCTCAGGGATCGGTACTTTCACCAATATTATTTAATATTTTACTGAGCGGAATCCCCGTTCACCCAGGTGTCAGTACCGACGTTTATGCTGACGACATTGCCTTTTTTGGTATGGCTAGTGACCTATACTCCCTTTACGAAATTTTGCAGTGCTATCTAAAGAAACTGGAAGGCTGGCTGGATAGCTTACACTTAAACCTGAATGCTAATAAGTGTGCTATCCTTGTTTTTCCCGTTAAAGACCCAGTATACATATCGCTTAACTATCATCTCGAAGATATCCCACAAGTACAGTCACTGAAGTACCTTGGAGTTATCTATAACGGAAATCTTAACTGGCGGCCGCATATTGAATATCTTGCAACAAAAGGAGCTCGTACAATGGGCATTTTGCGCAAGTTAAGCAATCGAAGAACAGGTATGCGAAGAAAATCCATTTTGATGGTATATAAAATGTACGTTCGTCCAGTGTTAGAATTTGGCTGTGTTTTATTCTCAGGTGTTCCGTCATACAAGCTTCGACCGCTAGTTTTATTAGAGCGAGAGGCGCTACGTCTGTGCTTAGGCCTTCCAAAATACGTTGCAAATGCCGTATTATATCTGGAAGCGAGAATCCCACCTATTCTATGCCGATTTCACCTTCTGACCGTTCAGACTTTCTTACGACTATATGAATCACCATTAAGCCGTCCTCAAATAATTTTCATCTCCGATCCACAATTGTTTTTTCCCGTTCATTGGCTCAGGTTTCATACACCACAGATTATATTTGTGCAAAAATTACTTGAACCACTAAATGTGCAAATTCGCGATGTGCTTCCTAACAATACACATTCAAATTACCTGGATATCAGGTTCGACGATATTTTCCCAAACCACGCAAAACTACTACCTTACAGCATATTAAACGCCATGTTACAAGACCACCTAAGCTCCCTAGGAACAAATATTATCATTGCAACAGATGCATCACAGAGCGAGGAAAAGACTGGCATTGGGATATTTTGTCCTGCACTCGACTGGTCTTTTTCTTTAGGATTGCCCGATTTTGTGCCTATTTTTCTGGCCGAGTTTTTAGCAGTAATCCTAGCTTTACGTAAATTAGACCAAACGACAACAGCTGCTATCCTTACTGACTCCCTTTCTGTATGCTCTTCCCTTACCGCCACTAATGATTCACCTATGCTAAAACTATTTTACTTGCTAGTTCCTGCCCATGTGCAATGTGTTCATTTGATTTGGGTACCTGGTCATAAAGGGTTGTTTTTTAATGAAACTGCCGATTCACTGGCAAAGACCTCACTTTTCGGCCCTGTTCTTCCCATTCTACCAGTGACTGCACACATCACGGCGGCTAGATTTCGGATGCGATCAATTAGAAAAGCCTTATCAAACCCAGTTCTGACTGCTTCTCCAGATTATAAGCACCTGATATTTCCCTGGCGTAGCGAATCCTGTAACACAAAGATGCTTGAGGTCTCTCTCACCAAATTACGTTGCCGTATACCCTCCCTAAATTTCTACTTACACAGGTCGGGTTTGGTTCCCTCCCCCCTCTGCCCGTTTTGTAATGAGGAAGAGACGATACACCACTTTCTTCTATCTTGTCACCGCTTTACTGCGGCAAGAAAACGATTGTTGGAAATACCTTTTCGAAGGCTTGGCCTGGACGTAACAGAACCTAATATTCTTTCGTTCGGGGCGTCCACTTTGGGATTCAGCCACAGGGATGCTTGCTTCGCCGTCCAAACGTTCCTTACAGACTCCAAACGAATACCCTGCTAAATTCTATCCTTTTTTTGTACTTTCAAATTAATGATTACTCATTCGATATGACTTTCTTGATTTACTTTTACATATAACTCTACGCTGTTCAATACTAATTTCATAGATACTCGGAAATGTATCCTCCATATTAATTTGGAATAATCCACCCATTTCTTGGCCAATCCCCCTCTGTGGGTAGGAGCCACAGGCGTGATAGGCTACAACAACAACAACATAGAGCTCACCGCCGCTTGTGACGTGCCGAAAGCCTTCTGTATTTATTCGCGCACGACAGTGCGGATTAGTTCGCGGAGGTGGTCATCGTTGCTTCTGGTGGCCGTGAAAATATCAGTGGTGGATGTCACGTTCACTTGCAGCTCATATAAATTCGATCGTTGTTCAAGCACCTTCTCCAAACTTACAGCCTCAGATGAAAATTCGGAGACAGTCTTCGGAGGGTTCCGCACAAGACCAGCGAAGAGCTGCTCCTTCACTCCTCGTATCAGGTGACGCAACTTCTTGTCCTCGATCATTCCCGAGTCTGCTCGTCTGAAGAGGGGCGTCATATCTTGGACGAACGTGGTAACACTTTTGTTGGGAAGCTGAACGCGGACCTTTATTGCTCGTTCGGCTCGTTCGCGGCGATCAGCACTGGCGTAGGTGTCTAGTAACTGACGGCGTAACTCACGCCACGACGTCATTTGCTGCTAGGACTCCCGGTCAGGACAGCCTCAGCCACTTGTGACAGCATGGGATCCCTTGCCGTGGCACGTCTAACCACTGCATGTGAGAGTACATCAGGGTACGCTTGTTCTAACATGAAGACATTGGCAGGCGTAGAGTCGTGAACCTCAGTTGCAGGAAGAGGTAGCCGGCTGTGTCCATCAGCATGGCCTAGCGTACCGCGTGGCTTGCAGACGAGCTTGAATTGTTAACTTGATAGTGTAAGTGCCCACCTGAGGACTCTCGGTGATGCCTGGCTTGGCACACCTCGACTTGAACCAAAAAGTCCTAGCAATGGCTGGTGGTCTGTTACAGCAGTGAACGGCCTTCCCAACAAATGTACTGATGAAATTTGCGGACACCAAAAACCAACGCAAGGCCTTCCTTGTCAGTCTGACGGTAGTTCCGCTAAGCAGCAAGCATAGTACGTGAAGAAAAGCTACAGGTCTTTCGGTTCCATCTGCTTCGGTCTGTGCCAAGACTGCACCAACAACATACGGTGAGCCATCACAACTGAGCACAAGTGGTTTCTCAGAACAGCAGTGGACCAGAACAGGTGCATTTGACAAGAGCCTTTTACTTGTGATGAATGGTTGCTGTTGCTCTTTCCCCCAGCTCCACTTTTCCCCTTCAAGAAGCAGCTGATGCAAGAGACGCAGACTTGTTGATATGTTTGACAAAAACCGTCTGTAGAAATTAAGCAGGCCAAGATAGCTTTGAAGCTCCTGCACATTATGTGGCTCTGGCGCATTGATGATGGCCTCTACCTTCTTGGGGTCGGGCTTTAGACCTTGCTTGCATATAATGTGGCCCAGATATTCCACTTCGGGAGCGAAGAACGCACACTTCTCCAGCTTCAACCTAAGGCCCACTTCCCGAAGTTTGTGCAAGACTATCGTCAGATTCTCCAAATGGTCTTTATCGCCGATGCCTGTAATAACAATGTCATCAAAGTACACAGCTGTTTTCGGCACACCACGAAGCATATTTTCCATCTCTCGCTGAAAGATAGCAGGTGCAGCATAAGCGCCATAAGGTAAGCGTGTATACTGGAAGAGACCCATGTGTGTGTTTATGGTCACATATTCACGGCTTTCTGCATCCAGAGGTATCTGCTGGTAGGCGTCTCGCAGGTCAAGTTTTGTAAACTTCTGACCTCCCGACATGGCTGCCCACAGCTCTTCAGCACGCGGAACTGGGTAGGTTTCCATGAGTGACACAGCATTAACTGTTTGCTTGAAATCTCCGCAAATTCTTGTTGTGCCGTTTTTTTTTGTTTGTTTTTTGAACAGGCACAATCGGCACTGCCCATTTGGCTGTCTTCACGGAAACAAGAATGTTCTCACGCTGCAACCTCAGGATCTCCTGCGTTACGAGGTCAACCAAAGCGAACGGAAGTGGGCGTGGTTTGCAGAATTTCGGCACTGCATCTGGAGGCAGAAGAACTTTGGCGGAGAATCCCTTGAACGTGCCAATGCCTTCTGCAAACACCTCAGGAAAACGAGCAATCAACTCGCTGACATCACTAACTTGGTTAATTTGTTTGAATCATTCGACGTCAATGCCCAAAGCTTGGAACCAGTTGCACCCGAGCAACGTTGGAGTAGTGCCACTCGTGAGGTACAACGGAAGGACCCCTTTGTGCCCCTTGTATCCAACGCAAACGTTTGCCGTGTCCTTGAATTGCTCAAGCTCCAGACTAAGCCCGCGCAAAAATTCGTTTGAAGGTTCTAGACTCACTTCTGGAAAGGCATGTTGAAATTTGTTCACAGGCATTACGGAGACGCTTGCACCAGTGTCCAACTCCATCGGAAACGTGCTTCCCGAACAGTTCCACGGTGACAAGGAAGGGCAGCACAGTCGGCTCACTGCTTAGGTGTCACATGTAAAAAACGTCAGCATCACGAGGAACATAAAGCATGTCGGTGTCGTCAACAGCGCTACCTGTGCGGTACGTTTTGATCTTGGCGGACCAGTCCTCACAGCAGACGCGTTTTCCTTCGCCAGTGTGTCGTCCTTTCGCGAGTTGCAGACGACTGCCAAGTGCCCCACTTTCTTGCAGTAGTGACACTGCGACTTGCTGTGTCTGCAATGCGACGCCAAATGACTTCTGTCGCCGCAGCGGTAACAGGCCATGCTCTTGGCCGCGGACGATACCCGGTGAGTAGGCAAACCCTTTAAACTACTTTCAGTTGCCTGACACAGTTCACCGGCATCCTTTTTAGCAGCTTCTATCGCCAGGGCAGTTTTCACTGCGTCCTCAAATGTGAGGTCGAAACTCTGGAGCAGCCGCGTCTGA